>NC_046221.1:154266769-154603765 GCF_009819885.2 Catharus ustulatus | reverse complement strand
ACAGTGCATATTAACTAAGTTTCTCTTGAAAAAAAAAAATACAGGATAGAAAATGGTTGACAGTATTGTGAAGTCAGCAACAAGTACACTCACCTATGAAATGACAGAAGTGTCACCAGAGCTGTCATGATTTCTTCAGATGGAATTTCAAAGAGCTGAGATGCCAGGACCTGCAGGTCCAGGCCAGAGGAAAACGCTGAATCCTGCACATGTACCATTTCAAGTTACAGACCAGAGCTCTAAAAATTTCCCAGAAAGAAAATAATATCTAGGGATTACTTCACTTGTATTCACACAGTTCCTGACAGTAAGTTAATGAGCTGCAGCTGGTGAAAAGGTGCAGGCATTTCCAGGGGGTTTTCCTGGTGCCATCCTGTGTCATCTGCTCCCCTTTCATTTTACACTTATTGTGCAAACAGCAGCACACAAATGTGAGTGCAGTAAAACTGGGGTCAGATTTGGTTCTGGCAGTAATGATTCCATCCCTATCTCCAAACCACACCTGCTGAGTCAAGATCTTAAGAGGGTCTAATGAGGCATGAGGTGGCCTCTGAACAAGCCACAGCAGCATGAGCCAAGGCAGCAGGTTGTGGCAGAGGAGCTGCCAAGTACCCAGGGTGGCTCTGCAGCTCCGCTGGTCGCCCAGCGTCAGGCACATTCAGGCACCTTGGCACAGTGTGAGCTGAGAAGCAGCTGTGGAAGGCTCTGCTCCATGAACTTAGCCAGCCCAGCTGGTGTCAGCCGTGCTAGACCACTCTCCTGTGTCCTATGATCCTTGCAGTGCAATGGAGTGAAGCCTTCCAGTTGAGGAGCTCAGCTTGGAAGGATGGACAGAGAATCCTGCCAACTGCATGGTGGGGAGCCACATGCAACTAAGCCTGCTTTGACCTTTTGTGTGTTTGGCATCCAGAGAAAGTCTAGGCTAAGGCTAGAATCTGTGAAATTCTGCAGTTATCCTCTCAGAGCCCCTAACTGGCACAGCAGAGAGAGTTAAAGATTACCAGATACCAGCTAAAAAAAGCAATCTTTTTTCTGTTCACAGTTGTACTTTCATGTTGGTCATAAAAATGTATTGCATAACAGGGAAGCCAGAACAGGTGTCCATGGGTGTTGCTTTTATCTTTCTTCATCATCAGACCTTTTTCATTTGTAGTACAGATCCAGCAATTATATCATGTTTTGGTGTCTTCAATCAAGTTTGGATGACTTTTCGAAAAAACCATTTTTTTTGCCAGACACGCCAGATTCAGTGCAGCGATAACTAAATGAAACATTATGATTGAAGAAAAACTGATTACCCAACTCATGCCTTTTAACCTAATACTAAATGCCCCTTTGGTTTTCATTATAAACTATACAATATTTGATGTGTGCCTCTAAAATTTCAAAGAAAAGCAATAAAACCATGATTTGACCACACAATAACACAAACACCTCAGTGTTCTTGTGTATCCCAAAAACACAATTTTTAAGACAAACTTTTATTCAGCTTATGTTTTGCGAGTTATTTTAATGAGTGGCCTGGCAAAACAGTACACCCTGACAGAGCTGAAAAGTGAGAAGACAATGGTGCAGAGAAAACAGAATTTGTGTTGGTAAAAAAAAAAAAAAAAAGATGAGATATTTTTAACAATCCACATTATTGCATTTTTCAACTAGAAAGCTGAGCAAAGGAGACCAAGCAATGAGCAATAAGAAGTTTTTCTGGAAATACAAAATTATGGTGCAACATTACATATACTTAAATTTCTGGCTCCTCACCTTTTGACCAATACTACCAAACAGGCACTCTCCTGGGAGAGGTACCTCTCCCCTCATCCATACAACAAACCTCATCTCAGGGCAGATAATGAGCTCTGGAATTATCTATAGGACTCATCCAAGCAGATTATCCACTTGCTTCAATATATGCCCTGGCTGCCTGTGCCTGCAGCCAGTAATGTCCATCTTTCTGTGAATTTTTTCCATGGTTTCAGAGCCAAAGACACGACCTTGCAGAACTTGTACTATTAATGAAATCATTAGTCTTGTCATAGCAGCTGATCCTTAACTTGCAGATATTTCAGTTTCCTAGGTTCAGAGTCATTCATGCAAATGACAGCATGACACAGAAACACAGTGGCTGTTCATTCAAGGAATAAAAAAACACAATTTCAATGAAGAATTAAGTTCTTGTTTTGACACTGCTCTAAATATAAAGCCTTTTCAGTTCTTTTTCCTTATTAAAGCACTAGATCATGACATTTAGATGACTGATGAAAGAATATATTTTACTTTTATTTTTCTATTATTGAGGATTATTATGAGTAATGATCTTAGAGACACACTTATTAAAGTCTCCTACTCCTGTGAATAGCAGTGGTAGTCTCTGTGTGAGTAGGGAAGGCTTCCTGCATA
The DNA here is from genome assembly GCF_009819885.2 of Catharus ustulatus. Lineage (NCBI taxonomy): Eukaryota > Metazoa > Chordata > Aves > Passeriformes > Turdidae > Catharus > Catharus ustulatus. Next base: position 154,601,368 of record NC_046221.1, on the reverse strand, counting down.
TTGCCTGAAGATTTCATTTTATTCTTTTGGTATATTAGCATGATTTGTAGAAAGTTTTCTTTGCTGTTAAACATTTTTAGATTTTTCTCATCACTTCAGAGTCCTTTGCTAGTTGCTGGTTCTCTAGGTAGAAAAGACATTTGAGGATTCTTTTCTTCTCAACACTTCATAGAAAAGCCAAAAAGCACAGGGAGTGATCAGGAAGAAAGGTCAGTTGCTAATAGGAAAGGTTGCATCACAAATACTCTTATTCTCAGCAGCGCTGCACCAATCATGGCAAAGGACACACCAGCCTGTCAGCTCTGCTGCTGGTCTGAAGAACGCTCCCTCCTGCTATCAGATCTCCCTATGCAAATAAGACTTTTTGGATGGTAAAAGATAGTTTCAAACAGACACAGAGGCTAATAAACATTTTGAAAGACACAATTAAAAAAATTCTGGGGAAATAGCTGGAGGAGACTCCATCTGGAGTACTGCATCCAGCTCTTGCTTCCCCAGCAGAAAAAGGACATGGCCCTGCCAGAGTGAGTCCAGAGGAAGCTGATGAAGATGATTAGAGGGCTGCAGCACCTCTCCTGTGAGGGCAGGTTGGGGAAATTGGGGTTGTTCAGCCTGGAGAAGAGAAGGCTCGAAGTGAGGAGCGCTTACAGCAGCTCTCCAGCTCTTGAACAGGGCCTATGAGAAAGATGGGAACAGGCTTTCCTGCAGGACCTGTTGCAATAGGACAAGGGATAACAATTTTAAAGAGAAGGAGGTCAGTTTGGTTTAGTTATGAGGAATAAATGTTTTTACAAAAAAGCCCTGCCACAGGTTGCCCAGAGGGGTGGTAGATGCTCCATGTTGGATGGAGCTTCGAGCAACTTGAGTAAGTTGAAGATGGCATTGTTCATTACAGGAGGGCTGGATTTCATAACCTTTAAAGTTTCCTTCCAACCAAAACTATCCTATGATTCTACCAGAATTAAAGTTTAGATGTGGTTTGCTCTAGAGTGCAGACACTCAAGAGAATGCTTAAGGTCTGGTATAATTTCTGGTAGCTACAGCAGGAGATGAGGAGATAAAATCTGGGTTCCTTTTTCATTTGATTGTTTTGCATATTTCCTCACCAAATCTCATGTGGTCTTGAGCTAGTTGGGTTACTTGCAGTGCTTTGGATTCCCCTTCCTAATTGCTGTTTTCTAATAAATTGCATAGACCTGTGACATTTCCAAAGCAAAATGAAAGGATAGAAAAGTGCACTTAAAATTCAGTATGTGTTCTTAAAGCTCTGTTAGTTACTTCTAGCACTCACTTTCAGTTCAGGGTTGGAAGGGCTTCAGAACAATTAAAACAAAACTCTGTTGAATTTAAATATTATTCTCCAGACTTCCAATCAGAACCGCATGCCTCTTTAATCCAAGTTCAGGACAGCTGAATTTTCATCACAGAACAACCTGGAAAAGAAATCTCTGAATTCAACACAGAAAATTTTAGTGTTTATAATATTCCCAGGAGTGGGAATGGGAAGGGATGAGTTGGGGTGGTTGTAGTAGTCCCAATTCACCCTACATTCCTATGGTGCAATGTGTTTGGAGACATGATTTAAAAGCAGCTGAGTTTCTCTGCAGCCCTGTTACAATTTCATCTTCAAAATTATCTCTGTTTTATTCTTTGACTACAAGATGTTCTCATTATTGATATATCAGCAACCTCCACATAAATTTTGTGGTACTGAGTGTTCTTTAGGAATACACAGTGATGGATTGATTCTGGGTGGAAAGAAGAAAGCGAGGGAGAAAGGAAGGAAGGGACAGGGAAAGGAGGAAAGAAAGAAGGGAGGAAAGAAAGAAGGAAATAAGTATGCAGATGGGAAGCTTGTTAAGTAAAAAGTACTGGCAGTAAGAAACAGCTTCTCATGCTTAGTTCTGCAAAACACCTGAAGTTTATATGTAAATTTTCTTTCATTCCAGCAGCATTAGGTACAGGCTCAGGTGCCTTATGTGTCTGGCTCTTTGCAGGACGGCAGAGTAAGGGGATAAGTGCTGTATTATCCTGGAGTTCTCCTCTCTGTTTTATAGTCCTTCTGACACATTACATCAAAGCATGGCTGTGAATTTGTGTCTGAAATTACATGACAGTAGTGATCTCTTCCAAATCTGGAGTATTTCTGGAGTTCCACAGGTGCTTGCACTTAAATTTGACCACCCCCAGACTAGATCTGATGTTTACAAGAGAGCACCAGTGAGAGTTGAGGGTATGGATGGCTGTTCATGTGGGGGCACGTGGAGAGAAGGTGCTGCTTTGACTGGGTGAACAACTGGCTGATTCATGTTTACAACATTCGGCTTTAGATCGCTCTCCTCCATTTATTTGTTTAAATGTTGGAAAAGGCATTCTGTGGAGGCATTTGCAGTTATAGGAAAACACTGTGAAGAGAAAATATCTTTCATAGAACAAATCCAGTGGGAAGGCACTTTATATACCATCTAATTCCATCCCACTTAACACGGGATGGGACACCTTCCACTACATCTGTTTGCTCGAAGTCCCATCGAACCTGGCTTTGAGCACATCCAGGAGTGGATCATCCACAACTTCTCTAGGCAAGTGTTCCTGTCCCTAACCACTTTAACAGTAAAGAATTTCTTCCTCATGTCTAACGCAGTTTCAAGCCATTTCCCCTTGTCCTACCACAGGATAATAGAATCACAGAACCATACACTCTCCTGAGTTGGAAGAGATCCACAAGGGTCATCAAGTCCAACTCCTGGTCCTACACAGGACACCCCAGCAATCTCATCATGTGCCTGAGAGCTTTGTCCAAATGCTTCCTGAGCTCCGTCAGGTGTGGTTCTGTGAGCACTGCCCTGGGGAGCCTGTTCCAGTGCCAAACACCCTCTGGGTAAAGAACCTTTTCCTGATAGCCAGCCTAGACTTCCTCTGTGGCTTCAGGCCACTCCCTTCGGTCTTGTCACAGGTCACCACAGAGAAGATGTCAGTGTCTGCCCCTCTTCTTCCTCTCATGAGAAGGCTGTAACTTCACTGAGGTCTCCCCTCGGTCTCCTTTTCTTCAGGCTGAACAGACCAAGTGGTTTCAGCTGCTCCTTACAGGGCTTCTCCTCTAGACCCTTCACCACCTTCATAGCCCCTGTTTGGAGACTCTCTATCAGCTTTATGTCTTTCTTATATTGTGGCTTCCAAAATTGCACAGAGGACTCAAGATTAAGTATCTTGAGGTGCGCATGTAGAGAGTACACATTACATGCCCTTGTGAAAAATCCCTCTCCAGATTTCTGGTCAAGGATGTTGTGTTGGACAGTGCTAAATGCAATGAGGGAAGAGCAAGTGATGTCATCAAGGCAAATGATATCACTTGTTCTCCACTCATCCAACAATGCTGTAACCTCATTGTAGAAGGTCACCAAGCCTGTCAGTGTGTTAATTTTTTGATTATATTAAAACAGTCATGTCAAATAGTAAGTGAAATATTTTCTTTATGCAAATTAAACATTGTTATTGAGCTTGTTATTGAAGGGTTGGAAATAAACACTAGAATTAACTTGGATTTCTTAGATGTATAGGGGTTAAATATTCTGTTCTTTTCTTTTTTTTATTTATATTGGAATATTATCAGCACTATTTCTCTTAAAAAAATTAAATTTGAAATAAAAAAGTTGAAATAAATAGACAAGAAAAAATAAATCTATTTATAACTTCAATATGTTTATTTATTTATTTATTTATGAGGGTTTTTTGGTTGGTTGGTTGGTTGATTTGGTTTGCATTTTTTAAATTTTGAAACAAAAAATTTCCCTACAGTTTATGCATGGAACTGATTCCATAATTTATCAAAAAATCTGGCAAAAGTGGACTACCAATAAAAGTAGAATATCTTTTCCTGTGCAACAATTTCAATTTTTTTCAATTCAATCTAATGATTTTCTTTCTGTACTTTTTTGAAATCCTATGAAAATTAAACTTAGGGAAAATAAAACATGGGGAAAACCAACACACTTTCAAAATATTTTTTAAATAAATAAAGTATTTTTTCTTAGCACTAATCCAAGTCTCTAGGCAAAAAAAAAAAAAAAAGAAAAAAAAAAGGGAGGGTCTTGACCCCATCTAAAAGCAGCCCTGGGAGTCACATTGGTCTCTTTGTGACAGATCCTGATTTTAATTCCTTTGTGGATATAAAAGGGTACTGCAACTCTCTTTTAAAGAATCACCAAATTTCCCTTTTGAGCCTGGTTGGCTGTGGACAGAGCTGTGTGCATCTTCCTGACATTGTCTATCCTTTCCATTATCCTACTCAGCACACCAGTGCACCTGCCTCTGGTGGTGTCCTGCTGCAAGCTCCAATGATTTCCATTCCCTATTATAGGTTCTGGAGACCGGGATCACTGCACTGCAGCAGGTAAAAAGGTAATTCTTATTGGGTCAGACACATAGGAAGCTCTCATTTCCATTTCCATTTCCATTTCCATTTCCTATCTGATCCTCTATGTATGTTAAGAATAACTATAATTTTAAATACAGAGAGCAGCATTTCACAAATTTGTAAAGGATGGAACTATTTCTTGCTCATATGTACAAATGTGCAAGAAGAGCTGGAGGCCATGGTACAACAGCAAAGCTATGATGTAGTGGCCATCACAGAAACATGTGGGATGACTCACAGAACTGGAGCACTGCACTGGATGGCTACAAGCTTTTCAGAAGAGACAGGAGAGGGAGAAGAGGTGGAGGGGAGGCCCTTTATATTAGGGAGGCTTTTGATGCCATGGGCATTGAAACTAATGATGACGAAGTTGAATGCCTGTGGGTAAGAACAAAGGGGAAGGCCAACAAGGCTGACATCCTACTGGGATTCTGTTGCCATCCACCCAACCAGGGAGAAGAAAACTTGTTCTATAAGCAGCTGGAGAATTTTTCAGGATCACCAGCCCCTGTTCTTGTAGGTGATTTTAACCTACCAGACATCTGCTGGAAACTTAATACAGTAGAAAAAAGCAAGTCCAGCAAATTCTTAGAGTGTGTGGAGGATAACTTTTTGTCGCAGCTGGTGGGTGAGCCCACGAGGAGAGGGACTGTGTTAGACAGATGATGGCTGGTGGGAGATGTGGTGGTTGGAGGCTGCTTGGGGCACAGTGATCACGAAATTATAAAGTTCTCAATATTTAGTGAAATCAGGAGGAATATCAATAAGACTTTTACATTGGATTTCCAGAGGGTAGACTTTGGCCTATTTAGGAGACTTATTCAGAGAGTTCCTTGGGAAGCAGCCCTTAAAAACAAAGGAGTTCAGGAAAGGTGGGCGGGCTTCCAAACAGAGATCTTGAGGGCACAGGAACAAACTGTCCCTGTGTGCCAAAAGACGAGTCGACAAGGCAAATGTCCAGCCTGCATGGGCAAGGAGGTTTTGGAGGAACTTAGGAATAAAAAGAGGTTGTATCATCTTTGGAAGGAGGGTCAGGTCTCTCAGAAAGTATTTAAGGGGCTGCTAGAGCATGTAGGGAAAAAAAATAGTGTGGCCAAAACTCAGTTCAAACTCAATAGGCAACTTTTGTAAAGGATAATAAAAATGTTTTTACAAATACATTAATGGTAAAAGGAAGGCTAAGACCAAACTTTGTTCTCTACTGGATGAGGGAGGGAACTTAGTAAATGCAGGTGAGGAGAGGGTGTAAGTCGCCTTCTTTGCCCCAGACCTTAGTGGGAAGACGGCTCGTCCTCAGGACAGCTGTCCTCCTGGGTTGGTAGATGGTGTCAGGGAGCAGAATGGTCCCCCTGTTATCCAGGAGGAGGCAGTCAGAGAACTGCTGAGCAGCTTAGTTATTCATAAATCTATGGGCCCAGATGGGATCCATCCCAGGGTGATGGGGAAGCTGGCAGATGAGCTTGCAAAGCCTCTCTCCATCATTTACCAGCAGTCCTGGGACACTGGGGAGGTTCCAGGTGACCGGAAGCTGGCCAATGTGACACCCAATCACAAAAAAGGTAGGAAGGAGGATCCTGGTAATTTTAGGCCAGTTAGCCTGACGTCAGTACCTGGTAGGATTATGGAACAGTTCATACTGAGTGGCATCACACAGCACTGACAGGATGGCCAGGGTGTCATACCCAGCCAGCATGGGTTTAGGAGGGGTAGGTCATGTTTGACCAACTTATGACCAAGTGACCAGCCTGGTGGATGCAGGAAAGACTGTGGATGTTCTGTACCTGGATTTCAGCAAGGCCTTTGACACTGTCTCCCACACAATGCTCCTGGAAAAGCTGCAGCCCATAGCTTGGACAGGAGCACTCTGTGTTGGGTTAAGAACTGGCTGGATGGCCAGAGAGTGGTGGTGAATGGTGCTGCATCCAGTTGGGGATCAGTCACCAGTGGTGTCCCTCAGGGGTCTGTGTGGGCCCTGTTCTGTTCAATATTTCCATTGATGACATGGATGAGGGTATTGAGTCATTCATCAGTAAATTTGCTGATGACACTAAGCTGGGAGAATCTCCTCACAGCATTGCCCATGGACACCAATATGTTTTCAGTCTTTCCTGCTGACCCCAGGGACGAGGCCAATGCAGCAGACATGGAGGTTGGCTGTGCCCAGGCTGCCTGTCCTCAAGTAGAGCCCTGCAGGTCTGGGGCTTGCACGGTGCCTGCCCAGGCCCTGGCTTACATCGTTCCTGCTGGCCCCGCCGGCAGCGCGGCCGTCCCGCAGCCCCCGGCCCCACGGCCATGGCGCTCCGTGGCCAAGAGGGCCCGGCGGGCTCTGCGCCGGCTCCTCTCCTTCAGCTGCCTCAGGGGGCAGCCACAGGAGTGAGCCCAGCGCCACAACCAGGCACATCCCCAAAGATGACTGCTCACCCCGAGGCAACCTCTTGCCAAAGGTAGGCCTGGCTGCCGGCCCCAGCCCATCAGCCCCCAGCCAACAGCAAGGCAGCCTGCTCAGGGAGAGCCGGCTGAGGAAGGGTGACAGCGCTGCCCTGTAGAATCCCACACAAACTGACTTTAGGCCTGAGCTGCACTGGGGCTGCATCCCCACCCTGCCCCTAAGGCTGCATTAGGAGCTGGGAAATGCTCCTTGGGACCTCAGCATTGCAGGCAAAGGAAGGCATGTCCATCCTGAGAACAGGAGAACACCTCCCTGGATCCCTGCAGCATGGACTGGAGGAAGGTGTTAGCCCCACAAGAATGACCTGGGGCCCCCACATTCACAAGAACCACGGACACCCCCAGCGCAGAGAAGTGCATCGTGAGGAAGGACCAACAGGATGCTGATGCAACCAAATGTGTCTTGCACTGCCTTCTGCTTCATCTCTCTCCCATTACCTCTGCTCCCATTTCCATTCCCACCCTCCTCTTCTCTCTTTCTTTCTATCTCTCTCCCTCCCATTTATTGTCATTAAAATCCCCGTTTTTGACATTGGTAGGTGGTCTTGTTGGCACACTAATTGAAGGTGTCTTTCCCTATTTGCATCTTCACAGAGACACACCTCTGCACTCAGCACTCGAGGTGTGGCCTCCCCAGTGCCCAGCACAGAGGGACAATCACTGCCCTGGTCCTGCTGGCCACACTGGTGCTGTCACACAAGGCCAGGATGCTCCTAGCCTTCTTGCCCACATGGCCACATGCTGGTTCATGTTTGGCTGCTGTCAGCCAGCAACCCCAGAGCCTTTTCCCCTCTGCAAAATTCCTGCCACTCTGTCCCCAGTGTGTTCCCCACCACTCTCTAGACGTGGCCATCCTGACAGTCCTGAACCCAGCAAAGAGTGCCCCTGCCCAAGCCCTGGGCTGACGGCTTTTTCAGGACTGTGCTGTGGGAGATGGAGTCAAAGGCTTTGCTCGAGTCCAGGGAGACTCCATGCACAGTTTTTCCCTCAGCCCTGAGGCGGGTCATCCACACCTCAAAAGACATGACACTGCTCAGGCAGAACCTGCCTTTCCTAAACCCGCACTGGCTGGGCCTGATCCCTCGGCTGTCCTCTAGGAGCCGTGTGATCCCCTCACCATGATCTGCTTCAGAACCTTGCCAGGCCTGAGGTGAGGCTGACTGACCTGGAGTTCCTTGCAATCTCACTGCAGCCCTTCTTGGGCATGGGTGTCATGTTTGACACTTCCAGTCATCTGGGACCTCCCCAACTGGCCAGGACTGATAATAAAGGACAGAGAGTGTCTTTGCAAGCTCTTCCACCTGAGCACCCCTGGGTTACTCCCAGCCAGCCCCACAGACTTGTCAAGAGCCTCAGTGGCTCTGCAGGTCACTAATAATTTCCTCCCGAATTACAGGGGCTCTGGTCTGCTCCATGTCCCTGTCTCCTGGCTCAGGGGCCTGCTCGACCTCTTCATAACCAGTCTGCTATTCAAGGCTGAGGCAAAGGAGGCATTCAGTAGCTCAGCCATTTCCTCATGCTTAATGACCATATTCCCACCTCACATGCAGTCAAGAATGGATATTTTCCTTGGTCCTCCTTTGCTGTTAATCTTTTAAAAAAAATACTCTTAATTGTCTTTACAGTAGTGGCCAGGTGAACAGAGCTAACAGAGCTTTAGCCTTCCTGATTATGTTTCTACATGAGGTTGGGGCCAAGGAGTGGGACACATGGTGGGCTGGGTGGAAAAAGCAGAGCACTTTGGCAGGACACAAGGCTTCCTTTGGGATTTTTAGAGGAGGAAAATGAAGTGGCACAACGGAGAGCTGTAGGTCATTGCAAAAGAAACAGGCACAGGCAAAGTTGAGGGGCAAAGGTCTAAGAAATGCTTTTGTGACCAAGGGGGTCTCCATGTCTCTCCGTGAAAAGCAGTGGCTGTGCCAACCAGGCCTTTGTGACCCGCGGTTGCATCGTGCCCCGAGGCCATTGTGACACGGGTCAGTGCAGTGACCCAGAGGACTCTTGGAGAGCCAAACCCCTCATGTTGCCACTCCCACGAGAGCAGCTCTCTGAGGAGGCAGCACCTCTCTCACGAGGCAGCAGCTCTCTTGGGTGCCCTTGGCCAGTGTTCTTCAGAGCACCGCCAAAATGTCAAGGAGGCAGGAGGCGAACGCCCACTGCCAGCCCCGTGAGGGGCAGCCCCTGCTGCCCAAGCGGCGACAGGTGAGGGATGGGGATGGAGGGAGAGCCTGAAGGGGCAACTGGGGGAGAGCTGGGGGAGAGAGTGCCAGCCAGGCCTGGCACCAGGCCTTGCTCTGGGGAGCAGCCTGTGCTGGGGAAGCCAAAGTGCAGCAATGCCCCAGAGACTACGAGTGCAGCTGGGAACCCAGCCCAGCCTGGCTGCTGTGGCCAGCACTGCCCTTGGGGACAGGGCTAGGCTTGCAAATATGCAGGGGGGACGCCGTGCCACACAGCAGCCTCCATCTCACACCTCCCCCTGCTTCCCACAGGTGACCTACCGGCAGCCACAGGCAGCTCAGCAAGTCACCTGGACAACCATCACACCCCTCCAATGGGATGTGAGGCTCCCCACATCGGTCACGTCAAGGACAATCCCAGGACATGGCACACAGGAGGACAGCCTGGAGGGAGGGCATTCACTGCCCCACAGCGGCACAGTGACACGGCCACACAGGTTGTCTGTGTCAGACTTGCCGCCCCTCCATGGCCCTCCATTGACTGTGACACCTCCTCGGAAAGAGATAAAGGCAAGAGCAGCCTCGGCAAGGGTCAAGCTGCCCCCTCTGCCAGCAGCCTCAGCAGCCCCTGCGTGTTCTCCCAGAGACAGAGCACGGTCCGCGGATCCCATGGCCAGAGGCCAACAAGAGCTAGCGCCACGTACTCCATGGTGGGAATCTCTGGCTACTGATGAGGTCCAGGTACCATCTTCCCCGGACAGCTTAGCTGAGAGCATCGCACGACAGGCAGCAGCAAGGGTGGGCAATTGTCTAAAACCCCTGCGACATCCACGTGGTGCGGCACTGCGCACAGGGAACGAGTTTGCCTGGTACCGGGGGGAAGAGCTGTCGGAGGAGCTCACTGAGGTGCAGGATGAGGACAGTGGGAATTTCTTTGGAGACCTTTACCCACGCCAGCATGAAGACAAGTGCATCACATCCACCTGCACCCAGGAGCAATCCATTGTCTGCCAAGAGGCGAATGCAGAGCCCCAGGTGATGCCCAGAGGTCCTGGTTTAAGCAAAGACACCACAGGAGAGGCAAGACACTCCTCTGAGTTCCTGTCTCCTGTGCAGTTGGCAGAGCAGCAGTCTGTCTCTGACAACTCGCAGTGCTGGGACACTCCTCCAAAAGAGACAGAGTGGGAGGAGGAAGAGCTTCCAGGGGCTGAAGGAGAGGGAGAGGGAGACAGCAACCCTCAGGGCACATTGCATGCCTTGTTGAAAGAGGGAGAGGCAGGAGCTTCTGGCCTGGACAAAGATCTGTGGGATGAGGGACACAGCAAGCTTTTGCCCACACCAGAGCCTGAGCAATGTCCAGACTTCTCAGTTTCTCCCTCATCCAGAAGCCCCTGTGAGGAGCAGGGAACTCATCAGCTGCCTGAGCAAACCCCATGTGGCAAGCTGATGTCCACGGGACCTGAGGATGCTTCAAAGCATCTTCTGAATCTTGAGGCAGAAGAGCTGGAGAAGTTGGAGGAAGACATCCTCTCCTCCCTGGATGCAGAAAGCTCCAGGAAGACCTACACCCTCTGGGATGCCTCCGCTCTCACCCCGGCGCCTGTTGCAGGCCCCTCGGTGCCGCAGAGACTTTGCAGCTTGAGCAAGGACTGTGCAGGAGAGATGGAATCCTACTCACAGCTCGTGCCCCCCGACGCATGCGAAGAGCAGAGGTCAATCTTTAACAACAAGGACACTCCGTCCAGGGACGCTCAGATAGACCATTTACTGCCAGTGTTGGAGGAAGAAGAGCTCCATGTCAGAGGCACTGCAGGAGAGGAGGACAGCGAGACAGACAGCACGTTTTCTCTCTCACTGCAAGACAAAGAAGTTGAGCCACCAGCTTCTCCCCTGGACATTGATCCCTGCGACAAGGGGCACAGAGAGCATCTCCCCACAGCATTGCCCATGGACACCAATAAGTTTTCAGTCTTGCCTGCTGACCCCAGGGACGAGGCCAATGCAGCAGACATGGAGGCTGGCTGTGCCCAGGCTGCCTGTCCTCAGGTAGAGCCCTGCAGGGCTGGGCCTTGCACGGTGCCTGCCCAGTCCCTTCCTTACATCGTTCCTGCTGGCCCCGCCGGCAGCGCGGCCGTCCCGCAGCCCCCGGCCCCACGGCCATGGCGCTCCGTGGCCAAGAGGGCCCGGCGGGCTCTGCGCCGGCTCCTCTCCTTCAGCTGCCTCAGGGGGCAGCCACAGGAGTGAGTCCAGCGCCACAACCAGGCACATCCCCAAAGATGACTGCTCACCCCGAGGCAACCTCTTGCCAAAGGTAGACCTGGCTGCCGGCCCCAGCCCATCAGCCCCCAGCCAACAGCAAGGCAGCCTGCTCAGGGAGAGCCGGCTGAGGAAGGGTGACAGCGCTGCCCTGTAGAATCCCACACAAACTGACTTTAGGCCTGAGCTGCACTGGGGCTGCATCCCCACCCTGCCCCTAAGGCTGCATTAGGAGCTGGGAAATGCTCCTTGGGACCTCAGCATTGCAGGCAAAGGAAGGCATGTCCATCCTGAGAACAGGAGAACGCCTCCCTGGATCCCTGCAGCATGGACTGGAGGAAGGTGTTAGCCCCACAAGAATGACCTGGGGCCCCCACATCCACAAGAACCACGGAGACCCCCAGCGCAGAGAAGCGCATCCTGAGGAAGGACCAACAGGATGCTGATGCAACCAAATGTGTCTTGCACTGCCTTCTGCTTCATCTCTCTCCCATTACCTCTGCTCCCACTTCCATTCCCACCCTCCTCTTCTCTCTTTCTTTCTATCTCTCTCCCTCCCATTTATTGTCATTAAAATCCCTGTTTTTGACATTGCTAGATGGTCTTGTTGGCACACTAATTGAAGGTGTCTTTCCTTATTTGCATCTTAACAGGGGCACACCTCTGCACTCAGCACTCGAGGTGTGGCCTCCCCAGTGCCCAGCATAGAGGGACAATCACTGCCCTGGTCCTGCTGGCCACACTGGTGCTGTCACAGAAGGCCAGGATGCTCCTAGCCTTCTTGCCCACATGGCCACATGCTGGTTCATGTTTGGCTGCTGTCAGCCAGCATCCCCAGAGCCTTTCCCCCTCTGCAAAATTCCTGCCACTCTGTCCACAGTGTGTTCATGAATGGATGTGAGGGTTGTGACAAGTCCTTGCCTTTTGCGGAGGCCTCTTGCAACAACCAGTAGCTTTTTTGAGGCAGCCAGCACCTTGAAACTCACTATCATTCACATGTTTTATCATAATGGCTGATCTGGTCTAATGTGGAATGAATTATTTATTTAAATGATAGAAAACTGACATAAGACTTTAATACGACACTGGAATAAAGAAGAAAAGATAAATTACTAGTAGATACATATAGCATGGTGTTAAAGGCTTGTATCAATGTTACAGCTAGTGAAGGAATGTTATAACTTAGGATTCAATGTACCTTACCATCAAATTGTTGGTACGGCATACGTCGATGTCCTTCCCCTTAATATTCAGGGAAGTAACCACGGATTTGCATCCAGACTCTAGGTAGATTTTAGTGTGTATGTGTGTAGAAGGTTTCTGCCTCTGCCTTTGTGTGTCTTTTATAGTTTGCAAAACAGTGTCTCTTAGTCAAGAATATTTCCTTTATCTCTTCCCACTTCTACCCTCCAGACTGAGATGATGATTTTCAGCTGAGGTCGGAGCCTTTGTGGTGGTGGCCGTGACCCCTAGCTGGGTCTTTCAATTCCTGAGTTATCTGTGTTATACTCACCAGCCACCCGTGCTAGAGAAGAGGGGGAGGAAGATGTCCTAGCACACAGCCTGGAGCACTGCAAGGGCATTGCTGGGACACGAGGGCAAGACCCAGTCCTTGCTCTTCTTGAAATTCTGGCTTGCACCATCCATCTGGCCAGTCCACATCTCCCCACAGAGCCTTCCTATCCTCCAGCATGTTGACACTCCCACCCACCTTGGTGTTGCCACAAATTTGCTACTGAAGGTACCCTCAGTGCCCTTGGCTGCGTCAGCAGGTCAGACACTAAACAGGACTGGGCTCAGGGGACACAACTACTGACTGGACACCAGCTGGATGCAGCACCATTCCCCACCACTCTCTGGACATGGCCATCCTGACAGTTCTGAACCCAGCAAAGAGTGCCCCTGCCCAAGCCCTGTGCTGACAGCTTATCAAGGACTGTGCTGTAGGAGACAGAGTGAAAGGCTCAAATCCAGGGAGACTCCATCCATGGCTTTTCCCTCAGCCCTGAGACAGGTCACCTATGCTTCAAAGGACATTGCTTTGCTCAGGCAGGACCTGCCTTTCCTAAACCAACACTGGCTGGGCCTTATCCCTTGGCTTTTCCCTCTGGGCCATGTGAACCCACTTATGATGATCTGCTCCAGAACCTTGTTGGCTGCTGAAGTCAGGCTGACTGGCCCTGCAGATCCCTGCATCCTTCCTGCTGCCCTTCTTGGGCATGGGGCACCTCCAGTCGTCTAGGATATTCTGACTGGCCAGGGCTGATAAAAAAGGACAGAGAGTGCTTTTGTGAGCTCTTCCTCCAGCTCCCTGAGCACCCTTGTGGGACTCCTGGCCAGTCCCACAGAATTGTCAGTGTCTCAGTGGCTCTGCAGGTCACTAATAACTTCCTCCAGGATTGCACAGCTTCTTTTCTGCTTGCCACCCCTGTTTACTTTCTCAAGGCACTAACAATTATCTTCATCTGAGAACCTAGATCAAGAAAGCATTAAATACCTTAGCATCTCCCTCATCCTTTGTGACTTTATTTCCTTCTGCGTCCAATAAAAAGAGAAGGTTTTCTTTGCCCCTGGTCTTTTTAATAGTGTCTTTAGAGAAACATGGTATAAAAGAGTCCAGATTAAGTTTTAAATTTGTTTTTGCCCCTGATTTTCTTTCTGATTATCTTTGCCTGAGAGCCTCTTGATTTAAAAAATTTAATAATTCAGAGGGAGGGGGTTTACATTCTCCATTCTTCCTTAACAGACACCTGTCCTCCAAACCAGGACACCATCTCCCTGGGAAGCTCATTCCAATGTCTAATCACCCTTTCTGTGAAGAAATTCGTCCTAATGTCCAACCTAAACCTCCCCTGGCACACCTCAAGACCATGAACTCTTATCCTATCAGCAATTGTCTGGCAGAGGAGACAGAGTCCAACCTGGTTCAAACCACCTCTCAGAAAGTTATCGAGTGATAAGATCACAACCATGTACCTCCTTTTCTCCAGGTTGAAAAACCTCAGCTCCCTAAACTGCTCTTCACAAGATGGTGTTCTGGCCCTTTCACCAGCTTCACTGACCTTCTCTGGGCCTGCTCCAGCAATTCAAACTCCTTCCTGAATGGAAAGGCCCAGATGCAGAACTCTGGATACAGAACTCCATGTGTGGCCAGTACAGAGGGACAATCTGGTCCTGCTGGCCGCACTATTGCTGATACAGAAGGCCAGGAGGCCACCAGCCTTCTGGCCCATGTGGGCACATGCCAGCTGAGGTTCAGCTGCTGTCGGCCAGCAAGCCAAGATCCTCTCCCATTGGGAAGTTTTCAAGACATTCTGCTCTCAGCCTGGAAAATTCAAGGCGGGTGTTGTGTTCAAAGTCTAGGGCCCAGCACTTAATTTTGTGGAGCCTTATCCTTTTAGCATTTGCCCATGAATACAGTCGGTCCTGGTCTCTTAAGAAATTTTCTGCCATCCAGCAGATTGATACTGCAGTTTAACTTGATGTCGTACATAGATTTGCAAATGATAAACTAAATCCCCTCATCCAGATGATCAATAAAGATATTTTTAAAAAAGAAAAAAATGGACCCGGGATTAATCCCATGGGGACAACAATAGGGAAAAGAGACAAAGTGAATATGACCAAGTTCAGAGCCACACTCTAGGCCAGACAGTTCTGAACCCAGCAAAGAGTGCCCCTGCCCAAGCCCTGGGCTGACAGCTTTTTCAGGACTGTGCTGTGGGAGATGGAGTCAAAGGCTTTGCTCGAGTCCAGGGAGACTCCATGCACAGTTTTTCCCTCAGCCCTGAGGTGGGTCATCCACACCTCAAAGGACATGACATTGCTCAGGCAGAACCTGCCTTTCCTAAACCCGCACTGGCTGGGCCTGATCCCTCGGCTGTCCTCTAGGAGCCGTGTGATCCCCTCACCATGATGTGCTTCAGAACCTTGCCAGGCCTGAGGTGAGGCTGACTGGCCTGGATTTCCTTGCAATCTCACCGCAGCCCTTCTTGGGCATGGGTGTCATGTTTGACACTTCCGGTCATCTGGGACCTCCCCAACTGGCCAGGGCTGATAATAAAGGACAGAGAGTGTCTTTGCAAGCTCTTCCACCTGAGCACCCCTGGGTTACTCCCAGCCAGCCCCACAGACTTGTCAAGAGCCTCAGTGGCTCTGCAGGTCACTAATAATTTCCTCCTGGATTTCGGGGACTCTGGTGTGCTCACTGTCCCTGTCTCCTGGCTGAGGAGGCTGCTCGACCTCTTCATAACCAGTCTGCTATTCAAGGCTGAGGCAAAGGAGGCATTCAGTAGCTCAGCCATTTCCTCATGCTTCATGATCATATTCCCACCTCACATCCAGTCAAGAATGGAAATTTTCCTTGGTCCTCTTTTGCTGTTAATCTTTTAAAAAAAATACTCTTAATTGTCTTTACAGTAGTGGCCAGATGAACAGAGCTAACAGAGCTTTAGCCTTCCTGATTATGTTTCTACATGAGGTTGGGGCCAAGGAGTGGGACACATGGTGGGCTGGGTGGAAAAAGCAGAGCACTTTGGCAGGACACAAGGCTTCCTTTGGGATTTTTAGAGGAGGAAAAAGAAGTGGCACAACAGAGAGCTGTAGGTCATTGCAAAAGAAACAGGCACAGGCAAAGTTGAGGGGCAAAGGTCTAAGAAATGCTTTTGTGACCAAGGGGGTCTCCATGTCTGTCCGTGACAAGCAGTGGCTGCGCCAACCAGGCTTTTGTGACCCGCGGTTGCATCGTGCCCCAAGGCCATTGTGACACGGGTCAGCGCAGTGACACAGAGGACTCTTGGAGGGCCAAACCCCTCATGTTGCCACTCCCACGAGAGCAGCTCTGTGAAGAGGCAGCACTTCTCTCACGAGGCAGCAGCTCTCTTGGGTGCCCTTGGCCAGTGTTCTTCAGAGCACCGCCAAAATGTCAAGGAGGCAGGAGGCGAACGCCCACTGCCAGCCCCGTGAGGGGCAGCCGCTGCTGTCCAAGCGGCGACAGGTGAGGGATGGGGATGGAGGGAGAGGCTGCAGGGGCACCTGGGGGAGGACTGGGCGCAGAGAGTGCCAGCCAGGCCTGGCACTAGGCCTTGCTCTGGGGAGCAGCCTGTGCTGGGGAAGCCAAAGTGCAGCAATGCCCCAGAGACTACGAGTGCAGCTGGGAACCCAGCCCAGCCTGGCTGCTGTGGCCAGCACTGCCCTTGGGGACAGGGCTAGGCTTGCAAATATGCAGGGGGGACGCCGTGCCACACAGCAGCCTCCATCTCACACCTCCCCCTGCTTCCCACAGGTGACCTACCGGCAGCCACAGGCAGCTCAGCAAGTCACCTGGACAACCATCACACCCCTCCAATGGGATGTGAGGCTCCCCAGACCGGTCACGTCAAGGACAATCCCAGGACATTACAAACAGGAGGACAGCCTGGAGGGAGGGCATTCACTGCCCCACAGCGGCACAGTGACACGGCCACAAAGGTTGTCTGTGTCAGACTTGTCGCCCCTCCATGGCCCTCCATTGACTGTGACACCTCCACGTAAAGTGAAAAAGCCAAGAGCAGCCTCGGCAAGGGTCAAGCTGCCCCCTCTGCCAGCAGCCTCAGCAGCCCCTGCGTGTTCTCCCAGAGACAGAGCACGGTCCGCGGATCCCATGGCCAGAGGCCAACAAGAGCTAGCGCCACGTACTCCATGGTGGGAATCTCTGGCTACTGATGAGGTCCAGGTACCATCTTCCCCGGACAGCTTAGCTGAGAGTATCGCGCGACAGGGAGCAGCAAGGGTGGGCAATTGTCTAAAACCCCTGCGACATCCACGTGGTGCGGCACTGCGCACAGGGAACGAGTTTGCCTGGTACCGGGGGGAAGAGCTGCAGGAGGAGCTCACTGAGGTGCAGGATGAGGACAGTGGGAACTTCTTTGGAGGCCTTTACCCACGCCAGCATGAAGACAAGTGCATCACATCCACCTGCACCCAGGAGCAATCCATTGTCTGCCAAGAGGCGAATGCAGAGCCCCAGGTGATGCCCAGAGGTCCTGGTTTAACCAAAGACACGACAGGAGAGGCAAGACACTCCTCTGAGTTCCTGTCTCCTGTGCAGTTGGCAGAGCAGCAGTCTGTCTCTGACAACTCGCAGTGCTGGGACACTCCTCCAAAAGAGACAGAGTGGGAGGAGGAAGAGCTTCCAGGGGCTGAAGGAGAGGGAGAGGGAGACAGCAACCCTCAGGGCACATTGCATGCCTTGTTGGAAGAGGGAGAGGCAGGAGCTTCTGGCCTGGACAAAGATCTGTGGGATGAGGGACAGAGCAAGCTTTTGCCCACACCAGAGCCTGAGCAATGTCCAGACTTCTCAGTTTCTCCCTCATCCAGAAGCCCCTGTGAGGAGCAGGGAACTCATCAGCTGCCTGAGCAAACCCCAAGTGGCAAGCTGATGTCCACGGGACCTGAGGATGCTTCAAAGCATCTTCTGAATCTTGAGGCAGAAGAGCTGGAGAAGTTGGAGGAAGACATCCTCTCCTCCCTGGATGCAGAAAGCTCCAGGAAGACCTACACCCTCTGGGATGCCTCCGCTCTCACCCCGGCGCCTGTTGCAGGCCCCTCGGTGCCGCAGAGACTTTGCAGCTTGAGCAAGGACTGTGCAGGAGAGATGGAATCCTACTCACAGCTCGTGCCCCTCAACCCATGTGAAGAGCAGAGGTCAACCTTTAACAACAAGAACACTCCGTCCAGGGACGCTCAGATAGACCATTTACTGCCAGTGTTGGAGGAAGAAGAGCTCCATGTCAGAGGCACTGCAGGAGAGGGGGACAGCGAGACAGACAGCACGTTTTCTCTCTCACTGCAAGACAAAGAAGTCGAGCCACCAGCTTCTCCCCTGGATATTGATCCCTGCGACAAGGGGCACAGAGAGCATCTCCCCACAGCATTGCCCATGGATACCAATAAGTTTTCAGTCTTGCCTGCTGACCCCAGGGACGAGGCCAATGCAGCAGACATGGAGGATGGCTGTGCCCAGGCTACCTGTCCTCAGGTAGAGCCCTGCAGGGCTGGGCCTTGCACGGTGCCTGCCCATTCCCTGCCTTACATCGTTCCTGCTGGCCCCACCAGCAGCGCGGCCGTCCCGCAGCCCCCGGCCCCACGGCCATGGCGCTCCGTGGCCAAGAGGGCCCGGCGGGCTCTGCGCCGGCTCCTCTCCTTCAGCTGCCTCAGGGGGCAGCCAGAGTAGTGAGCCCAGCGCCACAACCAGGCACATCGCCAGAGATGACTGCTCACCCCGAGGCAACCTCTTGCCAAAGGTAGACCTGGCTGCCGGCCCCAGCCCATCAGCCCCCAGCCAACAGCAAGGCAGCCTGCTCAGGGAGAGCCGGCTGAGGAAGGGTGACAGCGCTGCCCTGTAGAATCCCACACAAACTGACTTTAGGCCTGAGCTGCACTGGGGCTGCATCCCCACCCTGCCCCTAAGGCTGCATTAGGAGCTGGGAAATGCTCCTTGGGACCTCAGCATTGCAGGCAAAGGAAGGCATGTCCATCCTGAGAACAGGAGAACACCTCCCTGGATCCCTGCAGCATGGACTGGAGGAAGGTGTTAGCCCCACAAGAATGACCTGGGGCCCCCACATCCACAAGAACCACGGACACCCCCAGCGCAGAGAAGTGCATCGTGAGGAAGGACCAACAGGATGCTGCTGCAACCAAATGTGTCTTGCACTGCCTTCTGCTTCATCTCTCTCCCTTTACCTCTGCTCCCACTTCCATTCCCACCCTCCTCTTTTCTCTTTCTATCTCTCTCCCTCCCATTTATTGTCATTAAAGTCCCCGTTTTTGA
Organism: Catharus ustulatus; assembly: GCF_009819885.2. Taxonomy (NCBI): domain Eukaryota; kingdom Metazoa; phylum Chordata; class Aves; order Passeriformes; family Turdidae; genus Catharus; species Catharus ustulatus. Next base: position 154,582,257 of record NC_046221.1, on the reverse strand, counting down.
CATTGGTTTATGGTCCTGTTGGCACAGTAATTGAAGGTGTCTTTCCCTATTTGCATCTTAACAGAGACACATGTCTGCACTCAGCACTCGAGGTGTGGCCTCCCCAGTGCCCAGCATAGAGGGACAATCACTGCCCTGGTCCTGCTGGCCACACTGGTGCTGTCACACAAGGCCAGGATGCTCCTAGCCTTCTTGCCCATGTGGCCACATGCTGGTTCATGTTTGGCTGCTGTCAGCCAGCAACCCCAGAGCCTTTCCCCCTCTGCAAAATTCCTGCCACTCTGTCCCCAGTGTGTTCCCCACCACTCTCTAGACATGGCCATCCTGACAGTTCTTAACCCAGCAAAGAGTGCCCCTGCCCAAGCCCTGGGCTGACAGCTTTTTCAGGACTGTGCTGTGGGAGATGGAGTCAAAGGCTTTGCTCGAGTCCAGGGAGACTCCATGCACAGTTTTTCCCTCAGCCCTGAGGTGGGTCATCCACACCTCAAAAGACATGACACTGCTCAGGCAGAACCTGCCTTTCCTAAACCCGCACTGGCTGGACCTGATCCCTCGGCTGTCCTCTAGGAGCCGTGTGATCCCCTCACCATGATCTGCTTCAGAACCTTGCCAGGCCTGAGGTGAGGCTGACTGGCCTGGAGTTCCTTGCAATCTCACTGCAGCCCTGCTTGGGCATGGGTGTCATGTTTGACACTTCCAGTCATCTGGGACCTCCCCAACTGGCCAGGACTGATAATAAAGGACAGAGAGTGTCTTTGCAAGCTCTTCCACCTGAGCACCCCTTATTAAATACACAAAGCAAAATAACATATCCTTACTTTGGTAGCTACACATCAAGGCCAAATCTCCCATGGTATTTGATTAAGAGTCTTGAGGATGTAGGTAGTGCTCAATGGCTGCTGAGATCCAAGCAAAGTCCAAGTATCCAATAACCTGTTGTGCGTGGAGATATGAAATTATATGGGAAGGGCAGAGAAGAGAGATGTCTGAAACTAATAACAAGCCTTTGGATAAATGTTTAATTATATTTATACTATGCATAATTTATAGTATTTTTTCTAATTTATTGAAGATATTCAGTCAAAGCTACTGTTACTCCCTCATGGAATGCATAAAATTATAATCATGGTCATATTTCATTAATATAAATAGCATGCAACAAAATTCTTTCTGGTTTGGGGTTTTTTTTGACATTCAGGGAGATTGTCATTCAATACTAAAAAGTTAATAACATACAACATAAAAATTATTATACACAAATCACCAAAAATACATAAAATTTACAGATTCAAAAGCTTCTTCATTTCATTAATCCTATTCAGACAAAAAAAGTGATTTTAAAGTATATTAAGAAATAACCAAATTCATGATGCATTAGCTGTATGTATATAAAACTGTATGAAATAGAACTAATGTTTTTCTAAAAACTGTTTGCATTACATGGCCAATTGCATTAACGACTCGAATTTGGAAATACTCTACATAGTCTCTGCAAAAATAATAAGAAATCTATGACTGAAAATGAACAACTTTCCAGACACATGGTGGGTTTGCAATAATAAGATTCCATGCATGGCTAGCTTTTATCTTCTGTTTCACATATGACATATTCTACTAATATTTTCCAGTTATGATAATGAAGCACACCTTTGGAGATAAATTATATGAGGCTGAAAAATAAAATTAAACTGAAAGGGAGGAGCGGATAAGTCAGGAAATTTGTAATGGTGATATGAACCAATGTTCTGCATAAACCAGGCAAAATTTCTACATAAAGCAAGTGCACAGTGATGGAGGTGAGCCTAGACAAGTGCTCCCTCTGCCTGAGTGGAAGAGGGTGCTCCACTGCCTTGCATTCAGCCTTCTCTGCAGTGATTCACGCCAGCTTTCTAAGGGCATCAGCAGATACACAGCCACTCCAAAGCCTTCATTCACCTTGTGTGACACTGGTTCACAACTGATTGACTACCTGCAAGTAATAACAGATAAGTCTGCAGGCAGCCTGCAGCGTGGTTCCAAGAAATGTGAACTGTCCATTTATTTCAGCTGTCCGGGAACGTGTGTCAACACTAGGAATGATTTCATTTCCGGAGGAGAAAAGTGGATTTCCAATTTGCACAAATTACTGTAAGCAAACATGTCATTCTGAATGACCATTAGGAGAATCTATCACCACATATTTTCCCATTTCAAAACAGAAGGGAAAAAAACCATTAACTTATTCAAGCACAAGAAAGAAGAAATGCAGTTTTAAAAGTTCACTGAATGGAAACAGCAACATTGTCATATTTATACTGTGTGAGCAGTAGGCAGTGTATCGCCTTAGTGACCCATGAGGGAAGAGTTTATTTTTTTTAATTTGTCACTGGATATAACACCTTCTAGTTTCCACCAAACCTGACTGTGGCAGGAAATGGAGAGACAGATTTGCTCAGTGAAATGTGCAGACTGCATCTAAGCACCCTTGGTGTTTATCATGCCCACATCACAAATTGTTGAGGCAGCAGGTACATAGTCTCTTTAAAATGTGGGTCACAGAAGGGGATATGGACTATGCAGACCTGCTAGTGGCATCCTTATTCTTCCATATTTTTGTCTTGATCTGAGGCAGCATACTGGAAATAATTAAAGAAGTGCTAGTATGAAAAGACTTTGAGAGGTGACTTCCAGTAATTTTTTATCTCTTACCTTCCTTTCTTGTACTTATAGAAGGATAATATTTACTAAATATAGTAGTCCAGTAGTCAAAAAACGCAGCTTAAAACACCAAAGAAGGTAAATTTTTACTGAGGGCTCAGGGAGTGAACAGCAGTTGCTGGAACTTAGGCATTGCCTCAACTGCTCCAATTTTGGAGCTGAATGGATTCCTTACTCAGCAGGGCAGACTTTGGAACTGAGGGGAGTCCCTCGTGGAGATCCCCTTCTTAGACAGCACAAATCACAGTCCTGAGCCTCTAAAATAAATGCTAACACATATTAGTTTCTTTCCACTCAAGGGCATGGGAGGAACAACGAAAGGAGCCACGTGGATCCAAAAATTTATAAGGAAGATTAAGAAAAACCTGTTAAACGAGTCAAATTATTCCATAGTTAAAAATGAAGCAACTGGAAAAGTCAATTATGAAAAAAAAAAAATTCTACAAATCAAGTTTGGAGTGGAATTAGGATGCACAAACAAAAGGGGAAAGGAGGAACAGAAGGGAGGCCAGAAGTTATCTGACATGATTAAATGATAACTTCCAAATAGCAAAATGAGACAAACAAAAATCCTTTATTATATGTCCCTAATGAAGCCAATAAACTAAAGATAAGTAAACAGCTGTTAAGTAACAAGAAAATTAGGAAGTCCAAGATGGATTTCAAAGAATAAATAGCTAATAGTCTGAAAACAAATGACAATAAGGGTGTCTGAAAGCGATCAATAATTGCATTGAATCATCAGGGGCTGAAGAGCTCTTTGAAGGAATATAAGCATATGGATGAGAGGCTTAGCAGCTTTTTTGTAAAAGTTTCATGAAGGAGACTTCTGGGTGAATATTTACCCTGAACTTGTTATTTTGTGGCATGGAGAAGGAAACATTTTTAGATATTGAAATGTCAGGAAAAGAAATAATAACTTGTAACATGATAAAATTCATCAGACCCAAATCAGATACACCTGAAAATTCCAAGGGATAGAAAGGGAGGAGAAAAATAGTCTAAAGAAACCATGCATTTGTCTTCAAAATACCCATTCTTCCAAAACAGAAGGTAGTAAATGTCATATGTAAACAACTGCAGCCAGAATAACAAATGTCTGGAGGGTATCTCAAGAGAGGGACCATCCAGCCTGATGCTTGCAGAAGAAAGTTACATCACCCTATCCCCTTGGAGCTTTTTTGTGTGTCCTTAGTGAAGTGGACAAAGGAAATACCATTAACAAAATATATACTAAGACTCACCACTTAGATGATTTTGAAAGTCTTTGATAAATATTTTGAGAGCAGGAACAAACAGAACCTATAGGGGAGGAACAGGGCTGAGTGCTACTCATTGCCATGGCTTTGTCTGACTAATCTCAGGGAGAGCCTTGGGGTTCCCTCTTTGCTGTTGGTGACATCTGCTGCAGTTTGTGACTACTGGGCCTGACACACTGAGGGCAGGTGAGACTGCACATGCTTTGTACAGGTGAATGTCACATCTGCAGTAGGACTGCTGTGGGACATTGCCAGCTGTGTCCAGAACAAGAACCCAAATATCCCTGGGAACCTGCAAAGACACTGTTCTGACTGGCAGATATTGGGACCTGTGGGGTCTGGCTGCCCTGTGTGGTGGGAGACAGCACAGTTGAATGAGATATTCTTGGTAGCAAAGTGCAGCACACTGTTGTACCTGCAGCCCCTTTACCCATTAGCTCTAACAAACTTAGAGCTCGCCTGCAGTGAGATCTGTTTGTTCATTCTCTGGCCTCTTTATGCATAATTGCAATCCCACAGAGACTGAATGTTTTACTAAAGACATTAAATGTGACCAGCAATCTCCATTAGTGTAAGAGACCACACAGAGTTCCAAAGTGCCTCACATTAAGGCATTACTCCATTAAGGGCATTACTCCAATAACTGAGGTTAAACTTCTCTGATTTGTTTGCTTACAGAATGGCATCAACAGACAGGGACAAGATTTCCAGGTCCTAGCAGAAAACCCTCCTCTGCTCTGTACTGCCTCTTTAGACCAGAGCCACTTCCCCAACCTGGGACAGTGGTGCTGGATTTCCAGTGTCCAGCTGGGAGTGCAGGGCTCCTCATAGACCTTGTGGCAGAGGAGTTATGGTCACTCTGAGACCTTGGGACCTTGTCTCAAATGGAGGTGTCCCTGTGTTCAGGTAAATGGATCATGTTCAATAAACTGAATTTGTCAAGTAAATCATTTTGTGAATAATTTTGTTGTCAGAATGTGGATGTTAGACCTTCCCTTAGGTATCCAAATTTGAAAATTTTACTCTAACAGAATCTGTGGATTATATCAGTCATTCAGTTTCTGTTTGGGCAGATCAAAGGAGTTCTCACAGAGTTATTTTCAAAATTAGCCTGGAATACTTTTGGATCTTATATATAGTTATTTAAAACAAGGCTAATATTTATTGTTCACAGTTGTAACAGACTTGCAGCTTCCAAGTCTTTTTCTCACAATGGAAGTAGAAAAGATTAACTCATGTTGTTTAGTAAAGATTTTGTTCAACAGTGAAAAGACCGCAGTTAATAAATAACACTTTGAAGCAATATGTTTCTGAGAACATTGGATCCTGCCTGAAAACCAGCTAATAAAAGTTTGATTAGATAAGGTGGGCAGTTTAATTCATGATATGTAGGACAGACTTTAGCTGTGCACACTACTAAACTTTAGCTTATGGTAAACACATGCAAACCATAAAATATATACATATATATATCTGATTTTAAAATAACTAAAATTCCTGATTCAATCAGTGGAGAGACATAGTATTTTTGAAGCAAAATTTCTGTGTTCACGTTCAGACTCCTCCTTTTTGTGTGAGGTGGGTGGTACTGTGTTTCTCTGTGCAAGTACTAGATATAATCAGGTCATGTATAGAAGGTTACAGTAGTTCAGCTGAGCCTCATACATAAAAGTAAGTGTATTCACATCTTTTCATACTGGACATCAAACTCAGTGGTCCACCTTGTCCAGTACCAAAAATCCAACCATCTTTATGGACCTTTTCGCCTCCAGGGAAATAAAGATGTTCTACCTTAGACACCCAGGTACAGGTGCTTACAGTCACATGGTGGAACTTCTTCCAGAGGTGGAAATTTAAAAACAAGGATAATTTCTTTCATTTCTTCCTTATTTATTTTTACCCTTTTAAAAAACTTTATTTTTCTCTTTCTTTTCTAATGTGCAATTCGAAGGTCTGTGAAACTAGCACTGGAAACAGAACAGGGCTTTGGAAAGAAATCTGCAGTACATGCGCATTGCACTGATAGCTTCTTGCCTGCAGCAGCAATTGTTTTCCAAAGAACATCTCCCGTCTTACAATTTTCTTACCTGCAGCAGCAAAATAGTAATTTAGAAAAAAAAAACAAAACAAACAAGCCACCACAAATCTCATTTATTTTGTTCTGACAATCTCGTCTGCTTAGGTTGCACACTGCCACTGGCCATTGCTCACGTCCTTGTTAAATCATTGGAACACAAATTTGAGTGTTATGTGATATTGCCTGTGATGGAAAAATTCATTTAGAACATTGGAGAGTTCCTCTCTACAGTAAAGGTGTAAGCAGCAGGTATATATGTGAGAAGGTTCAGGGAAAGAATGAGTATGGCTTAAGTCTGAGATCTCATTTGAGAGCAAATAACAAGTTTTGAATAAAGAAAAATAAATAATCTCTGGACAGTTTAATTTTCTAAAGGCTCTGACATAGATATGTGGTCTACTGAATACTTTTTTTCTCTCGAAAGAGAGAGTTTATGTCTGAAATAAGTCCCTATATACATAGATTTAATTTTTTTTTATTGCTTTGTTTGTCATTACTTAAATTCTGACCCTGCAAGTAGCATTTTTGTAGAAATAAATAACAGATTCCCTTTGGCCAAACTGTTTGCAAGGTGCACTGCCAACCTAGTGTGCCCTTCGCTGGAGAAGTATAACAAAAAGTAGCTGGAAATATACAGATTCTAAATCTGTTGGGTACATATAATCACATTTTCTTAGTTCTTCTTTCTTTTGCATTTAATTCCATTTTTAATATTTGCTGCCAGGATTAAAATGAGACTGCTTTCTCCCAAATTGGAAATTTCATCATTTTTGTACACTGCTATTAGATTTTGCAGATTTTATTAAAGTTTTCATTAAGGAATACGCAGTAATGAAAATGTGAAGGATTCAGATGATCAGCTGACTGGAGTGAGCTGTGACTCACTCCAGGGGGTGATTGTGACTTTGGAAGTTTCACTTTGGAAGTGTAACTTGTTTCCTTGAAAAGGGAACTGGGATGATTAGGGATGCCAGACAGGGCATCAACACTGGAAACTCACTGGGGGATGGTCAGCTCAGTAAAGAGGGTGAGGTTTATGCAAACCTCTGATCACAAGGAGTGTATCCAGGGTGTGATGCTGAGGCTGATGTGGTTTTGCCTCTTCTAAAAGAGCCCATTTGAGGACAGGGAATGTATTCACTGCAAGCTGGTAGGTGACACTAAATGGAAGAACCCCATTTGGGCTCCCCAGACTCTGACAAAGAGCAGAAGGTCATCAAGATGGTCAGGAGGCTGGAGACATGGGGATAGGATATAGTCCTCACATAAGCAGCAAATGGCATTTCTCTTTTCTGTTGTTGTAAATAACTGCCTGAGAATGCTTTACTTTCATCATTTCTCTTTTTTTAAAAAAAAAAAAGACCATGAGAGAAGAAGAAACCTAAATGCCCTGCTGTAAGGAGGTCATTCTCACAAAGGAGATATACAGTTCAGCATGGTAAATATACCTGCCACGGCCTGTGAATTTCTCATTCATATTACTGGCCATGAATACAGCAGAGCTGTGAGTTCCACTTCTCCCTCTTTCAGGATATTCAGAAACTTGGGCAGGGGCATTCAGCTTATGATGACCTGAGGATCTGCAATGTGCTCTTGAACCAAGGGGTTACACCTGAGACAGCCTACAGTAATTTCACGATTATAAGCCGCACTGAGTATAAGCCGCACTTCTGGATTTCAGCAACTTTCTGTTCTTTGTCCATACATAAGCCGCACCTCATTATAAGCCGCACATTACAATACAGAGTGTGATAAAAGGTATCTATTCTATCACCATCTGTTGAGGGTGGGGGCAGTGATCCTTATCTCCATGGGAGATATTCTGCTAATGGGCCATCCATTGAAACCAGGCAGGGCATTGTTCTTTATCTTTTCACAACCCATCCTTCCTCCAGCCAGTCATTTTCTGCTAATGGCCATTGAGTCCCACTGTGGGACTGATAAAACTACTGCATCCCATGGGAAGTTGCTCCAGCCAGAGGGAAGAGCCCAACATTTCTTACCAAGATAAAAACAGAGCTTTTGGGACACTAAGGGAGCCCCTTTCTCCACTGGACTCCAGAGGAAAACCGGATTTCTCCACATCACCACTGGACCTCCGGAGGGAAACTGCACCTTGTACAGGAGCACTGCTCCAACTGAACCACATCTGTCACTGCAGGAGGATGCAGCCACCATTTAATGGAACTGCTACCAACACCCTGCCTGACGGGGTGTCAGGTTGTACTCTGACTTTGTCAGGGTTTGGAGTTTGTTTCTTTGTAGTACTGTATTTCTATTTTAATTTCCCTAGAAAAGAACTGTTATTCCTAATTCCCATATCTTTGCCTGAAAGCCCTTTGATTTCAAAATTATAATAATTTGGAGGGAGGGAGTTTACATTCTCCATTTCAAAGAGAAACTCCTGCCTTTCTTAGCAGACACCTGTCCTCCAAACTAAAACCGTAACTTTTCATTCTTTGTCTGTATATAAGCCACACCTGATTATAAGTCGCACTTTGGGTTCAGACCAAAATTTTAGTCAAAATAGTGCGGCTTATAATCGTGAAATTACTGTACTCATAGAGGGCATTTTGCTGGCCCTAGTAGGTATTAAGTATCTTTGGCATCACACCCATGAGATCAGGAAGACATCACTTAATTGTGTCTATCTTCAAGCCAGGATGAACGATTGCTTTCACAGAACTGTTCCAGTATTTATTGGCATTTTCTATAGAAAGTAGTGCAGCTAAATCATCTCTTAGACATCCTGAAATTTAGCCTCACAGAAGGGTGAAAGTGTGCTATCTTTACTCTTTCCTATATTGAGTTGCATCCCTATGTACATTTTTATAGATCTATTTTTATACAGTAGAATCCTCTCAAAAGTACATAATGTGTATTAACAGAAACTCATGGTGGGACAAGAAGACAGAAAAAGTGAAACTGGAAACCAGGCCCAAAGTCCCTTAGCAATTTATGTTTCTAAATTAGAATGACAACATAATTTCTCATATATCAATATATTCTTCTGTACAGCGGATGTTTATTTTGCTTGAGCATTAATGTCTATAGGTGATGTGGAGCATTGGAGTCCTAAGCCCAAGGTCTATGTCCTGAGCTACCTATAGACTTCTGGTAGACACAAATTTTTCCTAGATATGGTTTATACCTATCAGTCCTTACGGTAGAAGCAATTAAACTGGAATAATTTTCTCCCCTCCTTGTCTGTACAAAAATAACTTTAATGCAGCCTGATGAATGCTTGAGGGTACAAAGCAAAGCACTTAGAAACAAGGAAACATCACAGTCAATATGATGGGAATGATGATTTGTGTATAAACATTACAACACCATATTTAAATATCTGATCATTAATTATTTTGTTTCTGTGTCCTTGAATTGAGCTAAACTCATACAGGAGAATAATTTGTTGGGCTAATTGCAAGAGCCTCCTTTACTTCCTGCAACAGAAAGGCAGTTTCAGTAGGATGATACGTAGAACTGAAGAACTGGATTTTCCACTTCCCTGTGCTATAGATTTCATGTGATCCTGGACAAAACCACTTCAGAAGGCACTGTTCTCAGAGCTCCTCTTTTTACTGGGAACAAGTCAAAGAACAGACCCCAGGGTCTAATTTACTCGAATACTGAGTGCTCATAGCTGCTACTAAAATCAATTTAACGGAGAAACGAATAAAATAATCTAAAAATCTCAGATGAGGAAGGAATAAAATGTCTGCCTTGAGTCCAAGTCAGGAGACAGATGAGTCAAGACTATCTGCAACACCAACACTGGGGCTGGGCCCTTGCTATGCCAGCTCCTTTGAACTATAAACACCTGACCACAGCACAGCAGAAGTGGAATCTGAACCTCCGATCTGCAAAAGAACCTCAACAGAGCAGCAAGATTCCTTGTGTGGTTCCCTCCTCTTTCTACAACAACCTTATTCTGTATTGTAACAATTGAGATCTAGCCTTTGCCTCTGCCTCTGTCTGAACAACTTGACAGCAGACCAAGGCCAAGCTGGTCTTCAGATGTGCAGATTGATACTCAGGACTAGGAAATAAACCTTTTCCACATTGCTCTGAGATCACCTGAGCTCCTGCTGTGGTGTAGCCTCCAGAAAAAAAGAGTTTAGTCTACAGAGAGGTAGTTGAACTCCAGAGGTGAGCACCACTCTTCTGCACTGGACTCTACTGTGGGTAGATTTAAAACAATGTGAGGGAGAGAGTACTGAGGGTTAGAATAAATACCTGGAAGCAATAAAATCTTATCTTTCTGCTGAAAAATTATCTCTCCAGAAGGATTCTTTTTAAAACCTTGTTGGCATAAAAATAAAGGGCAATTGCTATATTTTATCTCCTTTTTAAAATCTACTTTCTGATTTTTGTAATAATGCATGTTCAGTTTGGAATTTAACTGTCACATTTGACTGGTTCATTATAAAATAACCATTAAAATCCCAGCAATCACTTGTTTATTTTTGTCCTCTCTGACTCTATAGGAGTTGTTAGACAATAACCTTACAGAATATTGATCTTTAGCTTTATCTTTGCTGGTTTACATTTGCTTCTTCCTGGGTTTTATTCACCTTTCTCCTTCAAATATAAAAATCAAGTTGATCTCTCCAGAAATGAGACCATACTGCTTTTACCTTGCTAATAACGAAGAGTATGCCCTCTCCTAAGAATTCTCTGATATCACTCCAACAGCTACTGTGAAAGAAGCCTCATGAGAAAGTTTTGCAGTTTCTAAAATCCCTTACTGCATATCCCTGAATTGCTAATGTACCAACATGTGTTGTTGCTCACATGGGACATGTGATTTCATTTCACTATCTTCTCTTCCTCCCCACAGACCAGAGCTCAAGTGTGGCAATTTCTGTAAAAGAGTTTGACAAAAGATTCAGTTCACTATAGCTCCTAAAAAGCATTTAAATGTTGAGATTCATACAACTAACTGATTTTCTGGGCTATGAGCTACAAATGAAGGAGAGTCCTGAATTTGTGAATAGAAAGAATCCCTGTATGACAATACAGTTTTTAATAAGCTAGGAGTCCAAAATCAATATTAATAAAGAGCAAGCAAGGAACCTTAGTGTACCTCTGTGGGGAGGTCTGGATCTGCTGCCACACGTGGGTTAAAGAGTGCAGGTGTGCATTTGTGTGTGTGAATCCATCTGTGCAGGCTCCTCCTGTGTCAGGCCAGGAGAGTCCTTCTCTTGTACGTGGCCCCACTGACCATCCCTTCCCATCAGGATGCAATGAGAGGAGCAGCTGAACCCTCCTTGGCACTTATCTTAGCACATTGCTTAGCTCCAACAGGAATAACCTGTCTTCCTTACAGCTGAGGATGACTTTGTCCACCCTTTTTTTTCATATTTACATTCCCAGGATCTTAAACACAATAGAGCTTCCTTTGATTACTCACAGCTGCCTAATCAGCCTTGACATTGCAAGTCCTACTTTCCTTTTCTACCAGAGGAAAATGAACAGCTAGCCTCTCCCTGCACCATCAGTCAAACATCAGAGACTACAGCTTTACCTGATTTTTAGATAATAATTCTCCCCTTATCTGGCTCCCCACTTCTCCAGACTGTAGCAGAGCTTTGTAGCCCCAAGGATGCAAGTACTTAAAGCCAGCCACAATATCTGCTTCTGACTAGTTCTCAATTGGTTCCAAATTCAGGTCAGGGAGAAGCCCAGATGAAATGCAGAAGCACGGTGGTTCTGAAAAACACTGTAATGGTTAATATCTTAAGCTCCCACTTCACCTCCACTGCTTCAGAAAAGTTTGGCTGCTTTAATAAAAAACTGAAGTAGAAATTTGGCTATGAGACAAAAGAATATTTTTCCAGTAAGAACTCACTGAGGTTTGCCCAGCTTGGTCCTCAGCTGTTATTTTATCAATTAACTGAGCTGATTTCAGCTGTACTCAACTGCCTTCTGCCAGCTGGGGGTAGGACATGGTCCTCATCTGCTCTTCTTCGATTCATAAATAAATGAATAACTATACAACTAATTAAACCCAGCCTCTGGATCTAAGAAAATTCACACAGGACCAGTAATCAGACATTAGGAAGATGCCACCTGAGAATGAGGAGTGAATTCAGAGGAGGTGATCAAATGATTAGAGATGGAGCACCACTACTGAGGACAGGCTGAGAGAATTGGAGCTGTTCAGCCTGGGGAAGAGAAGGCTTCAGGGTGACCTAATTGCAACCTCTCAGTACCTGGAGGGATCCTACAAGAAAGAGAGACAGAGATTATTCATAGGAGGGCATGGTGGCAGGATGAGGGGGAATGGGCTCAAAGTGAAAGAAATTAAGTTTAGATTGGGCACTGGGAACAAATTCTTCCCTCTGAGGGTGGTGAGGCACTGGAACAGGTTGCCCAGTGCAGTGGATGTCCCATCCCTGGCAATGTCCAAGGTCAGCTTGGAAGGAGCTCTGAGCAGCCAGGTCTGGTGAAAGGTGTCCCTGTCCACAGCAGAGGTGGCTGGAACTCGATGCTCTTCAAGGTCCCTTCCAACCCAAGCCATTCTATGATTTAGAAATTAGTTATTGTTGGTATTGATTGGCTTTTTTTTTAAGAAATGTGGGTGAATTTCATGAAACAATGGTCAGAAATATTTATGTGTGAACAAAGGCCAACCTTCAGGTCCCACTTTCCTACTGTAATAGACCATGGTGATACAAACAGAAGCTGTAAATTTAGTACTGGAACACAGAAGGGAAAATATAAAATATAAAATCCAAGCTTTTTAAACTGAGGAGAAACAAGGAATTTTAAAAATTGCTGTTAAAAAGATGCACAGGCAGTGTCACTGAGCACTTACATATTCCTTTTTAAAAGAAACTGCAGGTATCAGAATGCATATGACAGGCAGATCTTGATCATCCTTTGCTATCCTGTAGCTCAGTGCTGGGTTAAAGGTGCAATGGAGCTGGAAGGGGAGCAGCTGGAACACATGGCCAAAAATAGAAAGTGTCTACAAGCTGTCAGGGATGAGGTTGCAGCACACACAGCCACACGCCTTCAGCCAGGGCAGCTGGGATGAGCTTTTGGCAGCGTGGGCAGAGGACAGGCTCCTCTCAGGATCCTTTGTGCTGCACTGACCTGCATCCCACTGCACAGCAGCATTGTCATGGAACAGGAGCCTCCAGGAAAATAAAATCTCTGTGGTAAAGGGAAGAAGTGCAGGTTTCAGTTTCTCTCTGCCACAAAGAACCTTGAACAATCTTGCCCAGATGAAAAGGTCATTATCCCATCTCTGAGATTCAGCAACTGAGACCAAGTTAAACTGGCCACTGCTAGGATGTGTGTCCTCCTCCTGTGCCTCCCTTGGTGGCTGTACGGACTGCATGTGGTCATCCTGGAGGTGACTGTGCCTTTCCTCCTGCCCTCACACCAAATCTCTACTTCTGCCTCTGGAAAAGGAACTGCCACTTATCTTGATGGATTATCACGAGGCTATATTCATTATTCTACCAAAATACCTCCTGATTCTGAGCAGGCAGGTTTTTTTTAAAAAAAAACAAACCAAAAGCAGCTTAAAAGAATGCTGCATTCTCAGGAGCCAAGTGCTCTCTGAAACAGGAGCTTTTGCTTAAGCCATACCTGCTGAGACCTTCTGTCTCAGGAATCTTGAGTTTTGCACAGCACAGGCTTTACCTTTGGTGAGAAATAAACAGGCTTCAGGGAGTAGAGGATGCCTCAGCATCTGCTGTTTGTAGCTGTGATTTAACTTCTCGATGGTGTTGTTGGTAGGCTTGGCACATTCACAGGCTGGGAACAAAGCAATGGCTATTGGCCACAGCATATGTGCTCATTTATCCTGAATTTTATCATCTGTAAATGGGCATCTGCTCATTCAGCCTGCAAGACTGATATTACTCTTCTCTCCTCCATGCAGGAAATGGAGACACTTTCATTCTGCTTGGACTGCCTGGCCACCAACTCCCAGGCTGCCATTTGCTATGGAGGTATCAACTTTTAGCACTGCTAAACCAGTGCAAGGACAAGTGAAATGGCAGTTTTCTCTTCAAATTCTAATGGACAGACAACCAGCAATTCCGAGATGGCTGAGAAAACAAAGATGTACTCTAATTTTAGCTGCTGCTGAAGCACAATCACACCTAACTCCCTGTGTGGCTGTAAGCCTACCAGACAAGATTTACAGTGTTATCTAGAACTCTAAAGATAAGAGGTGTCAGGGGAGAGCAAATAAAGCATCCAAATGAGTTTCCCCTTTACCTTCTGTAAGATTTAGTGTTTACCTGAAATGATAATTTTTGCAAATCTTCCAAACATCCTTAAGACTCCAGAGTGCAGGAAGGCTCATTTTAAAACCTGCTGCAGTGTCCAGACCTGTGCACTGCAGCTGGTCACTTTTTCCAAGAGTCCTGACATCCATGGGCATATTTCTGTGGATCCCTGTATGCAGCTGACAGGTAACTTGGGGCATCTCATAATGCATTGTATCTTAAAAAGCCAGGTGGTATGAATATTGCCTTCTATCCCAGCCAAAATATCTACCTTGTTATCCTTGTTGGTTAGGGTAGGAGCTAATTTCAGCCTACTTATAGCTAAATAGCCTTTTAAAGTTTGTCTAACTTTCCTCTGAAGTGATAGAAAAAATATAATTCAGAAAAGCAATTTATCCCTGCTATAATACTTCACTTTTTAAGTGGTCTGGGTCACCCACCAGAGATAGTTACTTGTCTCCAACAAGGAAGGGGGACACAAGATAATGATCTCAGACAGTGAGTCAGGCTTCTTAGATTTTGATTGTCTTTTATTCAGTCATTAGATTCTTTTACAAAAAGAGACCAAGCTTATCAACACAGAGACACTCTAGTTGAAGAAAGACAATACACTTGTTAAGGCTCTTTTTTGGTTTGTTTTTCCCATTTTAGCAGTTATTTTATTAAAATATTATTTATCTCATGGTTATGTTTATGCACCATAATGCCTGGACTATGCATTTAAAATAGCTGGCTAAGAGCTAAGCAAGGGCTCATATAGAGCAGGTCTCTTGTGTCAAATTACAGCGAGCTTCAGGTTGCAAGATGGACTGTGAATGTGATGGGTTGATCTTGGATACCCACTCCGCTGCTCCATCATCCTTCCTCAGCAGGCAGGATAATGTCTGAGGTTACAATACAGAGTGTGATAAAAGGTATCTGTTCTATCACCATCTGTTGAGGGTGGGGGCAGTGATCCTTATCTCCGTGGGAGATATTCTGCTAATGGGCCATCCACTGAAACCAGGCAGGGCATTGTTCTTTATCTTTTCACACCCCATCCTTCCTCCAGCCAGTCATTTTCTGCTAATGGCCATTGAGTCCCACTGTGGGACTGATAAAATTACTGCATCCCATTGGAAGTTGCTCCAGCCAGGGGGAAGAGCCCAACATTTCTTACCAAGATAAAAACAGAGGTTTTGTCCACTGGACTTCCAGAGGAAAACCAGACTTCTCCACATCGCCACAGGACCTTTAGAGGGAAACTGCACCTTGTACAGGAGCACTGCTCCAACTGAACCACATCTGCCCCTGCAGGAGGATGCAGCCACCATGGAATGGGACTGCTACCAACACCCTGCCTGACGGGGTGTCAGGTTGTACTCTGACTTTGTCAGGGTTTGGAGTTTGTTTCTTTGTAGTACTGTATTTCTACTTTAATTTTCCTAGTAAAGAACTGTTATTCCTAATTCCCATATCTTTGCCTGAGAGTCCCTTGATTTCAAAATTATAATAATTTGGGGGGAGGGAGTTTACATTCTCCATTTCAAAGAGAAGTTCCTGCCTTTCTTAGCAGACACCTGTCCTCTAAACCAGGACAGACAGGTGACAAAATAAACTGGAAAACTCGTGGTTTTAGAATTAATGAGGAAGATTCATTTACCAATTACCATCATGGGCAGAACAGACTTGACTTAGAGAAAAGTAATTTAATTTATTGTCACTTTCAATAGATTCAACTAGTGAGGAAAAAAGCAAAATTAAAACACTGTCCACTGTCCAGGCCTATCTTCCCCCTTCCACCCCTGATTTTTCTCCCCCAAAGAGTACAGGGACTGGAGGTACTGACAGTTGTCTGGAGACAACTTCCACTACTCAGGACACTGCCTGCTGTCCCCAGCCCATCCATGGAGATTCAGCAGGAAAGTTGAACAGCTCACCCAGGTTCCTTTGACTATCTATGCCTGCCATATCCACATGGTCCTTCCCTCCTGCCTAGAGTTCCTCTGTCTGCACAGGACAAACAGTTTGAGCTTTGTCAGTGCCTGAAATGACATCTCTGTCTGCACTGGTGTCAGCAGCAGTTTTCTGCCCCTCTTGGCTTGGTAACTCAACACAGAATTCCATGGGACCAAGATATATTCCTTTGGTTTTGTGCCTTGAACAAAAGCCACAAGCAAATGTAGCCAGTGGTACAGACAGTGTTAAAAACAAAACAAAAAAACTGTTAGAGTGGTTGAAAGCAGTTGTCCACAAAGACAGAGGAGGGTCCAGTTGCCTCCTGGAGTTGTCATTCAGCTGACATGGCCAAATGAGGAGTGAAAGGTCCTTCACCACACCACACCTTCCCCAGCCTGACGTAACTCCTGTTCATTAACAGTGATTTACATGAATTCCTGATATTACTCAGGCCTCCCAGCTACATTCCACCTGAAGTCATTATCCTTTGCCTGAGCCATCCCAATCACTGTTCCACAGCAATCAATTAGGAGGTGACTAACAAGCAATTAGGCCTTCAGGAGAGTGGATGAGCACTCCAAACACTAAGATCTGGCCTGGTGTAAGTTTTACAATCAGGATTGAAATCAAACAACAAAATGTTCTGAAACCAGAATTTGTCCTCGAGTAGAACAGTGCAAGACAAATAAAAGTGGCCTTTGCTGGCACATAGAAAGGTGTCATCTCTGCCCAGAGGCTCTTTCCAGGAATGTCAGTAAGTTACTGAAAAAGCAAAGTTGCTCATGGAGCAGACAACATTTTAAAAAACAGATTCACAGCCCTGTAGCAACATCAAGAGGAGAACCAGCTTAACCTGGGTCCAGCACAGCTGAAAAAGCTGAGTCAAAACTGTGGTGGCTGTCCAGCCTCCACTTCTGCTTGAAAAGTGCCCTGGTGCCTCTGTATTAATAAGCTTCATTTGGCACATTTGTGAAGATATGAAGTCCAAGTTTTCAGTTTTCCTTGGCTGTGTCAGATGAACCCATCCATCAATAGCTTGGCTGCGTGATGAAAGTGAAAATCACATTCCTGCTTCTCAGAAACAGGCAAAAGGGCTTAGACGGGTATTTCATTAAAAAAAAAAAAAAAAAAAAGAAAATTAAAAAAAAAGGAAAGAAAAGAAAATATCTCAAAAAAGCAAAAATACGAAAAAAACTCCCAAACAGCAGGCCTGAGTGTAAATTATTTAATTATGTGCAAATTTCACCTGAATTTGGCCAATTAACAGTAACTGGGAAATCAATGAAAACAAAAATTAAACTGTTATTCTTTCTGGGTCTGGGTAATTTTCATAGCATTTGATATTTTGCAGTAGACAGTGGCATTTCGACACAGAAAAGACCTACCTTTATTTGGGGGAAAATTTTAAAAAACACCATCCAGGCAATTTTTAAAATTATTATTATTATGTTGACTTGATGAGTGAATCAAGGATGGAATCTCTTGCATATTGTTATAGTTTTCATTCTTTCCCTCTCTAGTGTTTTTTGGTTGGTTGGTCCATTTTTTATCACAATGTGCAACTTCAGGGAAGGAAACACACTTGGTTGAAAGCTCCCAGCTTTGCCTCAGTGCTTTGTGTACTTTGAGTGGGGCAAATTGTCATCTGGGCAAATGCTGCAGAATCTGACCCTTATTTCACTGAGTCAGCAGTAAAGGGTCAGGCCCAGGAGCAGTGAGGACCCCAGGAATGAGATGCTTCATCAGTTCTTTGCCATAGACACTTCATATTTTGGGATGTGTCCTTTAGTGACCTCCTGAGGTTGTCAGGCTGTGGAAGCAGCTGTCCCTACAGGGCTCTTTGTTGTCTCAGAGGTCTCTCCTTGTACATTAACAGATGGGGACACAGAATGAAACCGGAAAGAAAGTTCAGCTGTTTGTAAACCGTGAGTTTGGTTTTGCTTTGTTTTCTTCTGTATTGTTTTGTTATTCTAGTGGATGGCTGAGAACCCTGGTCCTTCTGGCAGCAAACCATGTACTGAAAGCAAATAGCATAAAAAACCAAGATGCAAAGCAACTGTCAGGGAGGTTTAGGCAATGTGTCAGCCAGAGAAATGAAGAATTTTTTCAAGCATGAGAAAAGTTCTTGCACAAAGAAGATGCCAAGTTGAAGAGAGAGAAAAGAAGGCTTTGAGTCTAAGACTTTTTTCTTTTCTGAACCTTCTAAAGAGATAAAACAAGGACAATTCTGGAATTGTTATTGATATGAATTGGAAATTATCTCTACTCACAATGTATTTGGAAAGTACAGGCAGTGCTGGATTCCCTCTAGCAGCAATTTCTGTTGTAGCCACTGGTATAAGAATAAAAACTTGTCTTTGCACCAATAATTTCACAATAACCAGAGTCACTGTTTGGAGTTTTCATCTTGTCTTATTATTAGAGGATGAGATTTGCCAAAAGCCTCACAGAAAATTGCAAAAGGATACTGTGAGTGGAGAATCTCAGTTTGGAGGGTTCAAAAGATCCAGAACCATGTCATCAAGGCTTTACAAAGGGATATTCTGTTTGATTGCTCACTGCAGAAAACTGAAGCCTGAAATCCAGGCAGACTTTAAATTCAATAGTAGGATTAATGGGTACAGAGGCTCCATCCCCAGATTTCACTGCAGAAGCATCAGGGTCTTAACCTCCACAAATCAGAGAGAGATACAAGTGCATAGGCTTTATCTTTCTCTTCATACAGGTTAGATAACACACCTGCAATGTGGGTGCAAGATTAGCACCTGCAGTCTTTGACTACAAGTCTCAAAATATGTCCTGAAGCCCTAATACTCAGGATTATGTTTATCTTTTCTTTTTGTAATAAAAGGGAACTTCTGAACATAGAAGAGTGCTGTATATTTCTAAAATCCAAAGAAGAATTAAAATTTCAGTGCTATTATTCTTCCTTCTTTTTTAAAATATCTTGCTGCTTCAATTAGACTTTTATTTTCCCACTGTCAGTCTCCTGACTCCAGAAGACCAGGCAGGAGGACAGGAAAAGTAGGATCCATCATACAGGGAAGCTACAGAGCACTAAAACTGGAGTAGGTTAGTCCAGTGCTTGCCCCACTCCTACTCTCCGTTTCTTTCCTCCCCAACAAAGTGCCAGGGATCACTTATTTCTGCTCCTACAAACCCTCTTCTCTGAACCTAAGGCACTCTTACTGTAGGGGGTTGAAGAGATTTAATCTTCTCCTCTCCTGCAGCTCTGTGAGCTCTGACAGTCCAGACAGTTTCCTCATTGGAAAAGGCACTTAGCCTTGCACTGTGACTCTTTACCCATCTAGAAGATAAATCAGTGGACTCCAGTGTGAGCAGTGATTGTATTGGTATTGCTATTAATAGTATTTTACTGTCAGACTATCAGGCAGATGTCTCTTCTCCCATTATTTTTGGTCCTGAAATGCATAGTCCACTAAAATTAGAAGAACCAAAATGATTGCTAAATCAAGGGAAAGTAAATAAAAAATCAAGGAGTTCTTGGTGGCTTTGACTCAGCTCTGTGATATTACAGTCCTGCTCCTTTTTGTTTATTAGAAGTACAGGAGAAAACTTAATTGCCCAAATGTCTCCTGTGGCATTAGGATATTCCTGAACTTTATGGGCCAGGGAATGTATTCAACCCTTATCTGTTGATAATGACACACAGAGAAATAGCTAAGCATTTCTAATTGCATTAAACCACTGCATTATCCACCCTAAAGTGGGGGACAATAATATAAATCTAAAGAACTGCTAGAAAGTGTGTGTCATACACAGTCATGTAAATGTAAATCTTCTTGTCTTTCTTTTTGTATATTTAATGAAATGTTGATGGTAAACACCAGTTATTAATCATCAGTTTTCATGAACACCCAATTTTATAGTCTGTATGAGAACACACTGATCTTGCCTCCAGCCTGGATGGTTTCAGGGTTTGTGTCTTATTATTAGATTAAAAATGCATAGCTTAAAATTGAGTCTGATAGAAGAACCTGAATTATTTTTGAGCACTTAAAATATACTGGACCACAATTTCCTGAGTTTCAAACTTCACTAAGTTCATACATTTCCCAACTCCCTTGAGGAAGAATGAAAACAAAAAGCCCCAGATTCATCCTGGCTTACTGCAGGCATAAGCAAGAGGTGCCCACTTCAGGGAGTTGTCAGTCTAAATCTCCCATGTATTCTGGAAAGAGAATTTAAAAAAGAAGTTATCTCCATGAAAGCAATGCTGTCTATCCACCTTATACACGATGGATTCCACCTGACTCCTTGAGGGGAAGTGGAGTCCTCTCAGCTCCTGCCTTACATTCAATCACTCAGCTAAGTTCCCACTGGATATAATGAAACTGGGCCAATGAAAGTGGAGTTTGTTGGACATAGCAAGAAACATCCACAGATATAGCTACTTTCCTAGTAAAGATGAGGGAAATCAATGGTTACCAGACCCAGGCTGTATGTGCTGCTGCATTCTTCAGACTAATTTTGGTCTGGGACATCTAGAACCTCCCCTAGGACCTATCAGAGGGCAGAAACGCTCAGTAAGTAGTCTGTGTACAGTCATCCTTTGGTGAGCAAGCAAAGGTAACAGTGTGGACATGTTTGTTCTGTGCCAGCCAGAGTACTAAAGGATAACTTTAGACACAGGTATTTTACTAGAGTTGATTTAACAGCGGCTTGGATTAGCCCCAGCTGCCTCCAGACATCCCCTAACCAATGCCAGATGCAGATATTTTCAAGCTTCTCTTTTGTTAAAATCAGTGCAATAACAGCATCTCATTTAAAAATGTGGGCAGCACTTTTGAGAGATTTTCATTGGCATGTCACCGGGTTATGATCTCCTTGTGATTTAAATGTTCTGATTGTTTTTATTTAAACCAAACAATTTACGTCTGTCTTTGTGACCTTGCCAAAGTAAACATTCCAGGGAAGAGGAAGGGTCACAGTTTGACAGACTGGCTTGCACGGCCATAGGAAATAGCTCTCAAACAGACAAACCTGACTTAGAGAATTGTTTGATTTCAATCAAATGGAAGCCTGCACTAGAAAACAGATCTTGATGCTTAATATAATGTCTAAATTAGAAAGGAAAATAATAAAGAATGCCCTAGTCTATTCTTCAGGGAATAGGATTAAGAATCCATCACCACTATACATATTTAGAGAAAGAAAAGTTTTCTGAATGACTGTAAAAATACCAATGAAACTCTACCACACCTCCATGCCATATGAAAGTCAATCAATGAATGTAAGTCAAAATGACTACTGCTAATGAGCTCAGTGGAAATATAGCTATGAACACTTGGGATGTGTAAGAACTGTAAGAAAGATCATGGGTCAAGCATTAAAAACTGCTGTTTTTTTTAAAATTATATCTGATGCCACAATGTGGGTGGTCTATAGTTTAGAAATGTTAAATCACATTCCAAGACCACTCAAACCCTCACATCATGTAGATCTTTATCTCTAAAAATTGTATCCTAATTAAGAATAACTTGAAACATATGCATCCAAAATTACAGATTGTTTTTTAAAACAATGGCTGTACCTTGCCCAATTATCCCATGTAAAATAAGGATGAGTTAGCAGTTTCCTGCTCTGTTACTCAAATAGAGCCCATCTTTCCCCACATTGCCTTCTGTAGCTCTGTCTCATGCTCAGATTGTTGGACTTTTTGTGCTTTCTCTCACAATTATTCAGTAACATTCACTAGCATCATCAGTTAAACCCAAACATAAACAGTCTTCCCTAATTTCTGAAACAACACAAGTTTCTCTGACATTTAAAAAATATATAAAATTTAAATTCCATTTTTATATTGACAAATGTGACCAGTTTTGTAGTTCTTTCATTTATTTTTCCTCAAAATTATCAGTTGACATTTTCAGACAATTAAAATTAAAGCTTAGTTATTATTGTTTTATTTTGAATAATTTTCTTATAGCCATGACTGTCTAAAGTTCTTCAGAAGGCTTTGTTTTCTTTAGAACTCTTTTTTTTCAAGAGTATTGAAATAATAAAAAGAAACTATTTCTTTTTTGTTGGTTTTGTATCTCAGCAGCCGCTCAAATATCAGAGCATTCCAAGCAGACCTCATTTCATATGTAAATTAATTTGTCTGATCTTCATTTATTCCAAAAATCTTGGGAAGAACTGAAACTGAATCATAATGTCTCATCCCTAGGCTTCACATAGCTTTTAATTTATGTCTTTCTAGCATCCTATGAACCAAGCAAAATATAATCACGTGTCTGATTTGCATTCTGAATTGCACAGTATTCTTACTACTGTAGTAAAATCTTCCTGTATTTTACCTAACGATTGCTACAACAGAAAAGTTATATAACACAGAAGTAGTTTTTGAGAATTGGGAGCAGAACCAAGTTTTTTCCCCACACCAGTTCTGTGCTGTAACCACAACACCACAATTATGTCTTCTCCTTTTTGTTTTTTCTAGGACCAGAGGTCCCTATTAAGAAGAATGGAGAGAATGCAAGGCTCACTGGCAAATAGTTTCAAAATGTTTAGGGTGGAGGAGAAAATGCAATCTGAACCTCCGTGCCAAACCCTCTACTCATTCAACTGGTACATGAAGGGAGACAAAGAGGACTGTGATGGACTCCACAGTCAGTTCACTAGGAAACAAAACTGAAGAAACCTTCTCTTCTGAGAGTCCCAGTTGGGTTGAGGTTTTGCTGCTTGGAAAGGTTTCTGTAGAGTTCAGGAACCTGCAAGCTTTGTTCCATGGGCTTAGGGACTTCATAACCTTAAATTCCATCACTATTTTACTGTCTTGTAAAACACACTTAGGCATTTCCAAAGGTGATGGGGAATATAACAGCTTTTGTGCCTGGTACCGTGCACTTTTAGATAGATACATCCTTTTATTTATCTTTCAGTTTTGTCTGATTCAACTGGGTACCTCACTGTTGCTGCAAAGGCATGTGTGCAAAACCTCATATCACACAGGACTGGCCTTTGGCCTCTCCTGGGGGAAGGAAAATTCCCTTTCCCAGGACATTCAGTGGACGTTTTGCTGTGCTGAGGCAGCATCAACTCAGTCCATGCTCAGGAGCTGCCTACTCTTCTAATATGGGTTTAAGATGCATCCCCAGATGGTTTGGCACTTGATTTAGAAAAAAAAATGTGCATATGTACAGGGATATAGGTTTCAAAAGACAGCATCTAAATGTACAAAGAGCTGTTTGAGGCCTGAATTTCCTCTTGAACTTAGTTCAGGACTTCCTAGCTTCCATAGCCAGGGTTCAGATTAAATGATTGAATCACCCTTTCTGCATTTCAGTACTAAATGGGAAAAGTACTCTGGGATAAGAACACAATCATAGAAAACCTTAGGTCAGAAAGGACTCCTGGAAACATCTAGTGCCACTCCTTTGCTGAAATCAAAGCTAACTTCCAATCTGGATGAGGCAGCTCAGAGCCTGATTTAGGGTTCAGTCACGGTCTGAACGTCCCCAAGGCTGGAGCTTCCACCATCTCCGTGAACCTTTCTTCCAGTGTTTAACTCCACTCATGGTGATTTTTGGTTTTTTATGTTCGTGTCTTCCTTATATCCTAACTGAAGAACAAGGAGTTTCCAATGATCAGGAAGACAAGTGGTGTTCATGAGAAGGGGCTGATGAGAGGGATTAGATAAATGGAGTGCAGAGAAAAGACTTGAAGCGCTGCTTGATAATGGAAACAGCCATTTGTATCAGCACTCTGGGATCCTAAGAGAAATGTCAAAACAAGAATGAAAGCAGTGGAGGATTCAGGGAATCATCCTGCCTCTCAGTAGCCTCTGAGCCTATTTTTTCACATGAAAAAATTGATCACAAGGTGAGCTTTTCAAAGCTTTCATACTTCTCAGTCTCACAATAATGCTCCAATTATCAGAATCTTAATTACCAAAATAAACTACAGGGGGAAAAAAAAATTCAGCATTCCATTTTTAGCTGCAGGCAGCTGCAGCTGGGCATGATTATAATAGCAATGATTAGTTGCCCATGGAAATTTCAATGATGTTTGCGAATCAACTTCCCCAAGTTTACATTTGAAGATTATTGAGAACAATATGGTCAGTTGCTCAGTGGGCTCAAGCAGTTAGAGGTTCCCTACAGGTGTCTTCCCAGAATCTCATCATCCAAGTTTTTAAAAAGCAATCGTTTCATCGCTTCTCATCATCTGTCTAATGATGTGGGCTTACATGAGCTCTTCAAACACAGTCAAATGATCTTCCATTTTCTATGCAATCTCTTTATGGCACATGGATTTCATTTGGTATTTCAGGGAGAGCATTTCCAGCAGATATCCAAACACAGCTGAAATGTTATTGAAATCTTTCCCTCCTGAAATACAGAGAACAACTATCAACCCAGCACATCAGTGTCATTTAGATTACTGGTGATACACTTCAAACTGCTGGGTCTGTGGAGAAGCTCACATTAATCTGTAATGCAGAGAACTTTAGGGAGATTATTTTAATGCAGCACGACCAATTAATTAACAACAGAATGACCTTAGTAATTCACATCACACAGGATAATTGATACCATGAAATCATGCCTCTGAAGGGGTATTAAAGCACAGCTCCTCTGTACTCAGTGACAGCAGAAATGCAGAGACATCACCACAAACTGATCTACAGGTGAAAGTTGCATCAGTCTAGCTGCTAATGTGAAGCCACACCTGGATCATTAAAGTAATCCCAAAGGCTCTGTGAGTATGCATTTCAGCAGCAGAATTGCTTACTTTAGACTGTCTTATGACAGGCTCTAAAAGGAGTATTTTTGGAATAGCTCTTACGCCAAAGCTATCCCAAAATAAAAATCTCCGCCGTGAAGTAAACCATACTCTGTATGACACCCCTTAAGTCCCTTTTAAACACCTCTGTCAGGCAATCAGCACTCCTTTTCATATTTCTGTCAAGGTCCAGCTGCTTTGTAGCTTGGTCTCACACTCTTAGCCACATTTCCACCTCCAAGAGACTCCTCTGGGAAGCTTTTGACCAGCTGCTGAGGAAAAAAGGGCTTTGTCAAAATGAAGAACTGCTTATTTACTCAAACAGCTGCCAGAGGAGAGAGTTAGCCCAAGAGTGAAGCATCATCAAGTCTAACTAAAGTTCACAATCTCCTCGCAAGTTTTAGGTGCTCCTTGTTGACTCAGAGCCAGGTTCATTGCCTGAAACTTCTTCATCCTCCTTTGCTTCTCTTGGGTTTACACAAAACAGCTCTTTTTCTGCCTCCCCTATGCCAGCTCTGGCTTTCCCCAAAACTGTCCATAAAAATGATTTGTAAAGTGCTCGTTTAGTTTTTGATCTTAGACCCATGAATTGTAGAAAAACCCAACATGTCTGTGTACTTGGCTGCAGACAGATAAATATGCACTTCCCCTAAGCCTTCTTTGTTCTTTCAAGGTCTTCTGATATTTTCTTTGAAGATATATTTTATCTGTCCTCTTTTCATTTCTGACTGCTTTTACCAACAACCCTTTGTCTTTGTTCTTTGCAGCTATATAAACAATACCAAGTAGGTAAATTGAAGGATATATTCAGTAGTTAAAAATTAACCAGACATCTCTATCATCTGTGAACTCTTACTAAACACTATTCCAAAAGCTGGCTCTGGGTTGAAATAATTATGGTACTTTGAAAACAAAGTAATTATTTCCAATTAAATCCCTTTATTGTGCAATTAGAGTGCCATATGGAAGAGTTTTTGTCTTCAAGACAGCTAGAAGACATCTGAAGGACTGTAAAGACACTGGTTCATTCCCCTATGGAGGCAGGAGGAAATTTTCTCTGGGACAAGCCTAACCCACAATATAGGAAAGATATAAGGCTGTTAGAGAGCATTCAAAGAAGGGCTGCAAAGATGGTGAAGGGTCTGGAAGAGAAGCCACAAGAGTTGCAGCTGAGGTCACTTAGATTGTTTAGCCTGAAGAAGAGACTGAGGGGAGACTTCATTGCAGCTACAACTTCCTCTGAGGGGAAGAGGAGGGGCAGAACTGATCTCATCTCTGTGGTGACAGTGACAGGACCCGAGGGAATGGCCTGAAGTTGTGTCAGGGGAGGTTTAGGTTAAATATGAGAAAAAAGTTTTTCAGCCAGAGAGTGTTAGGGGACTGCAACAGGTTCTCCAAGGAAGTGGTCACAGCACCAAGCCTGGCAGAGTTCAAGCATTTGGACAATGTTCTCAGGAACATCCATGGTGTCATACTGGGGATGATTCTGTGCAGGGCCAGGAGCTGGACTCAATGATCTTTGTGGGTCCTTCCAACTCAGGATAGTGGAGGTTTCTGTGATTCATCTGTTCACAGCCTTTTACAGCCTCAGGTAGCAGTACAACTGGGAGGAATTAAATCTGTTTCAAATACATTAGCACTCCCTTTAAGCTCCTCTGAGAGAAAAGTCACAACTTCTATTTCAATGTTCCCAACTTCCAGACTGCTTTAAGACACTAATGATACAAAACAACCTGACATCTGCTTCTGACTGGTAAAAGGTGAGTAGGAGCCTGACAATTTTGTCATTCTACAGTTGAAGAGGTTAAGAATAGAAATCCTGAAAAAAGAAAAACTGACATGCACAAACCTAATAAGTTTTACTGTCCTTTTCCAAGAAGAATGGGAGGAAGAATCCACCAATTCCGCCACAAATGGGTAAGAGTGAAGGAAGGAGAAATAATGAAAAACTACTAACTCCCCACACCCAAATTAGCTCATTTCCATGCTAATAGTTCCCAGGTTTCATGCTTTGCTGCAGATGTTGGCTGTGCAGGAGGATCTGAGCAGCCAGGTCTGGTGGAAGGAGTTTGGAGGGGCAACTGTGAACATTAGCAGATGGTCCTTGATGGGAAGGGGTTATCTCACATCAAAGCAGCTCTGTCCTGCCACGCACCTGCTTCAGTCCAATTAGTCTGCTGTGCCTTGCATTTCCTAGGTAAGTATCTGAGGTTCTTCTAGACTTATTTTTATCTTTCAGGATCTGAACTGAGCAGGCCATTAAAAATAATGATCTCAAATATGGACTACAGCTGCTTCTATATCTCATTAGGTGTTCAATGCAGAAGTTACAAATGGTTTTCCCTGCCCTTTTGCAGGGTTTTCCCTGCCCTTCTGGGTGAAACCTTGTTGACTGTGCCAGTGTACATCTTACAGCTGTATGGGGTTTGCATGCCAAGCTTTGGTAAGGTGGGGGGGGGTCACTGGGGTGGATTCTGTGAGAAGCTGCCAGAAGCCTCTTTCATGTCCAGTAGAGCCAATCTCTGGTGGGTCCAAAGATGGATGTGCTGTTGGTTGAGGCTGGGACAATCAGAAAGGGTGGCAAGGCCTTCATGATAACATAGTGAAGAAGAAAGATAAAGTTATTGTGCAGTTGTAATTGTGGCCAGAGAAGAGTGGGATGAGAACAAGTGAGAGGAACACCAAGGTCAGTGAGGAAGGAGGGGGTGGAGGTGCTGCAGGGGAGCCAGGATTGCTCTGTAGCCCCTGTGCAGCTCATGGTGAGGCAGCTGTGCCCTGCAGCTCATGGAGATCCACAGGGATGCAGAGATCCCCCTACTGCCCATGGAGCAGACCCACACCAGAGCAGGGGGATGCCTGAGAGGAAGCTGTGACCCTGTGGGAGGCTCGTGGAGAGAGGAGCCCAGGCTGGAGCAGCCTGTCCTTGCAGGACTGCTCCCCATGCAAGTGACCCATTCAAGGGGCACCCTTGCCCATGGAATGGACTCATGTTGCAGCAGTCCCAGGGAGATGTTGCTTGGGAGATGGAGCCATGTTGGAGAAGCTCATGGAGCTGTCTCCTGTGGGAGGCACCCCACAGTGCAGCAGAACAACTCCTCTGCCTGAGCAGCAGGAGAAACAACTTGTGATGAACTGACCATAGCCCCCATTCCCTTCTCCTTGCACTGCTGGGGAAGGAGGTAGAGCTGGGAAGGAGGGAGGGGTGAGGGAAAGGTGTTCTGAAGATTTTATTTCACTTGTCATTATCCTGCTCTGATTTGTTACTAATAAGCTCAATTATTATCTCCAATTTTGAGCCTGTTTTGCCAATGACAGTATTTGGTGAGAGATCCCTCCTAGTCCTTATCTGAACTCATGAATCTTTTGTGATATTTTCTCTCCCCTGTCCACCTGCAGAGGAGACTGAGTGAGAGGTTTTAGTGGGTGCTTGGCATCACATCACAATTGTCCAGTGCAAATGCAGTTTGCTTGTATGCACCTTTGTGTATTGAGCATGTGGCATCAGACATGATGAGCTGAGGGAAGAACTTCATCAAAAGCAAGTCCCACAGTCTGTGATCAATTCTTACCCCTGCTCCAGTGCACTAGGCTGTTAAAAACTGCTTACAGACTTTTTCCAGTCTTGCTCCACTTATATTATACACTTTCAAATTATTATTGCAGACAACTTTTTTTTTTTTATTTATGGTCATCTTTCAAAGTTTATCATGAAGAGATTTTAAAATTACAGGCTACATTAATACAGTTTTCTCCTCAATAGAACATCTTGTGGCATACTTTATAGTTCTTTGTTCCTTTTCCCTCTGTCTCAAATGAGCTTTAACAAAGAGAACTCAAAACTAGTCATGGTCTACAAAATCTTTCATCAAGGGAAGACTGATTGAGAGTTTTGCATTTTTTTTTTTTTTTGAGACGTTTAACTTTGGGATAATTGTGCTACTATGGATTAGACTGGATTATTAATTCCATTTTACCGTTCCTGATGCTAAGATTTTCAAAGAATCCTATCTTAAACAAGATTATTCCGAGTCCTAAATGAGAAACTTACTTCAAAATAACTTAGTAGAAGCAAATTTGGGCTACTGAAGTAACTAATTTTTATTTTTTTTAATATTTTCTGATTTCTGGAGAACATTCTAGCTTTTTATGGAAAATTGAGGAAAATTAAAAACTCTTGGTTCTAAAGAGCTGCTGTAATGACTCATGATGATTATAGTTTAAGTGCACTGCTCTCCTTTCTGGACAAGTTTATCTGTCAGCATCCTGGTTTCCACAGTCAAGAAGGTATTGCCAATGTAACACGGCTGTTTCTGAAAATGGGGATTAGGACTATAGCACCCAAACAAGCATGAGGCTGAAACACATAACTGGGTTCATTTTAGTCATTAAAAGCAGGGCAAAATGGAATAAGAAGTCAATTATGTATAGGCAGAGAGAAGAGGAGGCTACTTAATAACAAAACTTTTCCTTCAATCTTATCTCTGACTTGAAAATCTGACATGTAGAACAATATCTGCTAAGTTTCATTGTCTTCAGGAGGATGAGTGTGGGATTGAGTTTGCATTTGGCACCTGGAAACAGAAGCTCTTTCTTTCAAAGAGAGGAAATAAACAGTGTGGAGGATTTTTTGATTGCAGCTGAGTCAGAAAAGTTTCTAGATTTCTGTCAAAACAGACGTCTTAAAGGCACTGCAAGAGCTGATGCCAAAGTGGTATAAACTTGGAGACATATTCATTCCATCTCTCTTCCAGTCTGAGGTTCAGCCTTAGATATTCTTGTAAGACTGTATTTCCCAGCTTGGGCAAGGAGACTGATAGCGGGGCTTATGCCTTTGAGCTCAGGCTGCACATCATTTCAGAATAAAGAAAAAAAACTTTCAGTAAGCAGCTGAAAAGAAATATTTGGATAGTTTGGGCTGAGCTAGAGTTTCTACCATTTAAAATTCATGGTATGCTTAACTGTGGTTTCCTTAATCCTATGCAGTAGTGAAATTTGTGGTAGCTAAACTGGTCCTTGTTTTGTCTGGGTTCCTCTGCCCACTAGGCAGCCTGGTTGGGGTAGGTGGCAGAGATCACAGAATCACAGGATGTTCTGACTGGGAAGGAAGCTACAAGCATCATGGAGTCTGATTCCTTTGTTTGCTCCAGCCCTGTAGGGGGAATTGGAAGCTGTGCATAGGGAGCCCTGATGATGTTCCCACCATGGTGGGTGACATGCCAGCAGGTCACCACACATAAGCTGCCATCAGCAAGACACCTGGAAAGGGACTGAGTCAAGTCAAGGATGTTTCTGACCAAACAGCCCATTCTCCAACACAGCTCCAAGCAGCTCTGACAGAACCCAAGAGGGAGAAAAGCAAGAAATAATTCCTAAAAACAAGTTTATTCTAGCTATATGTCATGAAGCACTCAAACAAGAACATTCTCTTGCCTTCTTTGTGCAGCCCTTCCTCACCCAAAACCTTCCTTCCTTCTTCTGTGCTCCCAGGCCTTTATGAGAGCCAACAACTTTCCTTCTACAATTGCTCTTCTTAATGCAAAGAGGTCTCTTTCCCTGTTGGCAGTCTCATTTCTCTGAATAGAGAAACATCACCCTTTTCTTCCTTAAAAGTATGAGGCAGAAATGCAAGAAATTTATTCCATTTTCCCTGGACACTCATTTAATCCTCACAGCCCACTTCCCAGCACTTAAGTGTAGCTTTTACCTGCAACCCATCAAGCTAGGAAGGAAATATGTAGGTTCAGGTCTCATTTAGCCAAAGGGTCTCTTGAATGTTGCCTCTGCCTTGGTAGTTCAGATTCTAAGAACCAGCCTCCTCAAATAAATGGGAGAATGTAACTCTGACATAGATATTTTCACTTTTCTAATCTGCTGGCTTGAAAATCTGCCTCTGGTGTTTTTAGGATTCCACAGCTCTGATGAATCCACATACTAGATTATTCTACACATTTGCTGGTCATCCAACTAAAGTTATTATTACTGTACATTAGAATTATGCATTTATATTTCACCCTTGTCATTGCAGTGAAATCAAAGACCTAATACAACGCAGCTTCAGCCTTTCCAATTGTTGTGGGGACAGCAAACACCTCTGATGTCAAAGCTATATTTTAGGAAAGACACTGTAGGCATAAATAATCCCTGTTGTTTTTACCAAGCTTAATGGCATGAACCTTATAAATTCTTCTATCTCTAGTCCATCCAGCATTCCCCAGGTTATACTGTACTTTTAAGGGAAAAAAAAAACCCATAAAGGTCATTCAGTTTTTCTGAGGCAGCTTCTCTAATATAAATGGAAAATTTGTGAGGGCACACAGCAGGTTTTCCTATATCTAAAGGACTCAGAGAGAGAAGTGGTTTCCAATAAGACATTATCAAAATCACCTTGGTAGTCTTTACTATCTGTATGACATGAATCAGGAGCATGGGTGAATGAAAGCTGCATTCTAAGGGCCAGAGTGGATGACACTGAGGTATTCACCTGCAGCTCCTGGTACTCACCACTTCAGTGTGACACAGTCACCAGTGGCTGGGAAAGAGGGGATCGCTCTGGCTGGGTCTGTCTCATGCTCTAGTTACAGCAGATATTTGTATAAATGGTTTGTGCAAATGGCTCCACACTTAGTGGGTCAGACAAAGACTTTTCCAGCACCTGTGTGATGAGGGGCCCACAGCACTTCTGAAGACATAGCTTTAAATCTACTCTGCATCATATAGAATACAGACTAGGAGATTAATTCCCCTTATTTCAGAGGAGTAACTGAACCATTAGATCCCTGCTAGCAATATCTTTGAAACCATTTCTCATTTTGACAAGAAATGTCAATAAACCTTTTGTTGGAATAGTTTTATGAGAAAAGTAATCTTTTGCCAAACGTGACTGGCACTGCTCTTTTGTGCTAGCTCCAGTTCCTGTCTTGGGCAATACTTGTCATGCTTTTCTGATACTTCCTCACTTATGATCACGTTTTTCAGTGGTTTGAACCACACCTTCCTCAAATTCCTCTCCTAGTAAAAGGACAGTTAAGTCTGGAGTTTTTCATTTTGGCTTTTTTAGTGTGAAGTATGCTACAAGAACATATGGCTGGCTTCCTTCTCTTGAGAAGCCCTTAACACTGATTTCTCCCAAGGGACAAAGATGTTCCAATCTGACAGTGCCTCCATCCTCCAAGGTGCTATCACTGCTGTTCTCTTCCTCTGCTTTTCTGGACTCAGACAAGAATCAATGCATTACTCAGGATCCCCTTAAAGGGAAAATTTCCCTGTGTGCTTGGTCCCACCACATCATCAGCTGCCAAAGATGACATGAATAGAAGGTAACACCTACTACATGATCCTGGGCTGAATTAGAACTAAACAGTGAATGACCCTCCTTAGTACACTTCTGTGGGAAATGCCATTCCAAATTAAAAGCAGGAGGCAAAATAGAAGTTCTCTCCTAGATTAAGATTTACCCCAGTGGGTCATTCCCACAGTGTACAGTGAGGAGCCAAGCTGAAACACAGATGTAAAAGTCACAGGCATTTCCTGATGTCACTTTGGAATATGAGGGAAAATTGACTTTTCTTCTTACTTTGCAAAGATGTAGTAAAACTCTTCTATCTTTGAAGCACCCTTTTCATTGGTTATGGGCACTGCCTGTATGGGACACCTAATTCACAGTGTCCAAGCAAATGAGTTTCAGAGCACAGAGTGACAGCAATGGTGTTAATCATTCAAGGATATCAATGTCAGGACTTTATAGTTTCAGGCACCTGGAGTTCAGCATATCAGTGATACCCCATGGCTGTATAAAAATAAATTGGGAGACAATCTGTTAATGTGAATTATATATTGACTCATTGGGTGAAAGCAGTGCTTCCCAGGAAAATACAGCAAAGTAAGATGCTTGCAAGCTTTTCTTTACTGAGAAAACCAGAACAGGTGTCAGTGGACTCACTTGGCAACAAGTGAGTTCACAAGAGCAAAAGGATTCAACACTGCCATTCAGCAGCCTTTGTTCTGGCACTCCTGAGAAGCCACTGCAGCAAATGAGAGGCAGTGAAGAGAGGTCCAGCTCAATGGTCATTTTTTCTGCCCCAAGATGCAGCAAGAAAGTACATTGAGAAAATAAATTGAGAAAATACACTGCACTCTGAAGGGTGAATTCTGCCTGCTGAGTATTAAATTCCTTCCAGGCAGGGATGGGTGACTATGTGGGTCTGGCCTTATTCCAAGCAGAACTGGAGAGAAGTGGTTGAACTTCTGCCAGCTTCTCTCTTTGCTGAGTCAAGAGAGTCTCAATGAGATAAGAACATGGCCTTGTATGTTCATATGTTCACTTCATACAAAACACTGAGTTCTGCAAAAATAAAAAGCATTATGAGAGCAAATGTACGCCACCTATGACTCTGAGCTGTTGAAATATAGAAAGGTGAAGGGCTAAATTTCAACTGTTGAGAGCCTGTCAAGGATAAAAAATAATTCCTTCCTGTTTTGCAGAAATAGCTGAAATTGAGCTGCTAGAATCTGATGTTTCTTTAAAAGGAAATTAACTTGTCCCCCCCCGCCACGCGCTATATGTACAATTTAAATTAACACAGAATAAATGAAGTTTTGAAATGCAAATGTGAAAATGAGTCAAGAGTACATTATAAATAAAGTTTACATATGGTGATGACAAGTGTCATCACATTTAAGCAACATCCACCACACTCTTCAGAAAATCACTAATGCGGTTTGAATGCCTTCTTTCTTTAGTGAAATATGCATCAGTCAGATAGAAATACCTAAATAGCAATATCCTCTACAGTTATAAAACATTAATACTTGCTTTGCTTCTTTACTATTCTTGTAACACTGTTCTTTACTATTTTTTAAGAGACGACATTTGAAGGCAGCACCTTAAAACAACCAAACAAGTGTTTCAAGCTTTCCTGCTGGTTACATTCCCTGCACCTCAGATCAATGTCTCATAACCCTTTCTGGAAGATTTCTTGATATACATGTCCCAAAACTGGTGCCCATCCACCAAAGCCATCATCAGCTCTTTATTGGCTTTGATGCCCTTCTCCCAGGGCCTCTCCAACCTCTGTCCATGACTCAGGATCCTATCCCAGCCCATCTCAGGAACATCAGCCCCCAACAAGGTCATAACATGCCAGTCCTCAGGTCCACAGGCTGATGTCCCAGCCTCAGAGCATCTCTGTCCCCACAGGAGTGCCTGATGACCTGGGATGGGGCTCACAGCCCCACCAGGGGAATGTTCTCTGTACCCATCCCCCCAGAGAGTCTGTCCCTCACAGTACTCAGCTATGACCTTACCAGTATTGAACAGAGTGGAAAAGATTATTCTGCAAGAATACCTTTCTGCTTATGCACTGCAATGTTTGTTTTCCCTGCAACAACATGACATTGTTGGCTCAATTTCAGTAGCCCCCAGATAATTTCTTGCAGAACTGCTACTTAAGCAGCTGTTCCCCATCATGTGCCAGTGGAACTGATTATTTCTGCTTGTATGCAGGGCCTTCCACTTGCCCCTAGTGAATTGCATCTTCTGTTCTTTTCCTTGTTTTTCTTGTCCATATCTTGAATTAGACAATATTATTTTTAAATCTGGTTATGCCCTTCAACTATAGGTGCTATTGTTAGTCCTGGTACTTAGTAAGTACAGCGTGTATTCCATCACACAGGCTTTTAACTCTGGTAGACGTTTTAAAGCGTAAATAATGCAGTGCCACTGAAGTTAAAAAGAGTCGACAATCTATAAACACAGACAAAATGCTCCACCAGGATTTTTGTTAAGAGTTTCTGCATATAGATGGCTAAAATATGGAAGCTGAATGACCAGGAGTACATTTGCTGTTGGAGTGGTATTGGATAACTCTCAGTTCAAATCTGGAAAAAGACCTCAGTTGTCTACCTTGAATTTGTGGCACTAAAGCTTCACCACTTTGACAGCCTTCTGCTTCTGTAAAAATGATGAAAGATACTGTCTTTCCCCCTATTAATTAAATATTTCCTCGCCATAATTCCTGAAGAGATCTCAGAAGAGGTCAAGTGCTATATAACGACCATTGCTTTACACAGTGGTCACTGGTTCTTCACTATGTCTCAGTGGAGCATCCCATCCTGGGCTGCAAAACCATTGGAACTGGAAATTTTTTGTTGATATACATTTAACAGAAGAGTTATGCAATGAGGTTGTATTCACAAGCTGAATTCAAAGAAAAAATCATGTTCAAAAGCTTAGAGCAATCAAACACACTGGGCTTTCATTTCCGTGGCATCTCTCACTTTATGATGTGAACCCTTTTGGAGTAACACTTGGGGTCAACAGGCACCAGTACCCCAGAGTTCCTTTACTGCTAAAACAAAATGTCTGAGATGCTGTATGCTGGAAACATCCACTGGAAATGTCTTGATTAGAGATATGCCAAAGAAACTTAGAGCAGAATGTGGTGCAATGTGGAATTTCTTCCTTAAAAAACACTGGAATTTAAGATATTTTGCCTCCCATTATTATTCCAGAAGAAATAATTTTATGTACTTTCTCATATAACTGAGAGCAGCCACAACTATCCCCTGTGTAAGTTATTGATGGCACCATTGTAAATAATATTAATCACAATAACCTTACCTATAGCTTGATTCACATATGGAACTATTCAATTTGGATTTAGAGCCCTGTAGGTGTCATAGGCATTCTCTGTGCTTGTGTCCTTGAGAAGATATTTGGATGTTTTGTTGGTCCCTGTATTACCTGGCAATGAGACTGTGTTCTCCTTGGCTCTAAGTAACCTCACCATGTTGAAAGCAGAGTAGATGCAGGCTTTAAGATTGCCATTGCCTTTTCTTTTCATGTAAGAGAAGATGAAATTAATCTCACATGTAGTGTAGACCACCTACAGAGGATTCTTAAATCTTCACCAAAAACCTGCCATTGCTATCAAAACAAAATCAGATTTAATCTTCTACAGCAAATCCTGCAACACTAGAAAATGACAGGTTTTGGTGATTTAGAGAAATTCAATATCAAAGAGATAGCTCAATCATGAGTCTATTATCCTCCCCCTACGCCAAGCAAGATGATAGTGAATGTAAAAACAAGATAATGGAATGGAGAAACAAGTACTCTGCTGAGCCCATATCATTAATTGTATCATTTCAGAGAATGACTAAAGATTGCCATGAGTCAACGATTCCTCCTAAACATTTTGTCTAAGCACACCTACCATCCCAGCTTGACTGGCAACGAGCAGATTATCATGCTTCAGTTATGATGGCAGCTCAGTTTGAACTAAATCACTATTAACAGCAGCACACCAGGCTTCAGTGCTCTCTCTGCCATACAACCAGCTACTTAAAGTGTTATTTTGCACACTCTCCATTTCCTAATGCAAAAAACCTTCATAAAGAGGATAAGAGAGTGAGGGACAAGAGTTGTGTAGGGAAAAGAGCTGCCTAGGAATCCAATTGAATTAAACTCTGTGTTTATCTGCAGGCCAGCCAACTGGAGTCCTACACGTTCACATATGCAAAGTATCTGATGAAGCAATGTTTCAAAAACATTGTCTTCCAAAAACCTGCCTGGCACCCTGTCAACTCATCAAAGAGCTGCCTGAGAACTCAGCTCAGAGGTCTGATTCTAAGATGACATAGTGAAAGTCTATTTTGCCCCAGACTCCCAGCATTTTTGTAGTTTTACCATCCTTGAACCCCAATACACCTGGAAACCCAAGTGACAGTCCCAGGGCTTCCAGCTTCCTTGATTTGTGAAACAGGGATGCAAAGAAAGGACTTCTCAAGAGCCTAATAATTGGATTCATAATTTATTTAAAAACTGAACAGAATTCGTTCCCCCCAGGCAGAAGAAGGAGGACAAAAAAACCAAAAGGAATTTCCTTTCCCTTGGAAATATTAAGGTTTCTAGGTTCTGTTCCTGTTCCAAGGTTTAATACATGCACACTAGCACATACATACACAACCCTGACAGACTTTCCCCTCTTTGAAGTGGCTGACAGGGGGATTTCCTTTTAGGATATGTCTTATACTGCAGTAACTGCAGGATACTGATCAGGATGGATTTAAAATCTCATACAATGTAACATTTCCCTATTTGAAGCCTAATTAGATTTATTGTATACATCCACAGGAAACATCCCCCTCCATCCTGTAACAAGTAAAACACTTTGAGATCTAAATGTTAAACCCCCTAAAACAAGCTAAGAATTATTTTTTGATTGAAAAAGTTATACAGAATAGCCTTATGTGTGCTTTTTTATAGTTTTAGATTCTTTCATATGTCTCAAATTCAAGTATCCTTTCTAGTATCAATTTCAGTTGTAGTTTCACCAATCAGGCTATCACTCCTAGCACTTGCTGCTTCAAGAAAATAAAGAATAAAATGGCTGTAAATGGATTGTCTTCTGTGTATTATAAAGTTTTTACTTTAGAGGTGAATTTAATATTAATTTCCTTTTAACTTTTGTTGCAATTAACATGCAAATGAAAGGTCTTTTGTATTAAAAGGGAAAAAAATCCCTCCTTCAAAGGAAGCCCATAAAGTATCAAGAACCATCTACTGCTGTGTAAAAATATGATCCATTCAGGAGTGTAGGTGCTTCAGGGATTTAACAGCAAGAGAGGAGAGTGATGGCGTGCACAGGAGAGAGAGATGAGCCAAGAAACAGCTGTTCTCTAATACCTGGTTGGGAAAGAGTGAAAGAACTGGGGAAACATCTGGGTGGTCCAGAGGGAAATGTGAAGGACAGTAGTTTACCTAAACTCAACCAACCAAAAAACAGAAACACCCAACAATACTATCATCCACAGAAAAAATTGAAAGAACCATTTGAAAATGGAAAACTTAAATTCGCTGTCTTAAAAATGTGGGTTTCTTCTAAGACCTAAACATTTCCACTGCTTTTAAATTTCCTGTATATACAGGCCTCTTTTTTTAGTACAAAACAGCTATTCCTGGTCAGCAGCAGTGCCCAAAATGTCTCGAGTAAGAGATTTGTAGTGGTCACAGCTGCTAATTCATTTTCAAAACCTGAGCAATAGCTGGGTGGGTGAGGGAGGAGTAGACCTGGAAGAGAAAGGAGGAACACTCAGCTCCAACCATTGCTTAAAAGGTGCATTAATAATCTCAAATCCCTTATTTCTCTTCATAAAAAATCCCTATGCTTCTGACCTTTTTATGTGGATATGTGTATCTGTGAATGAAGGGAGAGATAAGAAATTTATTTGCATGTGAGGGAACTGCTGCTTCACAGAATGGGGAAGCAAAAAATTGACATATCTTGCTGCCTCTGACAATTTTTTAAATTTTTTTTTTGGGGGGGTTTCTTTTTATTTATTTCCCCTGTTTTTTGGCATCACTGGGCCATGCAATAATTTAGCTTCATTGTAAAAAAATTTAAAATATTTAATTTATATTTTTACCATATTGTTACAATTTTCAATCCGTTCTCTCATATCCTGTGCTTGTTTTTGTACAGACATCATATTGGGATATGCATTCATCTGAGGAAAGTGATAGACAGGGTTTTTAAAAGACTCAATCAGTGCCAGAAGTTTTTTTTTCTTTTTTTTAATTCTTTTTTTTTCCACGTAGTATTAGAGTATCTAAATTGTTGAATTGTTGCCAAGAAGAGGAAAAAAAAATGAAGGAGCTATGGGAAAAAAACCCCAACCCACCAAACAGGCACTTTCAAGTTAATTTTTTCATATTCTGTCAATTCTATCACTACTCAAGTTTCTCCTTTCAGATACAGTGGCTTTCTGTCAATTGTTTGCTTTCCCTTTCTTGAGTTATTTTTTTCAAATATTTATTTAAATAAAAAGATTCATAATAACACAAGTGTTCCTTCATAATGTGTTGGATATGAAGCCACCTTTATTGGAGAACCCTAGAGAGCTTTGCAGAGCATGGTGCCAGGTTTGCAATCCTGAGGACATAAATAATCCCACTAAAGTGAATGAGATCATTATTTGCATGATTAAATATCATAACATTAAACTGTACATAAATGCTACTGCTGTGGGTAGAGAGGGGGAAGGAGGAGTGTGACATAAACTTTCAGGTGACAGGAGAGGAATGAATTCTGCCTGATTTTTCATCCTTCAAAAGCCTTCTAGTGACAGTATTATTTTTAAATGGCTTTTAGTGATTTTGTGACACTGCCAAGTCATTTAGCTCTATTAAAATAAAAAAAAAAAATAAAATAAAGAGCTCCAATAGCAGCAAAAACTGAATAATGCACGGTATTAATCTAGTGCCAGCTGAGTTTGGGACTTACAGGACTTTCTGTGTGCGTGTGAAATTACCTTGTTGGACCCCCAGCTCATCCAGCCTTCATGGCAGCCAAGGCTTTGGCAGGATCACCCCTCTCCTGCTCCCCAGGATGCTTAGGCTTCTTCCTTGCTCTGCAGAGCCCAGAGCATTGCTGCAGTGGGTGCCAATGCTCAGATCTTGTCCGTTCTGGATGACAAAGGTTATCCACTCCACAGAGGTGCCCAGAACTTCTGTGACTGGCTCAGAAATACCTGCCAGAAATGAGCACACCGTTACCTAAACACTGTGCACTGCTTTGCCATCACCACTGAACAGAGAGTAGGCTCACCAAACACACAGATGGCACAGAGCTGGGGAGGGCTGCTGGCATGGAGGAGGACAGGTTTAGTTTTCAACATGTTCTATTTCAAATCTGGCATGCACAGTGGAAAAAACAATGCATTCCAGTGAGGGCAAATGCAAGATACTTCATGTAGGCTGTTATGCACATATGGAGCAAGTGACACCTGCCCAGGCCTTGAGGACAGCAAAGTTTCAGTAGGCCATCAGTTCTGACTGAGCTTGTGAAGGGAGGACAGCAGATATGTCCTAGGATGTATAAACAGGAGTGCAGATCATAAAATGTGGTCCTGGATAGAAGACAACTTTCCACTGTAGGACCAAGTTGAGCTGTATGAATTTTACAAAAAAAAAAAAAAGTGAGAAGAAAGAAAAGAAGAGAACAAAATCATGAAACAAGAGTACATAATCCAGAACAAACAAAAAATATCAGAGATCTAGAAAATGTGACCCAATGTGGGGAAAAATGACAGAAATTATGTTATGAGAAGGGGAAGAGTGAGTGGATAGAAGAGACATTCATTAAATATGTATAGACTACTGCCAGGATAATCTGTTCTCCCTGTTCATGGTGGACAGGACAAGAAGTGATGTGCTTAGTGAATGCTGCAAGGAATGTTCAGGTTAGA
Source organism: Catharus ustulatus (assembly GCF_009819885.2). Lineage (NCBI taxonomy): Eukaryota > Metazoa > Chordata > Aves > Passeriformes > Turdidae > Catharus > Catharus ustulatus. The sequence continues at coordinate 154,542,043 of NC_046221.1, read as the reverse complement.
TATGAAAATGATAAGGATGGAGAAGCATAAAAATAGACTGCCTGGGGAGGTACAGAGCCTCTATCACAGGAAAAATGATGAGAGTTCACTCTGCCATGAGGCAAAGGAAACTGCTAGCACTGTGATTCAGTGCATATAGTAACATTAGAGAACAGGGATGTCCCTATCTTGGTTTCATCTTATCTCTTTTGAATGGGTGTCTCCTTAAACTACATTATATATTTGCTTCCTTTTCCTTTTATTTGTATTATTTGTATTGAGCAATCTGAACAAGAAAGATGGTTACTTTTTGTGCTCTGGGATAATAGCACTAGCAATTATAATTTCTTTCATGAAAGAAATATATAAGTTCTTGTATAAGATTTCTCCTCTTTTAGTATTGTTTTCATCTTAAAGTAATGCTACAATTCCCATGGGCTTTATCTAGGAGTAAGGATATGTGTCTCTATTACTATTGTGAAACCCTTATTAACCCTTTCCAGGTTATCAGGATCATGCTGAACCACAGGAAAGACCCATCTCTGTTCACAAAAATGCCACTCTTTCCTTATCTGGGCTCTGGAAAACAAGAATTTCCTCTGCTTATATCTGTACAAAACCTGCCTCACACATGGGACACAGACTTGGCTGGAGTTCACAAATCTATTGTAGTGTAAATACAGAAACAATAAGTGAAATCCTTCCTAAATCTCCATGTCTTCCTGATGATGATTATGATGATGATGATGATGATGATGATGATGATGATGATGATGATAATAATAATAATAATAACAATAAAAGGTGAATTAAGCTGGATGGGTGCCTATGGAGGCTCAAACCCATTGGAAGTCAGAACTCTGAGTGGAGTAGCACAGCTCCCTTCCAGGCAGAGTTCTGCCCACACTGCTGCTGTTAGAAGGCAGCTGCATATTTATCTCAAAGAGCTCAGCAGGCATCACTCCTGTCTTTTGAAACACAAACAAAACACCTCTCCCTTACTTTGCCATAGTCTAATGTGTAGACTGTATCTCCTTCAGCTGCTTCCAGCAGCATGGCTTCAGCTCCAAAACTGGAGATTTCAGCCTTTCCCCCGTTACAGGGTTCAGACACTTTAACAAGGTTTACTTTGGGCAGAGGAGGAATGGGAGAGAGAAAGATGGATACCTCTTCCTCTCCAGGCTGTGCCACCTTGCACAATGTGTCCAGGTTTGCTGGCATAGAGTGACTCCACGAGCAGAGGAGCAGGAACAATTTTATCTGCCAGCACGGGGAGTGAGGCTTTACATCCAGGCTCTGTGCATGGGACAGTTTCTGTTATTTCTACAGTGTCTTTAATGTAAATGCTGTCAGGATAGCATCATCAAACACTCACAACACGGGTGGTTAGAGCCACAGTCCTGGCAGTGACAGCACCTTTCTGAGAGGGTCTGAACTTGCTCAGGCAGAGGTGGAGGGGTTCTCCACTACCCTAGGTAAGTGTGCTCTCTCCAAACAAGGGTCGTCCTCGTAGAAAGACAGAGGGATGCCTGGCTGCAGGATCAGCTCTCACTGAGCGCTGTGGAGGGATGCACCTGTCAGGCAAGGCGGGACAGCCCGGGCACCTAAAGAAGACCAGCTCAGAGAAACCTGAGTGACTCTTGAAGGAGCCTCCTGGCACCAGGAGACCTGCTCTGCGGCACCCCCGCCCTGTCCCCCTCCCAGAGCCGCGGCTGCGGCTGCTTTAACCGGGCCGGGGGGGTGCTGGCAGCCCCGCCGACGTGGCGGGCATCAGCTGACCGTGCTGGGCTCTGCCTCCTCCCGGGCCGCCCGCAGCTCCGCTCCGGCGGCGGCGGCTCCGCCGTGCTCGTCCCGCGGCTCCGGGACAGCATCGCCGCCGCGGCTCCCGCAGCCCCGCGGGCACCGCGCTCCCTGCGCTTTGCCCTCGCCCCTTCCTCCCGCTGCTCCTCCTCCTCTTCCTCTTCCCCTCCGCCGGGGAAGCCTCTGAGTCGGAGCACTCCCTGCCCCGGCCCGAGGAGAAGTTGGGATACTCCCAACTGGCTTCCCAGAGCTCTGAGTTTAGGGCGGGATTTTAATTTTCCGGTCTTCCGATTTTTTTTAGATCTGGATTTTGATGTGATTTTCTTTCCCGCCTTCTTTATTTCTTTTTTCCCCTCCTTTTTTTTTTTTTTTTTTTTTTTTTTTTTCCCGTTGCCAAGCAAGCCGAGTGTCTGCGATGGATGGGAGCCCCGAGTCCCCTGCGGGCAGAGGCGCCCCGTGAGCCAGGGGCATGCCCCGCCGCCGGGGGAAAGCGGGCGGGCAGCCCCCGGCCGGCGGCTCTGGCGCCGTGACCGAGGATGCCCGAGACCTGGCCGCCTCTCCCCTCCTGCCCGAGCTCGCAGCGCTGCCGCTGACCGCAGCCGCGGGAATTACAGCAGCTCCCGGGCACCAGACCTCAGAGCGGAGCCCCGGGATCCCCGGAGAGAAGAGCTGCCCGCTGTGACCGGCTCTGCAAGGCGGCTGCCCCCACCTCTCCGTGCCTCCGGCCTCCGGATGGGGCCGAGGATCGCCCACCGGGCAGCGGGGCTGCGCCCGTAGATGCTCCGCTCCTCCCTGCTCCACCTCCTCTCCGGACCCGCGGCTCGGTTTCACCCCCGCGCACCGCCCCGAGGAGGGCGCGCACCGAGCCCGCTCCCGCTGCCGGCCGCGGCCGGGCTCCGCGGGATGCGGCTCCGCGGGGCTCCGCGGCAGCGGGCACGGGGCTCGGGCCGCCTGCGCTGAGCCGGCGCAGCCGCCCCCCGGACCCCGGCGGCCAACCAGCCCCGCCGCCAGCCGCACCGCCAGACCCAGGGACCTGCCTATAAATGTGATCCCCGCACCGCCGCCACCCGCCCTTCGACATCCCCTCCCTCCTCTCCCGCGGTTCCATCCCTCCCTCTGCTCCCCTCCCCAAAGACGGTGTGTGCCCCCCCCCCGCCCTTGTCCCCCCACCCCCCCGCCCGCCGGTGCTCTGCCCCCCGCCAGTCACCGCCATGGAGCTCTCGGAGGTGCGGTGCCTGAGCGACAGCGATGAACTTTACACCATCAACAGGACTCCCCCCGGCAGCGGCAGACCCCAGCGCCTGCTGTGGCAGACGGCCGTGCGCCACATCACCGAGCAGCGCTTCATCCAGGAGCACAGCAGCAGCAGCGGCGGCAGCAGCAGCGGCGGGGGCAAGGGCTTCAGCTCGGACGAGACCTGCTGCCCCAACCACCACCCGCACCCGCCGCACCACCACCACCTCCGGCGGCAGTCGGCCGGACGGAGTCTGGGCAGCGAGCGCCACAACAACGGAGGCACCAAAGTCTTCCCTGAGGGCACAAGCAGCAGCGGAGACTTGGGCTTTCTGCCCCTGGACTGTGCCCCCAGCAACTCCGACTTCTTCCTCAACTGGGGCTATACATATCGCGGGGTCATCTTCCCCACTCTCCGCAACTCCTTTAAGTCTCGGGACTTAGAGCGCCTTTACCAGCGCTACTTCCTGGGTCAACGGCGCAAGTCTGAGGTGGTCATGAACATCCTGGATGTGCTGACCAAGCTGACCCTACTGTTCCTCCACTTGACCCTGGCCTCTGCTCCCATGGACCCCATTAAGGGCATCCTCTTGGGCTTCTTCACTGGCATTGAGGTGGTGATCTGTGCCTTAGTGGTGGTCAGGAAGGACACGACCTCGTACACCTACCTGCAGTACAGCGGTGTTGTCACTTGGGTGGCCATGGCCACACAAATTCTGGCGGCAGGACTGGGCTGTGGCCTCCTTGGGGACGGCATTGGCTATGTGCTTTTCACGCTTTTTGCGACCTACAGCATGCTCCCGCTGCCACTCACCTGGGCCATCCTGGCTGGACTGGTCACCTCTGTCCTACAGCTCGTCATGCAGCTGGTTATCCCCAGGTTTGCCGTGACTTCCCTCAACCAGGTACTGTGGTGAGGGGAGGGTGGGAACAATTCCTCTTGCTCCGTCATCCTGAGTGAGAGGAGGTGTGGGGGGATGTCCCAAAAGATCCCTTCCCTTTTAATCAGGTGCTCAGAAGTTCATTACTTGGAGGGGAGATCATAGGCAAAAATCAACCTTCCTGTCTCCTTCAGTCTCCCATTGGCCATCCCAGTGTTTCACCTCAAGCTGGGAGTTGGGACACTTTCTAACCACCCTGTCCCCTCTGCTTGTATATTCACTACGTTGCTGTCCCTTGAAACAGCACTGGGGAGAGAAGTTCCTGGGGCAAGTGGGGAGGATGGGTCATTTATTATCGCCCTCCCTGACTTCCAGCAGTGGTTTGTGGTTTGAGATTACTCTTTTTGGCCAAACTCTCCCAGTGCTCCCGTTTTACTGCTCATGCGTTTTAACTCTGAGTCTGCTGGGGCAACTGGTACTTTTATATGTGAAGGGCAGCTTGATCTGAGCTATGGGAAAACAGGAGTGAAGCATGCTTCTCTTTTGCAAGGAGAAACCAGTGAAATCTCAGTGAAGCCAGAGCAAAGCTCCCTCGGGAGATTCGGTGTGAGATCCTAGGCTGTCTTAAAGGACACTAGGAAGCTTTTTCTGGTGGTGGTCAAACACTTGTACTGAATCCTTACAAGTGATGTCTAAGACAGAATGCTGGTTACATGGTGGAGTACAGTGTGGTGAAGACTGCTGAGAGACACTGGTCAGGAGGGGTCTGAGGGGCTGAAACCGGGTCTCACCTGACTTCACACTCAGATTACTTCTTCCACAGAAAAGTGAGAATGCACCAAACTCCCCATAGGAGAGAAAGGCAAGAAAACAGTGGGTACTGGGACAGCTTAATCCCGGAGATTCTTGCTGCTCCCTTTTCCCTCCCTTTCCAGACTGTCACAGCTCAGTGTTATCAATATTTCATAGCAGATTATTTGGCTTGCTCCACGGAATTGGGGAGAAAAGAGTGGAGATACTGTCAGATAATCGCAGCTGGCGGTATGTTATTTACATGAGTGTTGGGATGTGCACCTGGGAGGTGACTGATCTTGCACCTGAAAGTTTGATGACCATGATTCCTGGGACACATCTGCCTTTCTTAGACCCCGGTCCTCCTGAAACCCCTGCCCACCCCTGTCCACCCCCTTACTACATGCACTTGATAGCTGTGGGCTGCCTGACCTCACGTCCCAGTGATTTGGCTCACCCTGTTTTGGGAAAAGCTGCCACGGTGTGTTGTCCCTGGCTGAGCCGTGTGGATGTGATACGATCAGGCTGTGGCAGAGCTGTTGCCCAGCCCTGGTGATGTGCTGATGAATGAACTGCAGCCGCGCGCCATGTCCTACTCCCATGCACTGCTGGTACTGTTAGTGACGGGTCAAAAGCCGTGTGAGTTATGCTGATTTCTTAATTTACTTCCGTGTCCTCTCCTGGAGCTATGAGTAATGTGCTGCTATCTCATTACGCACCAGCATCACAGCTGTTTAGCTGCTACACACACACAACACACACATTTCCCACAGACATTTCCCAGGAGAGATATTAATATCTTCGTTTTGCAGCCAGTTGTGTGAAAGAACTGCCTTGGAGCGGTGCACAATGAGAGATTACCAGCCAGATGATTGCCTTCATGAACTACAAATATAAATCTCCTTAACAGGATCCGTGCAGCTTGTCACACGTCGGTGCTGATTTACACCGCCTCCCGCCTGCCCAGGGACCACTTAACATAGCTCGCAGGTCCAGCTCCTGCGGCAGAGGCCGGACCCTTCCCCTTCCCGGGCTGGCGCCCACTCTGCTGCCCGAGGAGCTCGGAGGGGTCGGAGCCGCTGTTTGCGGCGCGGGGGCAGCGCGGGGTGCGCGGGGCGCTGTCCGCCCGCCGGTGCTGAACGCGGCGCGGCGCGGCCCGGGGGCTCCCTCCAGCGGCCCAACGGGACCGAGCCCGCAGAGACCCTGCACGGACCGAGTCCGCAGGGACCCTGCACGGACCGAGCCCGCAGAGACCCTGCAGGGACCGAGTCCGCAGGGACCCCGCAGGGACCGAGCCCGCAGAGAACCTGCAGGGACCGAGTCCACAGGGACCCTGCACGGACCGAGTCCACAGAGACCCTGCACGGACCGAGCCCGCAGGGACCCTGCACGGACCGAGCCCGCAGGGACCCTGCACGGACCGAGCCCGCAGGGACCCTGCACGGACCGAGTCCACTAGAGACCCTGCACGGACCGAGTCCACTAGAGAACCTGCACGGACCGAGCCCGCAGAGACCCTGCACAGACCGAGTCCGCAGGGACCCCGCAGGAACCGAGCCCGCAGAGACCCTGCACGGACCGAGTCCACAGAGACCCTGCAGGGACCGAGCCCACAGAGACCCTGCACGGACCGAGTCTACAGAGACCCTACAGGGACTGACCCCGCAGGGACCGAGTCCGCAGAGACCCTGCAGGGACCGAGTCCACTAGAGACCCTGCAGGGACCGACCGTGCAGGGACCGAACTCACAGAGACCCTGCACGGACTGAGCCCGCAGGGACCCCGCAGGGACCCCGCAGGGACCGAGCCCGTCCGTGACCCCGCGGCCCCCGCCCTCCCGGGCCATCCCTCGCAGGGCGGGCCAGGGCTCGGGGCCCCTGATGCTCGGGCGAGGCACAGTCCTGCTTTGACACTTTCTAGTGTTGCACCATTTTCTTACCTTTGGGAGAGGATTGCTGAGCCCTCCCGACCGTCAGTGGATCGGGGCTTTTGCGGCTGATGAAGGATATAGGAATACTGTTTCACAGGTGAAGACAGAGAATTTAAATGACTGTGTCATCAAGGTTTTGTAGGAAATCTTTGGGCCAACAAATATTTCTTCCTCTTGCAGGCAAAACATTCTTTTTTATCACAAAGCTTATTTTCCAGGTAAAATACAGCATCTTCCTTTCAAAGAAGCCTTACTAGACTAAATGAACTATTTGATTATGTAGCAATATCTGTGAGCATCTTGCTGTGCTTCAGGATGCAGACAGATGCTTGCACTGGACAAAATTCATGAATTAAAGTATGCAATGAAAGAAAAAACAGATGATAAAACTCTGATCATGGTACAAATAATGGATTTTCTACCGATTTTTTTAAAATCAGAATTTCATACAGGGAAAATACTGAATTCAGTTCTAAATAGAAAAAAAAATAATTCTGGAGTCAATTTAGGACTGTACCCAATTCCATGGGCAAAATAGTTTTGATCCTCCTCTCAGTCACACAGGCATAAGTCAGCTATACATCTATCTAAACTCATAAAGTTGCAACAGTTTACACAAAAGTAAAATCAAGTGCCTCTATGTGTTTTCCCCTAACCTCTTAATTAAGTTTAATTTTCACTGATAAGTTTGTTCACAAGCAGGTCAAACCTCAGTAATGCTGCATGCAGTACTGCTGCCTGGTTCACTATTTGTTGTAGTTTTCATGCATTACCGTGAATACAAATAATTCTCTCTGTTTACCTCTTTCTCTTGCAGTAACACTTAAGATGTCACCTGGTTTTTCTTCCCTAGCATCCTAGAAAAAGGTGAAGGAGAAAGGCTTGAAGCTAGATTTTCTTATAGTAACAAGAACAAAACCCCAAAGATAGACTCACCAATTTAAATCCTGCTAAGTGCTGAGTGCTTCTGGGGAGATATGATCACTCTTAAACCCAACTGACTCCAGCTTGAAATGCTGAGGAATGTGCTGTTGCTCAGTTTGAGGGAAACCATGAAAAAGGGACCGATACCATGACTTAGGTAAAGGCTGCACTGATACCAGTTAAAGATTGGGTCAGGAAGCAAATGAGAAATGAAAGATCTTCCTGGTAAATAAGTGCAGTGCATGGATTTTTTTGCCTGGCCAGTTACCATGATGGGGGTAGTGTTTGTCTCTGACATTCCCCAAAATAAAAGTTTTATTTGTATTGCATTCATTTGTACTTTTTTACATAACAAAGTATGCAATCCAAAATTTTGAAGACCACATATGTATTTCAGGCATATGGGGAAGAACAAACAACTCAGAGCTCCTTTGTGTTATGTAACATAGGCAGATGATAATATAGACATGAATTTTGACAGACTTGAAATTATGTAAGCTAAACACATACTCTGGATTTTAATCCTCTGCCTTTTCACTCTTCATTCACATGAGCAAACTCCACCAGAGTCAGTAAGACTACTCTCATTACTAAATCACGTACGTAAGGGATACCTTAAAGAACTGAGTCCTACATTATGCATATTAAATAAAACTTTAAAAATACATTTAAAAATAACCTTGAAGTGGGTAATACCAGGACTGGGCAAGCTCATTCTTTTCCCTCTATCTTTCCAAGCCTGGGCAGTTCTCTGAATTTTTCCCCGGGTTACATTTTTTCCCAGATCCTCTCTCAGGATTATTAACAGAGGGAAAGACAGAGTTTATGAAGTCACAAGGAACCCTACAGAGATAAATCTGTGTAATCGTACAATGGAAACTGACAGCTTTTGCATGTGTATTTCAGCTACATGTTTTCTAGAATCTGATCTTAGATATCAGTATACGAGTATAAGCAAAACACACTAATTGCTTCAAAATTTCTCCTAAATGCTTGTGGAAAATCTATTCTACCTGTAAAATATAAGGACATTAGCTACCATTTGAGAAGCAGAATCAAACACTCAATCTTACTTCTCATGTTTGCTTTTGTAGCATTATTTGCTATGCATTTTTCTGCCGTAGTCTTTTGTGGGTGGCTTACAAAGTGAGTGTGTGATTTTAGACTGGATTACAAACTGCTTTCCTTTTATATCCTCCAATATCACCTGACCAGTATCAGTGGGTCACAGCTTAATTAGATTAACATTGGATACACTTCTCTCTGAAGCAGCTGCATCATTGTTGTGCTAAGTAGGGCAAATGCACTAAGTATATTTACAATTTGATGATTAATTGCTTCCAATATGAAGGAACTGAGGGAAAAACATGAATGAAACCTGCTTTCATCAGTGAATTTCAGCTTACAACAGTCAGTGTGCTTGTTCTCACTAAAACTCACCTCGCTAGATTTGATGTGACTTTTTTTTTTACTGCTGTCAGAACTTCTGGGTTGCTTTCAAGGGTTTGTTTATTGCTCATTTATTGTTTTTCATGGCCTAGAAAGAGGCATGTGCTCCAAAACAGCAACAGCTACTGCAAAATAATCACATACCAGAGCACTGCACTTACAGCTCACAGTTAACAGCAGATCATGTTTGAATGATCCTTATTAGCCTGTGCAGAAGTCTGAAGGGGATAAACATCTCCAGTTCAGCTTCTTACTGCACTCCTCAGCACTTCAATGAAGTCATGGGAACAGGAAAGAGAAGAAGGCAAAACCAGAACTGTTCAAGGGATTCATCATTTTCCAGAAGGCAGGGAAGGTGGAGGGTAGAACAACTTCTCCTTACCTATTTCTTATTTCCAGAATATCTGGCTATGCATGAGATAATCTAGAGTGTTTCACATAAAAGGCAATATCTAGTAAACATAAAATAAATTATCTTTTTAATTAATGCTTGGGTTGATGGAAACTCCAAACCTGAAAGTCCTTACTCAGCTCCTGCCTGGTGCTCCATTCCTGTAGTCACTTTGTCAACATTGTGTAGACACAACATATAAAGGTCTGGGCAAGTGGTGAGTGCCATGAGTGGGGATTGGGCTGGAAGGCAGCACCCACTGGGTGCTGGGTGCAAATTGGTGGCAAATTGCTCCTTTTCAAAGTGACAACCTGCCACAAGTGTGGTCCCCAAGGGATCAATATTGGGCTCAATTCTGTTTACTATCTTTATAAGTGATCTGGAAGATGGGATCAAGGGTACCCTCACAAAGTTTGTCCATGGTCCCAAACTGAGAAAGGAAAGGAGAAGCCACCCTGCAGGAAGATCTGGATTGTCTGGAAGAGTGGGCTAGAAAACCCTCCATAGAGGGAGGTCTATGAATTCCATAGAATCCTAAGAAGTTCAACAAGAACAAGCGTAAGGTGTTGCGTCTGAAAAAATGTAATCCAGGATTGCAGCCTGGAATCTGTCTGGCTGGGAAGTAGCTTTATGGAAAGGGGTCTGGAGGTCTTGGTGGACAACAAATTCAGAATGAGTGATGAGTGTGCTGCTGGGGCAAAGAAAGCCAGCAGGAGGCTGGGCTGCATCGACCAGGACATCCAGCAGAGATCAAGAAGTCATTTCCTCACTTTGTTCAGCACTTGCCTGGCCTGGAATACTGTGTTCAGGTTTGGTCCCAGCTATACAGGAAAGATGTTGGTTGGCTTGACAGAGTCCAAAAAGAAACCACAAAGATGAGCAAAGAAGGGGGAAGACTGACATATGGGGAGAGAGAGAGAACTGGTCTTGTTCAGCCTTGAAAAAAGGAGGCTTAGGGGAGACATTTTTACCCTCTAATATTTAAAGAATGACAACAAAGATCAGACTCCTTTTTTACAAAAAGATTTAAGAAAAAGATGAGGGGTAGTCTGTAAAAGTAACTCTTGGGGAGATCATGATTGGATACAAGATGAAAAATATTTGCAGTGAGAATAATCTCTCCAAGGAAGTGGTGGATTAACTGATACTGGACAATTTTAGGATTCATCTGGACAGAGTGCTGGGCCATCTTGTTTAAACTGTGCTTTTGCCAAGAAAGGCTGGACCAGATGATCCTAGAGGTCCCTTCCAACCTGATATGCTATGAGTCTGTGATTATAAGATCACATTTCTCTAAGTGTAGCCTTCTTGCCCTTGACTGTGCTTCTGTTCCCATGCATCCCATCAAGCACCTCAATAATTCTATGTTTAAGTTACCAGGCAGCCTACCCTACCCAGCATCCAAACACTGTTCTACTTGGAACACATTTTGCAGTTGTACTATGCACACAGCACCTGTCCAAACTCAGTAGAGAAGGTTATTGTGCTCTTCCTCTGTGTAACAAATGTGGTAATAAAAATATTCCTGGGACATGGTAGACCAAATCTTTTTCCCAAGAGGGGATTGAGGTCTGTTTCTCTCACCTCACCAGAGAGTTTCCAAAGCAAACCTTCCCTCATTCCTCACCTGTTCTTCTGTGAAGATTAAATTTTAAGATTCAAGAGGAAAAAAGAAAATTTTAAAAAATAATAATCCTGACTCTGTAACCAACTGCTTATGGAATTCATCACTGGAGGTGTCCTTGCTCAACATTTCAGTGTTTATATAATGTTGTTAAATCATTCCCTCAAGCACAGGTACCAATGAGGTAATTGTACAGTCTGATCTCCACTCTGACATAATGAATCTTGAACTTCTTTTTCAGAGTGCTGAAAAACCCAGGTATATAGGGGAAAACATCACAGTTATTCTCTAAATCCTAAGGGAAAATGAGGTTTTAGACATACTCCCTGCCCTCATAGTTCCAGTCTTTTGGCACACTGTGTGAGGATCTGTAAGGGTATGGTGGCATTCAACATAGGCTTCTGAATTAAACTGAAGTAGCTGTGTGTCTGCAAATGAGATGTTCGAGGACCCTGCTTTGTGGCTTATAAACCACTTTTTCTTCATCTTACCTTTCTTACAAAGACAAGTTCTGTCACTTGCTCTGTTCTTGGTGCAGTGCAGCTTGTACCTATCATGAGTGCAGAAGGAACTGTAGAGTTTCAGTCTGACCCAAGGAGGGAGACGAATGCAAATCACTGGGTTAGTGCTGCAGTGAATCTTGAACATTTTGCTAGCAGCCTCAGTCATTCAAACCAGGGATGGAAGAGACCTGGCTCATCAAAAGTGATAAAGCACAAAAAATCCTGAGGATCTGGCATTTCTTAAAAATTTTCTAAGGGATATTATTAAGACCTGATTTACAAGCTTCCAACAATTTAATTTAGATCCTTGATTTAAAGCCCACAGAATGTAACATAAAGAATCCCATGGATATTAGGATTTTTAGGTGAACCATGAGGATGACTTCTCAGGACTCTCTTTAGGGAAAGTTTTGCTCTGAATCCACAGTTCTTCTGAAAGACAACACAAATGTGGACATCCAGCTCCTCCAGGAATCTCTCTGAATGAGCTCTGTCATGCTTATCTCTCCAAACAGCCAGGTCTGCTGACAGAGATACCAGTGTGGTGCTGCTTAATCTAGAACAAAAACATCAGGAACTGTACACAGGATGAAATGCAAAGCCAGGCAGACATTGGCTGACAGAGAATGTCTCATCATACGAGTTGTATTTATTAGCAACTATTTTAAGAAGTGCTGCTATTTCATTTGCCAGCTTCTTCTGCTGCAGAGTTTCATGCAGTTAGCCCTAGAGGAGAGGGAAAGACTGTGGAGTTCATTCATTAACCATTGCTGCAGTCTGAGAAGCAGCTGAAGTATATCAGTGTGGAAAAATCAAAACTAACACAAGCCAATTTCTTTCCACAATCACAACAAATAATTTTATTTCTTCCAAATAGTCTGATGTTGGTGTTGTAGTTTTATATGATGCATTAGTTTTAATTGAGATAACAGGAGCTCCCAATATAAATGATGTCTGAGTTCAAAAATAAAATTATTTACCTTAATTTTATTTTTCAATTTTGATTTAATCATCACTTTCCAGTTTCATATTTTCCTCTATCTTTACTTTCCTTCCCCTAAAAATAAAATTCAGAAATCCTTCTTTAATGGAATTAATGGAAGCATTCAATAGTGTCAGAACCTTAATTTTGAAAATCAGTTTATGTCTTTGGGTGGATCCAATCTTCAGGCACTTTACTACTTCTCCTTTGTTCAAACTCTCCTGCTTCATTTACCTTAGAACTACTAAGGGATGGACCTATCTATTCTGCGTGCCTTGCACTAGGTCTACCTCAGTAGAAGGCTGGTTCATAAATCCATAACCATCCTCACAGTGCAAAGAAGAAATAATAAAAAAACAGGAAAATTAATCAGCACAGAAAAACTAAATTACATTATACGGTGTAACAGAGGTTATTTAATTCTGGAGATTGGATGATAGGTAAAGGAATTATTTAGACCTCAAGGAAGTTACTCAAATAATGGCATAAAATCTAGATATACACATTCTTTTATCCTATGATCCTCTCGTCATTTGGGAAAGTACCCCCAATGCTTATTAATAGTAATAACTTTCATAAGCATACTAGACAGGATTATAATTGGCATAGAAATCATCCCACATGCGCTCAGTATAATTTAATGTGCAGATATGCATGCTCTTTTAGAGGAAGGAGTAATATTCACCACAGATTTCAGCTAGGGATTGGGAATGAGGATTATACCCATTCCATCATTAAATTAATCATTGGTCTGTGGTGACCCACACATATCTTTATGCGTTTCGGAGCTTCATTTGATTTGAAAATTTGCCTTCCTCAGCTGCAGTAATAAGTGACTAATATGTTCAATTGCTTTGAGATTTTTGTGTAAAAACATTCCAACATCTTCAATGATGCATTAAAAGAAGAGTACTGCATTGGTTTCTTTCAGCCATGCACATTTTGGTTGAAATATGAATCCATTGAATATAGTGGGAATGCGTATTCTTTCTTTTAAAGACATAGTTCCACATCATTCTCTTCAGGGTTGGAAGGTATGTCCCATAAGGAGAAGTTAAGAACTCTGCTTTTGTCTAGTTTGGAGGACACTAAGGTGTGACCTTGCTGCTCTCTAACAGCTTCCTGAGGAAGGGAAGCGGGGAGAGACATGCTGAGCTCTTCTCCCTGGGATCCACTGACAGGACATGTGCATGGGAATGGTTCAAAGCTGGACCAGGGAAGTTAGAGAACGGACATTAGGATGCATTTCTCTACCCAGAGAGTGCTCAAACATAGGAATAGGCTCCCTAGAGAGGTGATCAATGCCCCAAGATTGTCAGTATATAAGAGGCATTTGGACTACCCTGAAATGGTCAGGCAGTTGGACTAGAAGGTTGCTGTAGGTCCCATGAAATGGAAATATTCTATTCTATTCTATTCTATTCTATTCTATTCTATTCTATTCTATTCTATTCTATTCTATTCTATTCTATTCTATTCTATTCTACCCCATTCCATTCCATTCTATTCCATTCCTGTAAATTGTGGTCTTGTATTTGTCTTTGTACTCCATTCCATTCCATTCCATTCCATTCCATTCCATTCCATTCCATTCCATTCCATTCCATTCCATTCCATTCTTCTACTTCAGCCTGATCATTGATGACTCTAACATCCACTTGTACTGAGAAGATGTGGTGTTGCAGTAGGTGTCTGGAGCACAGGTCTGATGAGGAGTAGCTGAGGGAGTTGGAGGTGTTCAGTCTGGAGCAGAGGATCCAGGGGAACTTTATCACTCTCTACAGCTGCCCGAAAAGAGGCTGTATCCAGGTGGGGGTAGGTCTCTTCTCCCAGGTAACAAGAGACAGGATGAGGGGGTGTGGCCTCAAATTTCCCCAGGAAAGGTTTAGCTTAGGTAATAGGAAAAATTTCTTCATCAAAAGGATTGTCAAGCACTGGAACAGGCTGTGCAGGGTAGTGGTGGTGTCACCGTCCCTGGAGGAATTTAAAAATCATGTAGATGAGACACTTAGGGAAATGGTTTAGTTGATTTACCAAAATATGAGTATTGGTCTAATACCCATACTCAACTGTGATGGACAAAGACTCTCTAACAATTTAAAGTTAGAAAGTGTATGTTTTTTCAGCATGTGGGGTAGCCCCCTAACATGTACAGCAAAATTACAGGTGGTCACAAAGTCTATTTATTGACAAAAGGTTCAAACAAATATATATTCATAATAACAGCTCCTCCCATCCTCCACTTCCTACGGTAATTAGCTTGAATAGCTATTAAGCATGCATGGTTGGCTTCTTGAATTAAGTCTAGGGTTGTTTTTGTGGGGAGGGATCTTAAAAGGAGGAAGTAAGGAGAGTCTTCCTCGCCCTGAACTCTCTACATTTTCTATCAATGACAACAGAAATGGTTTTTGGGGCAACTCCAATTTTTCCAAGACTGAGTTTCTGGTTGCATTTGTTTGTGTTCTTTGGACCTACCTACTAGTCTCATCATTCTCCATTGCAAGCACAGCTAAGCAAACATAAAATGACAGGCAATCAATTATTTAAGTTTCAGGTAACTATCTCAAACCCAGTTTCTTCTAACTTTTAACTAAAATCCTAATTTCTCTAAGATTACTGTTTCATAGTGATGGGCTTAGCAGTGCTGGGTGAACAGTTGGACTTGATGGTCTTAGAGGTCTTTTCCAACCTAATTGATTCTATGATTCATTGTAGTAACTTATTATTGAAACATTAAGGGTGTAGTATATATCAAAATGGTCTGAGAGATTTACAGTAGATTCTTCCAGGTCTGAAAGTCCTTGAGAGAAGCCAGTGAAAATTCTTTTTTGAGATTTAAGCAGAAGTTAAGTCATATGAAATTTGCCTAAGGGCTGTACAAGTTATACAGGTTGCTGTAAAACTTTTTCAGCATTCCAAAATGTAGCCAAATGCCACTCTGAGTGATGCTATGACAATTTACATGTTCTCTGTAACCCTGAGAGTAATAGCAGTTTGCTGACAACAACAATAGGAAGATAAGAATTTATTACACATATTTAATTTGTGCTAATGGAATTGCTTTTGTCTGCTGGGTTCCATTAGTCACCTGAGAGGCTGAAAGAAATGCCAGAAGTACACATGAAGTGTTTCCATTTTCTGTGTGATGGTACAGGATGGTAGGCCCCCAATAGTCTTCTTATAGTCTCAAGAGCTCTTCCTGCTTAGAAATTATTTTTCAGTGACTTATTACTTTCTTTCCTGTAAAAATGTACTTGTGTCTGGTTATTCATAAGGTGCATTTTCTGATGACAGCCACTCTACTTTGCTAACACTGCATGGTAGATAATCTAACACAAGCATTCAGTTACTTCAAATCTCATCAACAATCAAAACAATAAAATCTAAAAGGTTTAAGTACAGAACTCTCCAAGGCAATGTGACTTTGGAGAACAAGTGCAAAACAGTGCACCTTAACACATCAATTATTTTAAAATCAAGAAAATGTCTCATATACATAAAGATTGGTTTAAGTTGTTCAATGTCCCTTAGACTTTGTACAAAGACTGTTAAGGTAGTTCCTCCTTTCCTCTTCAAGCAGTTAACAGAACTTTGCTGGCCAGATTGCTTTCCATGATACCAGAACACGCTAACTTTCACACTGAGTTTACAAATTGTCTATCAAGTAAATTTATTAAAGAGCACTTCTGATGGCGTACAAGAAGGAGGAGGACTTAAGATCACTTCTGGTTTTCTTCTGCTATCCCAAGCTTCTGTAATTTGGCAGAGTAGGTTTTTTTTTTTTTTGCTTGACAGAGTAGTTTTGTTGTTTTTTTCTTTAACTAAAGGAAATGTATACATCTAGCAAGATTTCATATTTATATTTCTAAAGGTTCAGACCACTTCATGGATTTACATATATTTTTATTATATGATGCAAATACTCAGCAAAAACAGTGCTGTGAAATCTGATGCTTTATTCCTTTTTTTTTGTAACTTGCTTTCAGGCTCAGTAATTACATTTGCAAGTCAAAATAATATTTACTATGTCCCTAAAATTTGTGTATATCTGAAGATGTTTTATAGGTGCAATTTAAAAATGGGAAATATGCACACCATTAATTAAGAGATGTTTTTTCTAATTACTATCATTAAACTATAATCTGGAAATCAAACTGTCATATTCTGGCTAACAGCAACAGGGATTCAGCAGCTGCAGATTTTAAGAGAGCTTGAAAGATGTTTAGTCAAAGCTTAGTGGCCTTTACTACAGAATGACAATTCAAGGAATCTCAGACAATGAAGAAAGAAAATGCTAGAGCATCCTACAAATATGGAAATTATTTTAAAAATCCAAATCATAAACACATACATACACTAAAAACATAGATTTTCCTACAGACTTTATATAAAAACTTGTGGTCTCCAAAGCATGTAAGGATAGGTGGTCACTGAAATTATTCCCAGGATAGCCATCTGGCCTAAATCCCATTTTTCAGAGTGATCTAGGAACTTAAAAATATAGCAAGGTAGTGAGGGAGAATTTCAACACTTCAGAATCTCCTTAAATCACTTAAGTAGTTTTAAGAGAGTCTGGTGGGACTCGCTAACTCCCACCAAACTCAATAGAGTTATGTGCAGACAGCACAAAACTGGGAGGAGTAACTGATACACCAAATGACTGTGCTGCCCCTCAGAGGGACCTCAGTGGGGACAAATGGACTTCCAGGACCATCCTTAAGGCTGGAGAAGACCTCTAAGATCATCAAGTCCAGCTCTTAATCCAGCACCACTGTTCTCACCACTAAACCCTGACCCCAAGTGCCACTTGCTTTCTTAACAGTCCCAGTGATGGTGACTCCACCACTTCCCTGTGCAGCCTGTTCCAGTGCCTGGTCACCCTTTCAGTAGTAAAGTTTTTACTAATATCCAATCTAAAACTCTCTGGAAGAACTTGAGGCTATTTCCTGTTGTCCTGCCACCTACTTCCTAGAGAAGAGACTGACCCACACCTGTCTACACCCTCCTGTCAGGGAGCTGTAAAGAGAGATAAGGTCAACTTGCAGGGGATCCTGCTTGGAGGAAGATCTGACAACATGATCTCCAGAAGTCCTCTTCAAACTCATTGATTCTGTGATAGCAAGACTGGTATTGTTTCAAGAACAGAGATACAATGGTCTACTGAGGATCTGGAGGGCAGAACTAACATGGCAATCCAGACTGAACATGGTTACATGGCCATGTGCAAGGCACATCCTCTGTGATCACAGGGCGTGACCTGGTTTACACACTGTGCCTTCTGCACACACATCAGTCCATTCTAGCCTCAAGTCATAGGAGGGACTTGCAGGCCTGGGTCATAGAACCATGCAATCATTTAGGCTGACAAAGACACTTTGGATCATCAAGTTTTACCACAAACCTAAAATTAGAGAGTCCACCACATGTCATCAGATCTCATTTCTTCATGAGAGTCGTTCTATGGGTTTATCACCATCGTATGGTTCAAAGCTCAAAGCAGCAACGTTGCATTCCCCATCTAGACACATCAAGAACTGCCACAGCTCAAGGTTACAGCAAACATCAGGCACATGTTCACTCCATGCTTCTTTTGGGGAACAATTCTGTCTCCACATCCTAGATCTCTGTGATCGGCGCAATATTACAGGTGGAAGAGTTTGAACAGTGTTAGTAATCTTTCTACTACCCTACACGTCTTCTATCAGCAAAAAAAAATTCTTCCTGGGGCTTTCTCAGCAGTCTTAAATGCCAGAGAAAGCTGGAGGCAAGTTTACCCTCAGGCAATCAGTCTATCAAAGTTAGAGTAATGTTTTGAGCAACAGATACTATCTTTTAAAAATAATAAAAGCAGAAACCAACCTTCTCCCAAGAAAGTGCTGATGATCTTTAAACATACTGTTTCCAGTCGCAGTGGATCCTGCTTATTTTCACTGCTTCTGCAGGATAGATTACTCTAGAGTAAAGGAGAATGAAGAGACAGCTGTGACAACCTTCAAATATGGAAGGGGTTGCTACAGAGAGGAAGAAATCAATTGTTCTTTGTTTCATCTATGAGCCATCATGAGATGATGGGTTAAGTTACTCTAAGGAATAGTTACATTAGATTGCAGGAGAAACCTTGAAAAAACAACCTAATAACAATATCTTAAATAACCTCATTTTGCTTGGAAGGTTTCACCCTGAGGTATAATTAAACGGTTTAGAGAGACAATTTCTAGGAGTGATTTAGGTAATATCCATTACCCCAGAGCATGGGTTAAGTGACTTATCAAGGTCTCCTCATGCCCTACTTTCTATAATTAAATGATACTTGCTCTTAATTTTGACTATGATGCAAAGTGTTCTCATCCCCAGTTTCAAAAGAAATAAACCATTTCATATATGTAATGATTGCTGCCCTGAGGCTGATGGATTATTCTGAATTATTTTCATTTATGTAGCCTGAAATGTCACAGCTTCAGGTATTTATATTTGTGGTTTGCTACAGACGTGTTGGATCAAATATTAGCCATTAATATTGTTGATGGTCCAAGAAAATGACAGAATCTGATTGTCTCTTCCAAGACAATAACAACTGGTGGAGAGACTGTGCTGCCAATAAAACCATGTTGAAGACAAAAAACCAGAGAAGAGTGAATCTATTGATTGAATAAGGGCTATTTTTGCCCACTGAAAAGTATTTTTTAGGTCATCATCAGCTCATTTTACTTCACCTTTAATCTTTCTCATCTTATGTCATTAATCTGCTCTGATTTATTTATTTTCATGTATATTAATGCATATATATATTCAGAGGAGAAGTGTTATTTTAGATTGTCTATTGTATAAATGTGCATATACCACTTATTATAGATAATAAGAATTTTCCTGGTTGTTCCTGTTCTAAGCAAATATTTCAGTAATTGTGTGCATTAAAGATATGTCTCAGAAAACTTTGGGACTATTTAGGACTATTCCTAGATATGTGGTGCACTTGAAAATAATGGCAACAATATAGGAATACATAAGCAAATATAGAGATTAATTAATGCTTACTGAATAGTTGGTGCATCATTAAGAGATGGAAGAGTCCTGTCTCCAACTTTGCATCTAAACCCATCTTAAATTCTGGGCATGCTCATGGAACATTTTGTCTCTTTCAAGTTTCTCCATGTGTGACACCCACAACTGGATCATTGGACTTGAGGATGCTTTCTGTCACTGCAGGAACAGAGCTCCTTCCCGAGGGCTGAGCATCCCACTCTGACACAGGGAACCGGGCTTTTACTTTGGAACAGACACAAAATATTCCCTTCCTTCTCCAATAACCAGAAAGGCCTTAGCAGCAGACAATTTTAACTCAGGGAACCTGAGTGAACCAGGTGTCTAATGTTCTCTTCAAGGGCAATAAACTCTGACCTTGGCAGGGTATTTTAATCAAGTTTTTCATGTTGTGAAGGGCAATTCAGTCTTTCAGCAAAATGCTTTCATTTACAAACTACAAAATCAGTACCAGCCGTTCAGGGTAATTATACAGACAACTTTAATGAAATATTTTCAGACAACCATTTCTTCTCCTGCCAGACACGGGAATCTCTGAAAAATGAATACTTTGCAAATTTTGCTGGATTTTTTTTGTTCAAGGGAGAGGATGGTGTTAAACACACAGGCAAAATACAGTTACTCTTGTTCTTTTTAGTGGAAGTCCAGCGGTAGGAAAGGGTAGGATATCCTGGGTTTTTATCATGATAATATTTTTGAAGATGTGCACATTGACAGTGCATGGATTAGGATGCATTTTCCCAGAAATGTCTGGATCATTCCATCCAAATGCAGTGGTATTGCTGTGCTCCTGACTGGACTGGCTCCTGGGCTACCACCTCACAATTGCAAGTCCTCAGATCAGTGATGCCTTGTCATCCAACAAAGAGTTTTTATTGAATACTGAGGTCAGGAGGAGCTAACACCTGCCAGAGGAGGGATTTTGAATCTCTGAGTGGCAATGACTCTTCCATTTCAGTTTTCCAGTTGAACTGGAAGCTGAGGACTGCCACATGCTTCCCACATGCTGCAGGTGTGTTCTGAATCTTAAATATCTCAGCGTAGCCACATTTTCCCTTCTGGGGGCCACCAGACATGTATCAGCCTAAGAAAGGCATTTCCACACCTAAAAATCTGTTTTTCAGAAATGCAGCAGTTGCACTGCTCTGCTACTAACTAGGGAAATATAAAAGATAAGAGGGTGGAGTTTGGGTTTTCTTTCAAATTCTGCCAAGAACTCAAAATTTTAACATAGAAACACACACATTTTTTTAAAAACATTAGCACATCATAAAACTGTTCTGGTTCTCCATATTTGTGTTGTTTTTCTCCAGATATTGTTCCCCAATAGTTGTATTTTTAATATCGTCCTGTGAGGTATTTAGTCACAGTGTTCTACTTTTATGATTAATATTTTTCTTTTTAAAAGTAATAACTGGTATGATTTAGAGACTTTTTCTTTTTTTATTAACTCTTTGTGTAAAATGCACAGTATACCTGTTCCTATATAAGAACATGTCAGAAGGTAAGAAAGAAGACAAAAATGCCTGGAAAATGTAATTTATGATCCTACTACACAGTGGTAAAAATGTGGTTCACACATTGGAAAAATATGTTAGGCTTGTATTCATATAATAATTAATCATGCCGATTTTAACAAATGGATGTGAATATTCATGAGGACGACAACAGAGAGAAATCGTTTGAACTTGTTCTTTTTCTTACCTAGAATTTAATAGAGGTTGCACACTCAGATTCTGTACAGTGTCAGCTGTGAGATATCAGCTTTATATCAAGAGCTAGTCAGTTCATAATGCTGTCTACAGACATTATTTTAATTGCTTTCAGCACCACACTATCCGAACAAGAAGAAAATAACTTGAACAATGGAGCTTGGCTGGGGCCTTGCTTTACTTTAAGAACAGAAAATATCTTTTTTGTTTGGTTTTTTTGTTTGTTTTGTTTTGTTTTGTTTTGTTTTTTTCAGTTTGAAACAGTCTGATCAATGCTTACTGGCTGAGTGGCAGAACTTGTGCAGTAAGAGCTGATTCCATCCTTGTAGGGAAACCAAAATATTCAAATTGTAATCAAGAAGGAACATAAGCAATTCCTTAGGATATCTGAAATGCTTTGTTTCATGCTTGTTCTGATATCTTAGGGGTCACGATTGTTGGAAGAGACTGCTTAAAAACCATCAGGGCTAGGATGAATATCTCCACCAAACAGATGGAGATCTGGATCAAGTGCTAAACTCAATGAACTGCCTCACCCTGTCATTACCTGTGATCTTTCTCCTTCAAACCTGTCATAATTTAACTACTAGAACTGTCTGCCTTTCAAAAAATATTAACAAGTAGGAAGATCAGTTTGTAAAAATGATTGTCTTTGGTTTTCTTTTTCAAAACTCAGTAGTAATGTTGTCTCCCCTGCCTCAAATTCCAGTTGGAAATCAACTTTATCAGCTAATTCTTGGCTGAAATTATAGGATGGTTTTTGTGCCAGAAAACACAGAACCATCAGCCTTGATATTCACACACCAGCATGTCCAAAACCACACCCAATTTCTTCTCAAGCACCGGTCTGCTGAATGCTTCTAAGAGCACAATATTTATGTATCTTGACTGCAGTGATATTGACTTAAATCTGTGGGCTAAATACTCACTAAGACCAAACACCGCTTTGCCTAAGAAAATTTCCTTTTGAAGACAATCAGCTTCTGTGTGTGCAGGTAGAGACCGACCTCGCTCCTGAGTGGGTGCCTTTACACAACCCAAACTGCAGAAATGTCCACGTCATTTGTGGTTGTGCATTGTATCAAACCCTGCACACAGCTGACCTGATGTAAATCTTCTGAGGGGCTTCTCTTGTTAGTTTATGTCCATCAAGTTTTAACAGTCTCCAGCAGCATTCCTTGTATCAGCAGGATTCATTATTCAACATCAGAGACAGAGATTGTTTTGCTTTGCGTCATTTATTTAATATTCCATGAACAGCCTGGTTTCTGTTTCTCCTGCTTATACAAGCAGGGAAAACAAAGGCATGGCTTGTATTGTCAGGCAAGGAGAACTTGGCTCACGGTAAATATCAGGGTTTGATGTTAATCCCATCCTTGTTTCAAACCAGAATAAGCCACTGCCTTCAAAGGAATTAGCCCTAAATCACACACTGCCAGTGCAAAATGAATCCTGCACTATATGTCTCCTCTGCTAGCAAAGTGTCAGGAGAAGCCTAATCCTTCATTATTTGTCTCTGGTATGTTCTGGCAGCCAAGGACTGAATCAACTCTTTCCCACAGCACTCTCTGTACTTTTGATGTCAGTTTGACTTCTTCTAGCTCACCACACTGAAGCGTTCACCATGACTAATAGCAGAACAACACCCACAGGTTTCACAAAGCAAAATGTTTGTCCTCGCCTAACTCTCTGAGATAAAGTTTTAATCCAGCTGGTCTGGAATGTTGCAACCTCCCATGGCTTTTGTCTGGTACATTTCCATTTGCTCCCATGTCCTTTCCCTATTTTCTGTCCAGAATATCCCCTGAACGATAGTTGAAAAAACTTTAAAGCAGACTTTAAAGGAAATTAGATATCAATAAAATTCCTGTTTAACCTTGAGTGACTCTACCCAAGGATGTCTTCTACTGTGCCTAAAATGTGTCCCACTCAGCCCTGGAGGACAAAGTCTCCTGGGCCCTATTACAAATCCCCAGCCATTCTAAGGTTTTCTAAAGTTTTCCTTGCAAGTTCATCCATATCTTCACAGGGTCTCAATTTCTTGAAGTCTCCCAAGGTCTTAGCACTGTTTCTCAGTGTGGTTAAGGATGCCTGAAATTCTACCTACACTGAAGTCAGACTGCAACTACTTCTGTTATCCCCAAGATTTCTCTGAAGTACAGGTGTCATATTTACAGCTCAACAAGGAGAGTTAAGAAAATAGGTGTTAGGGATTTTTTTATTGTTTTGGGGGTTTTCAAGGTTTTGCTAGGAAAGGACTCTAAAAATGGAATTCTTGAGTTCTGTCTTTTCCTGGTTTTCAGATCATCACAGTCGGCAACAAAAGGAGATACTGAGGGGAAAAAATAAAAATGTGAATATCGATTGTTTTTTATTGGAGATTTCTGGTCACTTTTCAAAAAATGATTTTAAATGGAAGCAGAGCAGCCATGATTTGGAAATTTGGAGCAGGAAAATTTGGAGAGAGAATATATTTTCCATATTATTTCTGGTCTAGAAAAGCTGAAACCTGATCTGGGGTCTCTAAGTTTATTCTTGTTGTCTCACACATCAATCAGCTGTAAATTCAAGGGGCAAACTCCATCACCAGTGATACCCATGCAAAATAGCAGCCACTTACAGGTGAAACTGTGGGGGAAATGGTAGTCTTGAGACTGGCCTTCTGTAAAAAATGTTAATAATCAAGTAATAAAGTGTAAAGAACATTTGTTTTGTTGTTTTGTTTCCATCACAGTTTTGGCTTGCTTTTTTCTTTTTTTTTCTTTTTTTTCTCTTTATTATTATTTTTTTTTTTTTTTGGTGACTAGTCTTAAAGAAGAACAGCTGTAAGGGATGGTCTGTTTAGCAGCAGGTATCACTGATTATTAACATACATAGGTAATTAGTAGAGCTTCCCATCAGAATACAAGCACATTTTGAAGGGCAAGGCTTGTTTGGAAAAGGACACTCAATATTGTGATAGCCCGCATGTATTTTTCATTACCAGTATTCTCAGTACTATTTCAGTTGAACCAATTCCCTTTTTAATAGGTATTAGTCTCACTCTAGATACAAACTAGAGTGGATTTCATAAGGTTGTCTATTTCTTGACAAAGAGTTCAAGAGTAATTTAAGATCATTACATTTTGCTATTACTTTATTTTTTTCCATTGTAATACTGAAAGGGAAAAGTGATTTGCAGAATCTTGCTTCTTTTTTTGTCCTATGGCCATAGCTTGGTAATTCAGAGGAAAATATGTGCAACCTGACCTAACATAACTAGGAAAAATAATGAAAATCTTTTCTTATGCAGTCTGTTGTTAGAGCTGCACCAAGGCAGGGTCACCTGCACACAAATTATGACAATTGCCAGTTCCAGTGGGAAGAGACATGGAGTACGTCCTGCAGGTAATTTCTGAGACATGAATACAATTCATCAGATGAAAAGAGTAATGAGGTATGCCAGAAAAGATGAACAACTGTCAGCCCCACAAACATCATTATTGGTCACCATGTTTTGACATCTTTGGATAAGAGCTGTTATCCAGAGCAATAAAAACAGCTGTGCAAAGCAACACCCTAAGAACACTTAGCAGAAATGCACAATACATAATTTACTTCTCCTTAAAAATGCAGTGAAACTTTTTCCAATGCTGTGAAACCTCTATGATGTGGGATTTTTTAAATTTTACTTCCATTACTCCTGATCGGTTGCATGATTGAATAAGGACTCTACTAGGATTTCTTCTGCTTTGGCTATCTGGCATTGACTTAGATAAAACTATTGTAATAACTTGAAGAAAATTTCCAGAAGTGACTTTCACTTTAGGCATCCTAGTTTTAGGTTGTCCAGGCTCAGTGATGCTCTCAGACTTTTCCAGACGAGGTAACAACTGCAAATTTTTTGTCAGTGAGATGATGTTTAATGCTTGGTCCTCAAATACTGGCACATTTCTGCTGGGAGATGCTTCTTTACTACTCAGATATCCATGTATATAATGCAAGGAGAAAATTTAATATTTTGCAAGGGTTGCTTTTTAAAAAAAACCCATAGGCATTACTTTTAATTCTCAATATCCAGGAAGCCAGGGGTGTACTTCCTCATTTCAGATTAATTTCTTGTAAATCTTTGTTTAGATGTTATAACTTTCAGTTAGAGCAATTTATTTCTCAAGCAGCTTTAAATGGAATGTGGCTCCTTTTGAACACGATTACTTTGATATTTGTTTTGAACAGTAAATATGCAGTTTGTAAGGGAGGAACAGGTTCTGAATAAAATCATAGAATATCTTGAGTTGGAAGGGACCCTCAAGCACCATTGAAGTGTGGCTCCTTGCCCTGCACAGGACAACTCCAGCAATCACACCATGTGTCTGAGAGCATTGTCCAAATGTTCATTGAGCTCTGTCAGGCTGGTGCTGTGACCGCTTCACTGGAGAACCTGTTCCAGGAAGCAAACACCCTCTGGGTAAAGAACCTTTTCCTAATATCCAACCTGAACCTTCCCTGACACAGCTTGAGGCCATTCCCTCATGTGTTCCTCTCTAGGTCCTTCACCATCTTCACAGCCTCCCTTTGAACATTTTCTAATAGCTTTATATCTTTTTAATATCTCTGGTGCCCAAAACAGCACACAGGGCTTGAGGTGAGGCAGCCCCAGTGCAGAGCAGAGCAGGACAATCCCTCCCTTGCCCGTCTGGCCATGCTGTGCCTGATGTCCCCAGGACACTCTTGGCCCTCCTGGCTGCCAGGGCACCTCTGACTCACGTTCAGCTTGCCATCAACCAGGACCTCCAGGTCCCTTTCCTCAGCCCTGTCCCAGGTGCAGAATCCAGCACTTGTTGTGTTTAACTTCATACAGCTGATGATTTCCCATCTTTTTAATATATCCAGGTCAATCTGCAGGGTCTCTCTGCCTTTGAGGGATCAACAGCTCCTCCCAATTTATTGACACTGGCAACAGAAAAGTATAGGGAAAATTCCAGAGTCAGACAGAGCTTCATGAGGCTGAAATATGGAAGAGAAACAGCTGCTTTGCCCTCCCTTCTGAGCAATGAACTGGGAAATACTATCTCTTTGTTTCCTAATTTCCCCTGACTGCCACAGGCTGCTTCCAGTGTTCTCTATTGCACAGGACGTTGGGCTGTGCCTCGTTTTTTGCTGGGATTTTTTTGTATTATTGCAGAATCTACTCCTGGTTAGACAGCACAGGTAATTTAAAGGATTTCTGTAGTACACATGCTGTGGTTTCAAGGTCACATATATTTGGAGAAGAGATTCCTGTCTGAGTTCTTTATGTTGGCTTATAAACACAGCAAACGAGGTGATGATTTTGGCAATGAAATAATTATGTCTGGAAGATTTAGCTTTAGATTTCTCCTTGTAATTGCCCTGCAATACAGCTGTCTCAAAGTAGAGGGAAAAGGTACCTAACTAACACACAGAAAACACTGAATGGAGGAAGTTATTCAGATCAAAAAGATAAGATTTGTTTTTTCTAAATGGGAACATTTCGGATATCTGGAGGTGACAGCATCCTGTATACAAAATGATGACAAAAGGGCACTGTGCCGCTCAGTGAACTGGAGATGTGATCACCAGAATTCATTTCATAGTTCAGGATCAGTTCCTAGGTAAGGATCAGAGAGTTCAGCCAAATACCTTATAGCCATGGAAAACAGTGAAAGTCATTTTCCCATCCCTGTTCGTTCCCCTGTATGCATGGGCTATGACCCTGCCACTGACATTGTCCCAGTCACATCTAGTCCCTTTAACATCTATAAAAAGAAAAGCACCAAAAACAGGTCATCCAAAGTACCAGAATAGATTTTTTTTATTATTATGAATATTATTCCTGAACTCTAAATTTCAGACAAACTCAAGGGGAGTCAGAGGAGATGTTCAATAGTACAAGCAGGGTTATGTATCTGCTTGACTGCCTTTGTGCATCCCTCAGTTATGTCAGTCTTTATGCATCTGATATGATATATGGTATGATTATGATATTTTATGATACTATATGGTTTTCTTGGAAGATCTCTTGTACCACTCCATGTTGCAAAAGTTTTGCCATAGTTGGTAGTTGACTTAAATTTGTGTGGCTTCAGCTATTTATATGCAACTTAATCAGACAATCAATTTTCTACATTTCTAGTGGATTCAGTGGAAGGAAGAACATAAAATGATGCAGCTATTTTTTTAACAGCAAATTGCAGTCCTGTTCTGAATATTAAAGATACATATTTTCAAATACCATTTTGAATTGGAACAATTGATTTTATGCAAACTTGTCATTGTTCAGAGGGAAAACAGGTTTTGTTTTCTAAATCACTAACAGGACAAAAATTCATGTTAGGATATTCTGCAGCAGGATGGAGAAAACTCTCTCTGAAACCAGTTGTTTTCATTGAAGGCAATCTAATAATTTCTTGTGGTACACCCTATGTTTTGATAGGGCCAACCTGCTTGCAAGTTTCACATTTCATACATCTTAAAGGCCAGGCTGTTCCTAAGTACACAGTGAAGTCCTCTGATGATGACTCTGGAAGTAGCAAGATCAGGATTCTGAAGAGGTCTCAGCTCTCCTAGAGGCATAAATAGATCAGAGTTTTTTGAAGAATCAGGCAGTGTTCCCATAGGAGCTGTGCAGAGCTGAACCACAAAATTCAGCTCTAAACATGAAATCAGACAATGACACTGCTACAAATGGCTTCTTTCTCATGTAGAAAATCAAGGGTGGGTGGGGTAAAACTCTTAGCCATTATAGTCTGTGCTTGTCTACCATAAATAAACATTATGCGATTCTCCATCCCCATGTTCCCAGGGGTATGGCATATTTCTGTCTTTCAGTGAAGTGTGGGTATGTAGATGAGATAAAAGAGTAGCACTCACTCCAGCTGTGAGTAGAGTTAAACATCTGTTGCACTTTTGCATTGGAAAATAGAGAGGATCAGGGATAGGTGAGTTTTCTGGGAAGTCACGGCAGCAGTTTGGGCACCTTTGTGGACCAGATTGGTTTCCAGTAAAAGTTAGTGAAGAACTAAAACAAACAAAACCCCCTCTTATCACAGCCAGGGGAATTTAGCAGTTAGACCCAGGAGAAGTCAGAATGAGTGAACCTTGGGAATCAGAACACTCTTTGCAAGGTGATTTAACAGTAAGGCTGCAGTGATTTCCATTTAATGAGTTGGCAGCAGTGCCAGCTATGAATGTTCACATGTTTCCTCTTCCTGTGGAGGCTGTGCTGTGAACTTAATCAGACAATTGCTCTAGATATGAAAATCACTGCCAACACCAAATGTTTGTTTTTTAAGTTGGCTAAGTTCCCTGATATAGTTCACAGTATGGGCCCACAAATAATTGATCTGGCACGACAAAGGGGAAGCTGTACTGAGGGATCAAGGTGGGCATGAGGCAGTACAGAGAAACAGGTACTTACTAGCTTTGATTCATAAAATCATACTCTCAGCGGGAGACAGAGGCTTGCTGCAGCCCAGCAGTGAGACAGCACTAGAGTCTGGGCTGCCAGATGTTCCTATTTTAGAGAAAGTAGAGCATTTTGGTCTTCTTGTGCAACTCTCAGTCCATTCCTGGTGATAAGTTCTTATACAAGCATCTTATTTTCCCTCAAATTACCCAAGCAAGACGGTGATTGAGAAGGGAGAGAGCGTTTTCTGAGACATTTTAATTACAAAAAACAACCTTGTGGTGAACTTCTATTTTTAGTTAAACAACAAATGAAGAATCAAAATGCTTCTCCAAACTTAATTATCCAATAATAATTACCATAGCAACCAGTTCTTTATGTGGCACATGCTGAAAACACTCTTTCAGAAGCACAAGTTTACTTTCCCAGTCTTTCCAAAACAGACGAGAAATACTCTAATGTAAAACCCTGAG
Organism: Catharus ustulatus; assembly: GCF_009819885.2. NCBI lineage: Eukaryota > Metazoa > Chordata > Aves > Passeriformes > Turdidae > Catharus > Catharus ustulatus. The sequence continues at coordinate 154,512,924 of NC_046221.1, read as the reverse complement.
CATGTCTAGCTGGAGATTACATTGAAAACCATTTCTTTACTTCTCACATGTGTTTGGGTGGCATTAGCCCCAATACTACTCTGTTTCTATGTGGCAGAAAAGAAGTGCCTGCTGAAGAGGATTATTTCTGCTAAACATTCTAGAGTGTATTTCTGCACTTGAGGTAGTAACACACAAGTTCACTGTCCTGGATTTCAGAATAATTTCTAAATTTAGTCAGCTTTCTCTCCTCTGCCTCCACTGTGCTTTCCATGTGGATATATGCTGTTGTTTTTTCAACTTCATGATGAAGATTGCCTGCAACAATTGCAATCTTTTAGGGCCATCTGTTAATCAACATATTTCCAATCCATTTGGTTTGTTGAATGTACATAAGTATTCACTTTTCCTCAGGTTATCTGCTCTTTGGAAGTGCTGAGCTCAGTCAATCACTATACACCCCATAAACATCTGTTAATGGCTGGCCTTATGGCCTTAAATTCCCTGATGGAGAGCTGTGTATTTCAGAAAGGGAAATCATGGTAAAACTAAAGCACAGTTCAGTTATGATTTTTGAAGTCCTGAAACTTCTGACATTTGCTAAACCTTCTTTAACTTACTTCCAGTCATTCAAGCTCACAGGATTCTGTGTAAACTCCTAAGGAAGGCCAAGTCAATTAGGTGCTCTTAATAGCAGAAATGCCCAAAAATTTTTGTCATGCTTAGCCCAGTATCTCAGCTGTACCCTTCTGAACTTCCTGCTTCCAGAACTAGATTCAACTCTGCCTTGAAAACTGTCTGTAGCTGATTACCTACCACTTCACAACAGACTTGGGAGTTTCTTTACCATCTTTTCAATTAATTTTCCTTTTCCTGTTCTCTTGCATTACTATACTGTACTTGTTTTGATTATGACTTCTTTCTGATGAGCCATTTCTGGTGCCTTTCCATTGTTTCTTTGAAACCTGGTGTCTCCCAAATCAACTCAAAATGTTTTCTTGGTTTCAGCTGTCTTGGCAAAGCCTTTTATAGGAGTGGGAGATAAAAATGATGATATTTCAATCAATGTGTTCTGTCAAATTTAAACTAAGGTCACTTGTCTGACTTGCATCCTCTCCTTTCATAACCCTTAGTATTTGCTAGTTTTTATAATGATTTTGCAGAGGATTCTGAGGTGCCTGTATGGAGGACACTCTATAAATAAAAATTTATTTGTAAAGTGATTTCTATGTGAACTGAGTTCTTAATTGCCTCCTATGAGAAATGAAGAGCAAAGTTTTGGAGAAAGAATTTTAATGGCTGCTGCTTCTTGGGCCCCTCACTTCCAAAAGGACATTGAGGTGCTGGAGCATGTCCAAAGGAGGGCAATGAAACTGGTGAAGGGTCTGGAAAACATGCCCTGTGAGGAGTGGCTGAGAGAACAGGGGTTGTTTCATCTGGAGGACACTCAGGCACCTCACTGATTTCTGCAACTACATGAGAGGAGGTTTCAGTGAGGTGGGTGTCAGTGACAGGTCTCAAATGAGAGGAAAAAAGGAAATGGTCTTAAATTGTGCCAGGATTAGATATTAGAAACAAAATTGTCTCCGAAAGAGTAGTCAGGCTTTGGAATAAGTTGACCAAGGAGGTGGTGAAGTCTGGAATTGCTCAAGAAGCATCTAGATGTGGAATCCTAGGATGTCATTTAAGGGTGATTATGGTGCTGCTGGGTTGATGCTTGGAATGGATTTCCTTGAACATCCCCTCCAACCTTGATGACTCTGTGATTTTGTGATTCTACTGCCTCACTGATCTTGTCAAGTAACTTCCTTTAGCTCTGTTCATCCTATTATGTGATTATGTGCAACTGCAGGTTCAGCAGGGGCAGTGATGATCCTGTTACAGAGATATTCCCAAGCAGAGTGGTGTAGGGTACCTTCTTTGCATCTTTTAAATATTCAAAAGCAGACCTCTTCAGAGCCCTGTTAAAAATCAAAATATATCACTCATGGCTTTTTAAGATCACTTGCTGTGCTACTACTGTTCATTATTTAAGTGCTGTGCAAGGTACAAATAGAGTTATAAGTGTTATGAAAGTATTTCCTTTTTTCACATTATGCCTCAGCTTCCCTGCTGTGTGAGCATTGATTATTTTCAGGTCAGTCAAAAAGATATGAAACTCTGTACATCTTTGAAAACAGAGTCTACCCTGGCTTGTAGCCTTATAGTAGAAAATCCTCTGAGACTTCTGGAATTGGCCCCAGTAAGCTCTAGAAAAAAAGGAGCAGCAATGAGGGACTCAAGTCTTATACATCTTTTCTATTCTTCTATAAACAAGAGCCCTAGATCAGTATGCCTCTCGAGTCAAAGTGCTTTACTCTTTGGAATGGTTCCAATCAGACCATCATGGGCCAGAAAAGGCAATTCTGCCCCCTCATAAGCTGTTGCTTTACCTGTAACATGTTTTCCATTATTCCCTTTGTCCAAATCAAATTATGTACTCATGAAATCTAATTGAAAGGCAAATTCTAGTACATTTGTTCTAAGGAGATCTGCTGAAGTGAGTGGAACAAGTCCTGAGCATTAGCAGAGATGGGTGACTGAACTAGGCTCATGAGGAAATTGGAAATGAATTTGCAAGCAAAGGCGACCACCTTGTCACTGCTTTCACTGTTGAAATGCACTTTTTAAATGTTCTGGAGGGATTTTTCTTTTTTTTTTCACCCTCTAACTTTCCTAGTATGTGTGCAATTACAGTCCAGGTTAAAGTCAAAAGTCAGTCAAAAAGGTTTGAAAGTTGACCCTCCAACCTTCCACTGCTGATTTCAGTTGTCCTGCTGAACAATTCAGTTCTGAACTAGTCTCAATCTCATGTCAGCTCATCATGACACCTCTTAGGAGCTTGCACCAGAAAGGAGTTATCTCACTGATAAATTACTGCTTCTCTGATTTATCTTGGAGCAAAGGCAGAGAGTGTCTGGGGGAAGCTGGCTGGTCCAGGGCAGCAGTAAAACAGGGTATGATAGATAGCAGGAAAACAGCAGTAAGGGCAAAGGGAGAATAGTGATACATGCAGAGCAACTAAGGAGTCTCAAATGCTGCCTTTGAAAAAGTAAAAGTAAGGGGTTGTGTTTTAAGTCAGTAAAATCAGGAATGGTAACAAGCAAATTAACTGGAAATGATTACGCACTGTTTATAAACATGATGCAGCACTCAAATGATAAAACTGTGAGTTAAAGGAAACAAAAGGAAAATTTTTATCACAAAGGACCCAATTAAATGATAAAAAATCTTTATTATTGAGAGACATAGGAGAAAAATGTACTATTAACTTGAGAAAGACATCAGGAAAAGTTGTGCAGGTGCACTGAGTACACTTCCTCCAGCTTAGAGGATCCTGGAAGACAGGGAGATGCAAGGATCATGCAAATCACGCCCTACTTCTCACAAGCCTTGTCTAGACATCTACTTCTGGAAAAGGTTAAACAAAACTTCATCTGGAGCCAGGATATGCATTATTATTTAATCATGGCACATAAATTGCAAATTAATTCCCTGTACTATAGTAGAACAACATTCCAAATTCAGAAATACGGGAATATATAAAGCTGAAGTTTCTGCCAGATACTTTTGGTCTGTGTAGTGGTTTTGGTTTGCCAAATTGAAATTTCCCTGCTGTGAGATAGGATTAGGAGTAAGGCAAAACAGGCTCAAGTTTAAATGGTACAAAGAAGAACTTTATTACAAGAAACTATGAGAAAAAATAATAAAACTCAGAATACAACTTTTAGAACACTCCTTCTCCCCCCACACACTTCCTTTTCTTTCACACTGACAATGTGCAGAAAACCAATCAGTCAGTTTACCATCTGAAAGATGGTATGGTATGATCTGAAATCGGATCTCACTTTCAAACCTGCATGACTCTGGGGAGTGAGACATGCAGATCTGAATTGAAGCATCACAATGAGATCAGGGAGTGTTGTATTAGTCAAACAACACTTGGATTTTAGGAAAATTTATTATGATGATAGTAAGAAAATATAATGTCTATCCCAAAATTTTCTACAATCACAGATTGCTGGAGTGTGCAAAACTGTTTTGACAAAACACCACTGAATGCTTGCTGTACATTTGTACATTTGTACTGTTTTATCCTTCTACTTTTGCTGAAGCATTCTCTGCTTTCCATTACCAGAGAGAGTATCCTGAACGATGAGCACTTGATCTGCCCTATTGTGGCTGTTCTGGTGTTGTTATGATCCTGTAGGCATCACCCATAACTGTCAGAGCCTTTGAAATCTCCACTAATAACAAGGATGAGATATTGGATAAAGATACTGAGGCTGCAGATCTTTGCTCTGTCTCTAGTGCAGTCAGACATTTCCAGTTTCTTACTCTCTTTCCCAACCAATCCTGATTTCAATGGTGTTGACCTTACAAACACACAGAGCACAGAGGTTGCTGACAGATAAATAATCCACTGCAATTTACACTGTCCAAGGATTCCACTCCTGTGTGGCTCTCTTGAGTTCATATGGAAAAGGAAGAAGCTGTGACACAACTTCTACAGGGAAAGCAAGTTCAGCTCTTACATAACTTCAGCAAAGTCTGTGTACACAGGCACTGGCTGTGCAAGAACTTGGTTATCCTTTCAGCTTCCCCTGTTGAATGGTTCAGAATTCAGACTGTGCAAATTTGTGCTTTAGCATCAGTTGAAAATTAATGTATTCTATTTGGTTTATAATAATAACTATTATCACTGATATTAATAATACAACAACTATTATCACTGGTATTAATTCTTAGCTAACTGACAGTCTTTGTTTTCCTTAATATGGCTTGCTTCCCAAACTAAAGCCATGGAACAAATCACAAAGTTGCTCTTGCAGAAAAGGCAGTGCAAAAACAAATTGTTAATTACATTTGTAATCATTCCTGGCTAGAGCTCTGTGAGTCAATTTTTGGAAATATAATTTGTGGTTCAACCAGAGTTTAATGCCCCCAAATACTGCATATCTCATCCTCAAGGCAGAGACAATTTACAAAGTTGATGTCTTTACTTAAGATCCAAGACATTCTTTTATGCAAACTTTCCTAACTTCTATTTTTGCAGCCTACGAAGCTGTCTTCATCTCTCTTTCATTTTTTTAAGCAGATATTTTTTGCTTCTCCTGTCTAATCAAATCCTGTTTGTTGTTCATTGCAGATTGCAGCTCAGGCAGTGTTATTTATGTGCATGAACACTGCAGGAATCTTCATTAGCTACCTGTCAGACAGAGCACAGCGTCAAGCCTTCCTGGAGACCAGGAGATGTGTGGAAGCCAGACTGAGGCTAGAGACAGAAAACCAGCGACAGGTATGGTCACCAGGAAAAGCATTCCTGGTTTTGTATTGACTGGTATTGATAATTAGACAAGAACAGGCTTTTGTAGCCTTGCTGGCTCCAGTGTGGCACCACCTGATTCGTGCAGGTTAAGCAAGTTTTGTGCTGTTACTGTGCTGGTGTGTATTGAGTTGATACGGCATCTAAAAGATGGAAACAGGAAACAGGATGAATAGAGTGGCTGTTCATCCTTTCCCACAGAGGAGGCCATAAAATGAAACAGCAACTGGCAGGTGTTTAAATATGCTTCTTTACACAAGAGGGGTTAAGCTGGGGAACTTCCTGTGTTCTGGATATTAAAACTTGCATTAGTCAAGTGAAAGATGCAATCCTGTGCCCTGTGCTCTGGGATGGCTCTTCCTGAGCAGGGAGGCTGGACCAGAGGTCCCACTGTGGTCCCTTCCAATCTGACTGTTTCTGTGAGTCTGCCAAAGCTAAGCAAATTCATGGAAGTGAACTCTAAAATACCAGACCATCCCTTCAGGCTCAGAGATGGATTTTTGCAGCTGAGAGGCCACTGCAGCAAAGCATCACTATTCTGTCTCTCTGTTCTTAAACTCTTCTTGAAAAATTAACTTTTGGCCACTGTGTGCATTAGCATACTGGGTTAGGTGCACTTATGATCTGAACAGGTATGGTTGATCTTAGGTAATCATCTTTTGTGATCCAAAATAAGTATAGAAAAAAAAAAGAAATTTTCTGCTTATTATTTTGCACCAAGGGAGCAGCATCCAAATCCAAATATATGTTACATTGCTGTATCATTCTAAGATGAATTTAGCCTTTCATTTTGCCCTGCTGTATAAATATATATATATGAATTCTCAAATTTATTTCATTTGCTCCCTGAAAATCATGCTCTTAAACAAAGTTTATAGGAAGATGTCCTATTCTGGACTTTACTGACTAATGACTCAGTACACATGACTGTGTTGAGTAATGACAAGTCATCTCTGCCAGAACATCTCTGCAGCCACTGCTGACTGAAAAGACTGAGGGATATTATCTAGGATGCTTTGTTCTTTTTTTAACCTCAGGATTATATTTTCATGACTTTTGGGGATTTTGGGGTATTTGTTTTTTTTTTCCTTTTTCTTCTTGCCTAATTTTTCATAAATCATGATTTTGTAAGCTTTACTTTGACCATAGTTTCTTGAGTTCATTGTAAAAAATGTTATAACACTAACAAAAGAATCCTTTGTTGCCTTGTCCCATGCTATTCTGAGGTTCTCCCATTAGAAATATTTTATCGTCTCATGTAAAATGAAGTTAGTGCAAAGGCAAATATTTTGAGAAATTCAATTTTGCTGAATTTGTATTATCTACCAGAAAAATGAAAACAGACTTTTTCCTTATGAGTGGGAAGATTATTTTTTTGTCTTTTTTTTTTATCTTTTTTTTTTTTTCTTTTTCTTTTGAGAGGGGGGAAGTAGTGGTTGGATCTGAAATATTTGTTTTTATTAAGCCATGTTGAACAGTGAATTTTGTCTTGGCCCTGTGCTTTGTAAGATTTCAGGGCTGTGTTGTTCCCTGAGGGCAGAACTTCCTGGAGTATTACCTCACTGCAGCTGAGATTCACCTGTGACCAAACAAAGTAGTGTGTCATGGGCATCATATGACTGGAAATGCATAAGGGGAAATGTCCTTGGGCCAAGGAAAATGCCCACAGGAGAAAAATACAGACAACAGGACATCAAATGAAAGATCTCTTCTAAAATTTAATTTCATAATGGACTAACTCAACATTTTGAAATACAGCATTTTAAAATATTTCTGATTAATTTTCTTGGAACTTTTTAATTTTTTTATTATGCACATTGCAATATATAAAAATGTTTAATAAAGTTTCAGCTTTTCATTTGTATTTGGAACGGCAACATTACAAAAATTATTCCAATACTGGGACATCTTGAGGAATGGAGAGCCTGTTTCCCTCATCATTCTATTTTTTCCATTTGCTTCTGAGGCAGTATCTCATTTAAGCAGTTTTTAAACCTATCTGCCTAAAGAAGACTGACAAGGTCATATTTTAGGTGACCACTTTTTTTAGCAGCTTGTTCATGCTCACTTAATGAGTACACAGGGAGTAATTCAGTGACCACTAGCATTTTTCTGTCTTGAGGACAAATATTGCATGATACATGGAATCTGTAGTTCAGATGAATTTAAAAAAACTTAATACCTGTTAATGGATAACACATTTTTAAAAGTAATAATTAAAGTTTACTAAATTAATTCAATTACTTTAATTTCCTATGAAGGGGGAGAAAGAGTTGGGAAAAGAGTGTGCAGGATGATACTTGTGATGTGGCTTCTGAAAATTTCTAGAAATAATGTTGAGGAACAAAAATTTTCAGAGAAAATAGAGGAATAATTATTTGTGTAATTCTTCCAGACAATAATTCCAGGAATTCAAAATTTATTCCACTTCAATTATTTTCTCTTCACTTCCCATAAACTGTGTAAACTTAAGGGTACTTACAGCAAGGACAGGTTTTTTGTTACTTTCACTGGTAGTACTGCTACATTTCACAGTAGGGGATGACAATTTAAACCTCTTGAGGCTTCCTTCATCCTCACACATCTTCTGCTTCTTAAACTGAAAGTAATAGAAAATTAAAATGTATTGACATGTCATATGTATGGCATGTCATGTGAAGTGTGACACCTTGCCAGGAAGAACCTGTAAGGTTTGTTTTCTTCTTTACTTTTTTTAAACCAGAAGACCAGTAAAATTAAAGTAAGAACAAAACAACATGAGTTTTAAACTACAAGGAGTGGTATGCTTGTCCATAAACAATTACAGAATGAGGCTGCAATTTTGTATAATCATGGAAGTTATATGAAAGCTTTAAATATACTTCTATTCATTACTGTGTATTGTGAAAACCAAGAAATTAAGTTTCTGCTCTCCCAAAATGACCCTCCCAATTTCTCAATATCCCTTGGATTCATAATCTCTACTCTTCTGTCATTGTAATAATGATAAATTTTATTGCTCTCATTATGCAGTGTTGTGCAATGCCTAAGAGAGCCAGAAGAGTCACTCAGTTGTGAGCCAAAAATTTTATAATCTGTGTTTTAGAGAAAAGCAAGAGGTACCATTAGAAATGTGGAACCATACAGGGAAACAATAATACTGACAAGGCAGGATCTCTCTTTGTCAGAGGTTTTTAAGGACCCTCTAATAAGTATTTGTGGATTTTCTGGAATACAAATATAAACTTTCTACTGTCAGCTTATGCTGCTTGTGAAAAACAAGAGATTTTTCTGTATTTCTGGAAATATTTCATATATATGAGCTGATTTTTTTTTTCAGTGAAAGCAGATTCAGTCATTCACTTGCAACCATTGCATAAGGAGTAATGAAAATAGGAGGTGAAATCATAAATATCTGACTAGGGAAGAAAAAGTTTTTTTGTTGTTATTTATGTTACTCTGACCTAGAATTTGGATGTCATGCGTTTCCCAGATATTATTTTCCATCAGTGTCTCCCTTTTTGGGTTTTCAGGGTTCAAGAATTCCTTGCACTATTTCATTTCGTTCTGCCTCGCCCATCCCCATTTACTCTCAATAAGACTTGTAGACAAAATTTTTGTGCTTCAGAAAGTGAAGAATTTTTGTTGTATTTTCAGATCATCATGAATCTGATTTCCTATCATTATCCTTTTGTTTTTAGGCATCTGGGATGGTTAAAAGCACATATTAGCATTTTCAATTACAATGAATTCCCTAATTCTAATTACTCTATTATGAAAATGAACTGCAGTGTGGCTACAAAGGAGAATTACTCCAGCAGTCATTGCTAATGATGTTTATGCACTTACCTGTATGATATTATCTGTGTGAGACCATTTGGAAATCCCAGCACCTGTGAGACTGAGGGAACATCTGTGTCCACTTATTCCCTAATTTTCATTTAAAAATTAGAATTTTTTTGAAAATCCAAAACATTTCAGAGCTTGACATAGTTAAAGGAGTTGATGAGTACCAGAAAGACTTTATCATCAAAAGATGAAAATATCAGAGAATATCTGCAGGAGGCGGCACAGACAAATGTGTTGTAAAAACAGCCTCTGTTTAGCAGCTATTGATAAAATAATGAATTTAAATATCTTCTAATGACTTGTAGTCAGCGGCCTGTTCTTAAGAGATGTATTTATGTCAAGCAACCAAATATGGCCGCCAATAAAATGTTCTCCAATTCTGTTTTCAAGACATGAATAAAATCAAAGGTGAGGCTCTCAGTTTTCATTAACCCATTTTTTTCCAACAATATCATAACTTTCTACTACTTATTTGAAATTTTGGTTTAATACTTTAATTTGATATCTACGTGGTTCAAAAATGTTGACAACCAGTGCTATACTTTTTTAATTAATACTTCAAAGACACTGTTTGTTTTTAGCTTGATTTTGTTGCAAGGACACAGCAGGTAATTCTGCTTTTGTCATATCTAGGCAATGAAAACAGATAGTCTAATTCTCTAAAACAGCTACTTAAAACCCCTCCAAACCAAGGAGTATGTAATTTCCCTCACTGTGAAAATGCTGTGAAATTTTCTTAATGAAGAACAGAAACCTGCACTAAATTTATTTTTCATTTCTATTTCTCAGGATACAAAATCCCAAAGTTTTAAATTAATGTCATATTAAATCCAGACACATATTGAAATGATGATTTTATGAAGAATTGCATTCAATATAGCTCAGGTGTCCTAACCTGCTCTTTCTCCAATCTTTAATTTTTTTTAAAATTTTAAACCCTGAAATTCTACAATTTAATTATAAAGAGCCTCTCAGATAATTTTGTCATGCTGTCTTATCCTGCACCTCACAGACATATGTCAAGTAATACATATCTGAAAACAATTATCGTGCAGTGAAGTCAGGAATATTGTTGTGCAATAAAAATTGTGTAGGAATATTTGACTAAATGAAGCAGCAAATGAAGCCTTACAAGAACTAGACAGGGAAAATCACAAAAGTTAAATAGCTAAAGTTATAGCTAGAAGACAATAAAAATCAATCCAGCCCTTACCCCTTCTCTTGTAATAAGATCACAACATTACAGGACAGCTAGTCATAGAAGAGGCATTAAGTAATAGTAAGTTGTTAACCTGTATTTTACTAACATGAATAACCTGGGGTCTGGACTAATGTTCAAAAAAAACAATGTATATCCTCTCTGAAATATTTTGTTTGCATTATTTCTAGTAGATTTAGAGCACCTCATAGCATTTTATAAAGAAGTTGTTTGAGATCAGAGGAGAAAACAGCCCATATCTGTTTGACTTTTGCATTCATCCTCTGGAGAGACGTTCGTTCTTCTTCTCAGTGAAGCAGGTTATGCATCATTCATGAAGAGAAAACTCTTTGCCTCTTGTGCAGAGCTCACCTGCAAGGCTGCTCTGCCCCTGCTGTGATAAACTATTGGGAGGGAGTGAACTCAAATCAGAAACAAATCCTCTAGGTTTTCAGTCTTGACAAGCCAAATGGAGACAACTATTCCAGTTTTATCAGTACATTTGTGCAGTTTCAGTGCAGATACCTAGTTCTAGAAGTTTACTAAATCCACAGCACATTACAGTAATTTCATGATTATAAGCCGCACCATTTTGACTAAAATTTTGGTCCGAACCCAAAGTGCGGCTTATAATCAGGTGTGGCTTATATATGGACAAAGAATGAAATGTTGCTGTTTTAGTTTGGAGGACAGGTGTTTGCTGAGAAAGGCAGGAGCTTCTATTTGAAATGGAGAACGTAAACCCCCTCCCTCCAAATTATTAAATTTTGAAATCAAGGGGCTTTCAGACAAAAATATGGAAATTTGGATTAACAGTTCTTTTTTAGGGAAATTAAAATAGAAATACAGTACTACAAAGAAACAAACTCCAAACCCTGACAAGTCACAGTACAACCTGACACCCCATCAGGCAGGGTGTTGGTAGCAGTCCCATTAAATGGTGGCTGCATCCTCCTGCAGTGACAGATGTGATTCAGTTGGAGCAGTGCTCCTGTACAAGGTGCAGTTTCCCTCCGGAGGTCCAGTGGTGATGTGGAGAAATCCGGTTTTCCTCTAGAGTCCAGTGGAGAAAGGGGCTCCCTTAGTGTCCCAAAAGCTCTGTTTTTATCTTGGTAAGAAATGTTGGGCTCTTCCCCCTGGCTGGAGCAACTTCCAATGGGATGCAGTAATTTTATTAGTCCCACAGTGGGACTCAATGGCCATTAGCAGAAAATGACTCGCTGGAGGAAGGATGGGTTGTGAAAAGATAAAGAACAATGCCCTGCCCGGTTTCAATGGATGGCCCATTAGCAGAATATCTGCCGTTGAGATAAGGATCACTGCCCCCACCCTCAACAGATGGTGATAGAATAGATACCTTTTATCACACTCTGTTGTAAAGTGTGGCTTATAATCAGGTGCGGCTTATAATCGTGAAACTACTTTAGCTGGATTGTTTAAATACCTCTCCAAGACAGTCCTCAGCAAGCAGGCTCCTTTCTCTGAAGAAATAGCCTCAAATTCCACAGAATTTCCACAGAAATAAAGGCCTTTCTTAATATCTTCCTTAATGCTTATGAAAATGTTCTTGGGAATCCAAGGCACTGGCAGAGGCTGCAGGTAGCAGAGCAGGCGGGGAGCAAGCACTGCCTGCTTCAGTTTGCAGGGAATGCTCAGGCTGGTGTCAAACCTGATCCACTGGGCTTCCAGGGATGTTCCCATTAAGGTGGGACAAAGATGGGCATCTGCAAGTTTTAATTATGGGTCGAGTCAGATCGGTGGGGACAAGAAGAAAAACTTTTCTACATTAAATGATGCAATGGGAAGAGTCCCTAAGAGAATACCCTGCAGACAATTCCTCCCTGCAAGTCCTGCCCTTGGCTTACTGATCACCTACATTCCAGGTAATTTCTTTCTCATAGGGGATCCCACAAATCCAGTAAACCTCATTTTGAAAGTCAAAGCAGTTTGGATATTGTTTTATTTGATTTGCATAAAGGATTAGAGCTCACCACCTGAAAGGACCATTTGTGCTGGTGAGAAGAGGATAGTTTTGTTTTCTAGGTATTATCACACATTCTGTCTTTCTAGTATGAGCATATCTGGGCTTTAAAATAAGGAGATAGCCCTTAGTCTTCAGAAAATTTCTGCTGTTGCCATATTTTGTCTCTTTTGCCTGTTATATTTGGAAAAACTGTAATTCTACCTTAATCTCTTTTTCCATTAAAAAACCTGCTCCGTTTGACCATTTGTTTCCTTCTGCCACTACTTCCAGAGGACTTTTTTTTCACACTTTCCCCTGAAACAATATCTGTTTGGCTTTAAGAAGCTCTCTGCAGATTGATGAACTCTGATTTCTTTTTTTGTTTTGTATTGTTTTTAATTTTTTAAAGCAGCTTACATGTTATGTAGGTTTTATCAAGCTCTTACAAATCTAGAATTTAATCAACTGTCAGTACTTTGCAGCTTCTAAAATAAGAGCAGATTGATCTGGGATTGGAAAAGACACTTTAAGACGGTTAAGCTCCATAAAATCTAGTGTGTGTATATATATATACACATATATATGTGTATATACATATATATAGAAATACACTGGTGGTAGGAATATGAAAATCCTTCTAATTTGGTATGAGGATAAAGTTCAGATTTTGTTTTTAAAAATAAAAGAATAATCTAAATTTTAGAGAGCACATGGTCTTTACAAAATAGTTTAATATGCTTCATATTTAAAAGTTATGATCACAATAGCTGAGGCTTTATTTTTAAAGGGAAAAAAAATATATTCACAATTAAAAAAAAAAATAAAAACTATTTTAACCTCTGGTTAGATATTACACTTTAGCCCCTTTTTTCCTCTTGATAAAGATCAATTTCTTGACTTTGAGATTCTAAGTAAAGCTTCACATTTATCCAGAATTTCTTTCATCTTCGTACTTTTCTCTAAAAAACCGTAGTCCCCACAGAATTTTTTTTTCTTCATGTTGCTCCATTAGCACTTAGAGGAACAAATTCTAAGTACAATATACTGGTTAATCTGAAGAATAAAGGAATGTGACAAGTTTATATTGTTCTTCACAATCAATTTCCATATTCTGATTTAGTAGGTAATCTGTTTTCTAAATCAAATAACAGACTTCCTTATTGTTGGGGAGAAGAAGAATTATTTACATGCACTTATGATTTTGTAGATACCAGGATGTATATTTACTACACCTTCTCACAAAACACCCCATTACTTAACCCATTTGTGATAGAAATCCAAACATTGGTAAGTCAGATTTTAGATATTGTGCCTTTACATTCACTGCTGGTCTTTGTTTCTTTTCCTCAAAGCATAACCTCCACATTTTTTTTCAAGTAGAAATCTTAAGGTAAAATCAAGACAAAAATTATCTGCTGCCTTCTCTTCCATTCCTTGCAAATCCAGAGTGGTCACATGGATTCAAACAGATTTATCACCAATGACAGAAGATAGGAGTCAGACCCTGAAGTGCAATTCATACAGGGGAAAAATCCCAGTCAGATCTTCAGGCATGGGAGCTTTCACTGGAAGAAATTAATGAGGAGGAAACCTCCTTCCTAGTAGATGGATTTTGGAGTGACTAAAGATAAAACTCCTGTGTGGTACTTTGATCTCTAAACCAAGTTGTTCAAATGTTGTGCTGGTCAGTAGTGAATGAGACTGACAAGATTTTGGTGGCCTGTGTCTCCTGTGTTCTCAGCTCTTTGCTAAAGAGAGAGGCGTCTAACAAAAAAAAAAAAAAAAAAGCCTTTTTCAGAACTGCCACCAAGAAGTGACCCTGATGTGTCAGGGAAGTGGGGAAGTGGACAGAGATGAAATGAGTGATGAGTAAGGGGAATGAAGTGGTTTCAGGCCCCTAAAGTGATGAGACTTCTACCAGCTGGGCTCTCATATATTCCTCTCAGTTCTCTCAGCTTAATAAAGAACTCCCAGCTCCAAACTCATCAAGTTAGTGCCTCTGCTATGAATTTCTTGTTCAGGATCAGAACTGTTAGTGTACTTTCCTTAGTGCCCTAAAAGGACTGTGGGAGGACTCTCAAATCAATATCCTTACAAGATGCTTAATTGAGAGACTGTAATCCAGGTAATGGTTTTAAATCATATACACATAAGCGGTACCAATTCCAAGATAGACAGAGTCAAGTTACTAATGCCATTACTGAGATAATTCAAGGTAAGACAGAATATTTGGATTAACATTTATAAATGGGCTAATGGTCTTTCATATTGATGAGGTTTGGGTTTTGCCTTTTTTTTTTCTTTTATATGTTCTCTGTATTCTTCACACATGTATTTGTAACTCTGGCATCTATTGTATTGTAGCTAGTTTTCCCAGTATTTTTCCATAGCCTTTCCCAAGGCAGAAAGACAAATAAAATTCCAGAGCTCCAAGCCCCAGGGTACAAGGCCCCTATCCTATCTTGGATTTTTTCTGGGAACCAAGGCTGAGAACAGCTCTTGGAGACACATCCTCCTGGACAAAATACAACTAGTGCTGAAGGGGGGCTCCAGGGAAGGGGCTTGACCTGAGGGTGTGGAGGAATTGCATCACCACTTTCCTAAAACCTATAAATGTGTGCTCATCCCTGTAGGAATGGGCTTTGTGGACATCTTTCCATAACTGCCTCTGAAGGCCTTCATTAAAGATCCCCTTTTATATTGCTTCCTTACTAAAATTATCTCGAGTTTCATTTCCAGGTTAGGAAAAAGGCAACAATATCATCAGTATTCAACTGCCCATCTACAAGCCTATTCAAAGGGGTTTGATTTTCAGGAGGTGAATATTGCTCCCCCCTGCTGAAAGGAAGTTTTATCCTGCTTGTGCTGTTTAGTACAGGAATCTTGTAATTCTCTGACAAGGTGCATCCCTTTTTTTGACCAGAAAATATGACCTTGTAGCTCTTATTCATCTTGGTGTTCTGCAGTGATTTAGTCATAGAAAGATTAACAATAAAAGGCATAAAAGCCTTCTGTCTGATATTTTCCATGTTGTTAGCTGCCACGAGTAGTCCTGAGAAATGTGTATTTTACTGAAGTTGTCTAGTAATTTTCAAAACAGCCCAAAAAACTGGACAAAGAGACAAAATGGAAAAAGAGACATATAAATCAATAGAAAATAGAACCAGTGCAGAGAATTGAATGAAGATTTAACAGCAGACAAGTCAAATCTGTTCCAGAGAAATATAGCACAATCAGTATTAAAGTCATATGTTGTCATTCTGATATTTAAGAGCAAATTTGAATTGTAGGAGCTGTTTTGTCTCATTTTCTATTCCAGTAAAACAAGGAAAAGCTTAAGATTATGCTATTATGAAATCAGTGTTGTGTCTATCTTTCTCCTGTTCTTTAGCTCTGACTCCAGAGCTTCCTTGCAAACTGACTGAAATTGATGGAAACCAATACACCAGAAGACAGTACAACGCTTTTTGTCATAATGTGGGTCTTATTTCCATACAAATGTTTTTCTTCTGAATATTTGTCTTCTCCGCTATTGTTTAATAAAGAATAAGTAGTAAAAAAATCCTCACAGTGTTTGGAAGAAAGAAAATAACAGACCTATAAAATATGCCTTTCTGTTATTAGATGAGTCTAATGGGTTACTGTGGGGCTGGAGAGCGTCCCTTGTTCAGCTCAGGGATCCCCAGCATAAGCAGGACATTGACCTGTTGGAGAAAGTCTAGAGGAGAGTCACGAGGATGATCAGAGATCTGGGGAACCTCTCCTATGAAGACAGACTGAGAAATTTGAAATAGTTTAGTCTGGGGAAGAGAAATCCACAGGGAAACCTTATAGACCTTCCCAGTACCTAAAAGGGCTATAAGAGGGATGGAGAAGGACTTTGACAAGGGCATACAGTGGTAGGACAAGGGGGAATGGCTTCAAACTGAAAGAGAGTAGGTTGAGATTACATATTAGGAAGAAATTCTTGACTGTGACGGTGGTGAGGCACTGGAACAGGTTGCCCAGAGAAGTTGTGGCTTCCTCTTGACTGGAAGTTGCATGGGACTTTGAGCAACTGGTGTAAGGTTGTCCTGCCCATGGCTGGGAGGTGAAAACCATCTTGAGCATCCTTTCCAACCCAACCATTGCATGATTCTATGATAACTGTTCATGTCTACAAGGCAGGGTGGTAACACAAATTGTTTTGTGACTCCTGCTTTTCACCACTCATCTTTTCTAACATGGTTTGGTTTCACAATGAAATGTAAATCTAATATGCTTTCATTCAGGAGATAAAAAGTCACACATAATGATTCAGAGGATCTGGAATTATTAACAACTGTGTGTGTTCAATACAGACACAAAATTTGAGAGCACTTAATCTGAGACCCATAGTTCCTACTGCCTAAACTAAAAGACAACTCAAACAAACAAAGCATTTTCAGGAGATTGTTTCATGATGTGCTCCCACCCACTCCTGTGCAAGTCAGTGGTGCTCATGTGGCCTTATGACAAGTTGATTCATTGTGCCTGTGCAGTGTAGTCACTGCCTGCAGTTAGCTTCATGATCAACTGTGTTACTTCTAAAATTAATGTTGTGAATATTTTTGTAAATATTTTGAGGAGGATTTTTTTTATAATTATTAAATATACATGATCAGAAATAACAAGTATCATGCCAAAACCAAATAAATTATGGGGAATGTTGTTCTACCAATTCCCAGTATGCTACAGGAGGAGCTAAATATTTATGAAGTCAAAATTATACTGGGAAGGCATAGAAGCCCAAACTGGCAGCCCTAGAATCATCCTTCTCCATCTCAGGAACTGCAGGGAAAGCAGACAATAAGATTGTGATCTCTTTACACAGCCAACTGGATAATAAAAAAGACACCTTCTTTTACACCTGGCAGTAGACTGCTAGAAATCAAGCCCTGTCAAGATTTATAATGTGGCTTCAGGTACTGGATCATCAAACCATCCACTTTCCAGCCAAAACAAAGGACCAGCAGTACCTTGCAGCTCCTCCCTTCAGCATGTACTACATATATTGTTTTATGCTGGTTTGCACGAGAGCATAGAGGAAACAATTGGATATCATGTCCTTCCTATAGTAATTGTGTGGAGCAAGCTTTTTCCTTCTTTCATTGCAACAAACTTTGCAATACATCTCAGTTAATTGAGATTAGACACTTTTATAAAGGGTCATGACTCTCATAAGCACTGGGTTATCAGTTTGGTCGAGATTTAGCCATGTTTCATAGACAAAAGCTAAACAAAAGGAGACTTCAAGACCTCCTGTGTGATCTGGCCTTGTTTCTCTTTGAAAACAGCAGATGCCTATATGGAACATGCAGTCAAGGATGGGATAATTTGGGACAGTAATTGCTAGAATTAAAATAAAACGAAGTTGATACAGCTCATATCACATATTGCATCAATAAGAAGTAGAGGTTAAAAGGCAGCCTCATAACCCCACAAGTCTGAATTAATTAGGCACTGCAGTTCCTTCAGTATTTTTTAATTAACTCCCTTTGTCTTGATGAGACACCAAAAAGAACAGCTACAAATAGACTGTCCATTGTACGCTAAGTAAGCATGAAGGAATTTCTCTTCAGAGCAGTTCATCATAATGAGAGGTGCTAATTTCCATTTTCTAGAGTGGCATCTACAATAATTACTTTTATTCTGAACATTGACAGATTTTCTGGAGAAAACAATACCATTTTTATCAACATCCCTTAAATGTAATAGAAGCTCATGTGCTCCAGAAAGACTAAAACTATTCCTGATCTGAATGGCCCTTTTCACATTTATTAGGTTCAGTGTTCAATACAATAAAATGTCTCTGATATTAATTGTAAATGTTGTTAAAGACAAGCTTGATGATTCTGGAAAAAGGATGCTTAAAAATCAAGATGAAAAATGTAAAACATTTCTCTGGAGCCTCTATCGTTAAACACTTCTGGGGTATGCCCACTCAGTTTTACACAAGTGTCTTGGGAACAGCCTTAAGCAGCAGAATTCCAAACCCAGACTTACTCCCACGGCATCTCCCTAGGTTCCCCCTTTTGACGGTACGTGCAGAGGAGGAAGAGCAAAACCTGAACTGACCCATCAGTCAAGAAGGGCTTTTTGTGTCTTGGCAAATCCATCCCCAATAAAAACGATATGAAACAAAGGAAAATCTGTACCCTCCAAGTGCAGACAGCAGACCCTGCAGAGGTGATGCCCTCACATGACCTGCAGAGGAACATTGTGGAGTTTGGCCTTCCTCTTAGCAATCCCCTCCAGATCCCAAATTGCTCGTTGATGTTTTGCTCTTGTTGGTGTTTTGGTCTCTTTGATCACCCTGAGTGGAAAGGTCTCTGGTTTTTACTCACAGGACTGAGGCCTTGTGCACTGGTTAATTGACTCTTCGCAAAAAGTGCTGCAAAGGTCATTATTTATTCATCAGGGACATATCCCACTTCTGCATGGATGTGCCTACCTACATTTGTGCAGTTGTAAGCACTGGTACACCCTGAATTTAGTACAAGGGACCCAAGGGATCAGTGCATGCAGACCACAGCAAAACTGTCCAACAAAGAGTGACTACTGCAGATGCACAAAACAGTAAATGGGCCTTAGAGGAGGTATTAATGTTAAATTACAGTCTTGGGACTTTAAGTAGATGTGGGTGACTCATTAAGTTAATTTACTTACTGCTGCAGGATTTGTTTCACTGTTGCTAACTTTTCCTGAAGGAGTAGATTGGGTAGGAGTCAGCTCCCTATTTGACACTTCCTAAACTAGGTGACTACACACTTTACATCTATGAGCTCCTACTACCATGGACTGAGATCTAGTCAAAACAGGCAACAGAACTCAAAGAGACCCATTGTGACACTGAAGGAGTAATTTACTTGATTATCTCTCTGGATTCATGGGATGAAATGGAAGTTTGGGCATAACTGCCTTGGAGTCACAAAACTCAGGTGTCTGAATGCAGACCTGCATTCTACCATCAATCTGTCACGTTTGGTGATTTCTACTGGTCTTTTTCCTTTACAAGGTTATTATTTTAGTTAAAGGTACTTTTTTATTTATTTACTCTAAACTCTGACTGCTCCATCTTAAAGACTAGGGTTGATTCATGTCTTGAATAGTTATTAGAAGAGCAGTTCACCAGCTCTTTTCTAGCTTCCTTTGTTGCTATTTTCTTTCTTCTATGTCTTTTCTCTTGAACAAATGTATCTCTGTTAGTTTTCAAACCACTTACCACTGCTGCTTTGAATTGTCTCCACTTAGCCCACTGCTCAACTGGAAGGCTTTCAAAAGAGCTGGATAATGGAGTTTCCTTCACCCTAGAGTTCATAACACTTCTTTTTTAAGCCTTTATCTGTAAGAAAAGGAATTTTTTCTCATGTGTTTCGCTCCTGCTCTGAATATTTGTTCCAAGAGAGACTGACTAGAAATGTGAAGATTCTTTGATCATGTAAATAGTAAGGTACAGAGGACAAAAATAAAAACCAAAAGAACAACAACTTGGGATTACCTACTACTTTTTTGTACATGACCTCCACAAATTTGTGCTGTTCTTCTGTGCCACAGTATCTAAAGCAGTGAAATAGGAACAATAGTATTTAAGTAGCTTGAAGTGGAGTTTTATTGGTAAGGATCTTCATATCAAGGAAAGAGTGACCTGACGCTCATCCTTGAATAACTGAAAATCTTTCTTAACTCTTGGATTGAAGAAAAGTGACGTGAAAGACTTCTTTAAAAGGACATAGAGAACACTAGAATCAGTTGGAGGAGAAGAAAGAATGGAAATGATCCACACTAGAGCCCACCTCAGTTCCCAGTTTGGAGAAGAAGCCTGGTTCAGCATCCCCACCATCTTGTCAGTGTGGTGTGATGAAAGAGCAGCTTGGCCAGGCAAGGGACAGTTGATACCCATAGAGGGAAAACCTTTCTGCCATATGAATGTTTCAGTACCAGAGAACTGATGGCAACTGAAGTTCCTCAAAAAAATATATACAGATACACACATACGCACCTAAATGCTGTTTTTCTTGCAGTGCTCCTCCTTAGCACAACATTCATCATGCAGAGTAGTGACACGAGCTGTAAATGAACCTTCAATTGTGATTTCAACAAAGGCTCATCACATGGTTCAGTATTAATGGAGGAGGGCTGCTACAGAGGCAAACTAATTAACCTCAGTTTTATGGGTCATTTCCAGATCTCATGTGCAGACAAGAACGTTTAACTTACCTTAATGAGTAGCATGAAGGTTAAGATATCAAATGTACTTGGCACATTTTTCTTGGCTTAGTGTACACATGCCAAGCCAAGTATGTTTTATTTTAAATAAACTTTCTAGAGGCATTGCTCAATACCCCCTTAGATGAATGCAAATAAGGAATGTAAGATTTTCCTTTTGTGAAAAAAAAAGTGCATTATCTATTTAAGCTCTATATGTATGAAGGAACTGACCTTTTTTTTTATGTTATTCTATCACATAAACAGTTAATAACAACCAAAATTTATTTTTGTTTTCTTAAATCTATTTTTTAAATTTGTATTCCAATTTCTTGTCGTATATGGGTAAGCTAGGAAATAACATATGTCTTTTACAGTGAAAAAATTTAATATTATTCTGAATGTATCTTCACACAAAGTCATTGGGCACTTAATTCATACAAGTCCCAGAAATACTGATCTGATTTGTTCAGAAGGTGGATTTATTTTTTTGTTGTATTGAGTTATGTATTTTAATAGTGAAGGAATAAGAAAATCTAAGTGCCTTTTGTCAAAGGAGGCTTAAGGACACAAAATGTTAAAAATATTTCTAAGTTATCAGTATAGACTATCAATCAGCAGCTATTTGCAAGCATGCCATCTCAAGAAATCATGGGAGATTTGCTTGTGAGTCAAGCTACCTGAGGACTAGATGTTCCTGTGAAGCCTGGGTTTACAGGAATATGAAGGATCTCCTGAGGGACTGGTTTGCTTCTTGCTATCACAAGCATCACATCCAGTGTTTACACATCAGAAGAATGAAGGATAGCAGAATTCCCAGGTGGAAAATGTGGAAGAAAGCCAAGACAAAACAGATGTGCTAAAATTAGAACCACCCTGTGTAGGGAAACAGAAAGTAAGAGCTTGGCCATTTCCCAGAACAAAGGATGATCTCACTGCATTACAGTTCACAGCCTGCTCTCTATCAGCTGTCACTCAGATAATTTTTTGTCTCTCCCTCACAAAGGCAGATCTTGATTTAGCAAAGGTTTGTGGAATAGGTGGACTAAATGTGAGGAGATTTCTCAGTTCTCCCATATTCTGTCAGCATGTTATGCAGGAAGGAGTGCCTTCTTAGAGGGAGGTGTAACACATGTGCTCCAGTGATGCAACACACCTGTGCTGCAGTGGAGAAACACTGCTGTGCTCCAGCTTTGGCAGTGTGTGTTCTCCCCTCTTAAATAAACACAGAGTTCACCTCAGCTGGAGCTGCCCTCTAGACAAATGGAGGTGTTTATCCACAAAATGTTTCCATCAGAACTGAGGGTTTTTCACTAGCTGCTGACTAAGACTGCACAGAGTGAGAATTCTTTATGATCTACACTTTGAGAGCTGTAAATTGTAATGCTAGCACCTCCTATGAAAGCTAGGAAGGGATTCCTTCATTTATTCAGATGTTACATCTATGGCAACATTTCATGACATTGAATCTTGCTGGCATAAATACCATAATTTTCATTATTGGTTTGCTTGTCTCTCATTCCACCCATCATTCCTCTTTGGTTTTTCTTGTTCCGTCTGAACAAATTTTCACTCTTGAGAAGAGATATAACCCACAGCCTGTATGCTCTGAGATTATTTTATATCCTCCTAATATCAAGTTTCCTAAAATAAAATGCAAAAAAAAATCATTTTCTTTGACAGAAAAGGCGAGAGGAGAGGAGAGGAGAGGAGAGGAGAGGAGAGGAGAGGAGAGGAGAGGAGAGGAGAGGAGAGGAGAGGAGAGGAGAGGAGAGGAGAGGAGAGGAGAGGAGAGGAGAGGAGAGGAGAGGAGAGGAGAGGAGAGGAGAGGAGAGGAGAGGAGAGGAGAGGAGAGGAGAGGAGAGGAGAGGAGAGGAGAGGAGAGGAGAGGAGAGGAGAGGAGAGGAGAGGAGAGGAGAGGAGAGGAGAGGAGAGGAGAGGAGAGGAGAGGAGAGGAGAGGAGAGGAGAGGAGAGGAGAGGAGAGGAGAGGAGAGGAGAGGAGAGGAGAGGAGAGGAGAGGAGAGGAGAGGAGAGGAGAGGAGAGGACTTTATTCATTTGTGTGTTCTGTAGTCTACATATGTGCCTGATTTGGACGTTCACATCTGGTTTTCCCTAGCTATATCCTATTCCCCAAAATTTTGTCTGAAATTTGGTGATAAGTATCTTACACAATTAACATTCTCTTCTTTAGTTCAATAAGTTTTCAGTATTTGCAATCCTGTAAAGCAAAAGAAAAGTGAGAAATTGCTTTGCTTCAGAGTGTTTGGGAGTGATATATTCCAATACTTGTCAAAGATTTCTAATCTAAAAAATAAAAAGGGAGACTGAGGGCAAGAGGACACAATAATGATATTTTAATACAGTAGGATTATTACAGAGAAAGCATCAATCAACAATTATCCATGCCAAATTTGAAAGGATAAAAAGAAAGTTTAATTTGCAGAGAAACAGATTTGGGTTAGATACTTGCAAAATATGTGAAAGCTGTTAAACTGATGGGCCACTGAAGCCAGTCTCAAATCTCTTAGGGGATGATCTAGGGTATTCATTAAAGAATTTGATTATTTTTTGAGGGTTTGCCTGGCTGTATTAAGATGTAGTTAGTTACAGCAAGGTGCTAATAACCATGATTGCAGGTTCAATCCCCAAATAGGCCAGTCACTTAAGATCCTTGTGGGTCCCTTCCAACTCAGAATATTTGGTGAAATTCTGTGAAAATTCTGGAGTTAATTATATTATGACAGGGTTGGAAACACCACTTGTGTGTATATATGTATATATCTCCTTATAAACTAATACTAGAAGTATATGTGAACTAATATGCACTGATGCACTGTGTTTGCACACTAATAATAAACTAATATACATGGATACTCTACTAATATCCATTAAAGATATACATTATAAATAAGCATGTGGTGTATGTGTGTAAACATATGCTGCAAATGTTTGCTCTTCCTGAGTGTTGTTGAAACACAGGAAAAACTAATGGAAAATATTGAATATTTTCTCCAATCTTCCTAATCAAGAAGACTAGTTTGAATGGCTGCATGTGAGCTCATTTTATTATTCCTTACCTAAACCAGAGGTGTTCTGGACTGTGGACTCAAGTTGATAGAGTGAATTATCACAAATAGCCCGAGCTAGAATTTTTAGAGAGAAGGGTCACAAATAACCAGTTACCCAGATCTTTAAACAGGGCACTGTGAAATACCAGTTCAGACTGATATTGACACTTTGGTTTCCTCTCTGTTTTAGGAACGGCTGGTGCTCTCTGTGCTACCACGGTTTGTAGTCCTGGAAATGATAAATGACATGACCAATGTAGAAGATGAACACTTGCAGCACCAGTTCCATAAGATCTACATTCATCGTTATGAGAATGTCAGGTGGGTAGAGCAGCCTTTCTGTAATGTTTAAGGTCTCAGATGTTGTGAAATTACTCTTGTCTGAGGGTTTATCTTCTGTAGCCTTATTCATTCATAAATTAGAAAATTAGTGCACCCTTTTTTAATATTTGAGCAGAGAAGCATTTTGATGCCTTTTTACTCATCAGGATGGCTGGGACGCCATGGCAATTTAAAGACCCATTTGAACTAAACACTGAGTCTGGACCATTTGTGTCTTTTATTCACTTTTTTTCACTTTTTCACACTCAGTTCACTTAAGTGGTTAGGACTGCACAGGAAAGGGAGCCCTGCTTACATGGGGACACATATTCTGCCATAACCTGATGATTCACTCCACACACTGAAGAATAAGATGGAGACTTGTAAGATGTTCTCAAAGATGTTGACCTGTTATATGGTTCCTCTGCTTTATAGCCATTTTCATTTAATCAATCTTATTATTATTTTTTAAATCCCATTTCCTTTCTTTATTTCTCCCTCTAAATTTTTTCTTTCCTGAAGTTAATTATCAAAGGCTGATAATTATCCTATGAGCTGCTCCTCAAGGTAATTACACCAACAATTAATGTACATTAATTGTACATTTACACCAGAATGATCAACTTCAACTCCATGGCATTACATAATCTTGACATTACTGTATTTCCCTAAAACCAGACTATTTTGTTAAGCCAATAGCATTTTCCATAAGCCTTTCAGAAAAACACAAGGGTAAATTATTGAGTGAACATCTTAAAAATCATCATTGGAGGAAGTGAAAAATAAGCATGGATATGATGGTAGATAGTTTGCTTGGGAAGAATGTTCTTTGCCTTTCAATGAAACCAAAATACAACTTTGTCTGGACGAGTTCAATAAAAATAATTTGCACTTCTGCAGAAGAGTAAATTGATTATCTGCTGCTTCTGTGGCCATGCAGTAGCTCAGATATGTTATTTTATTAAAACTAATTGAAAGTATCAAGGACCCTTATAAAGGTTTGAGTTGCACTAAAATAAAATGTCTTCCATTAACCTTTTTCGTATTCAGAGTAAGTGTTGCTGTAGAAGAATCAAAATATGGAGAAGGTGGTTCTTTTAATTTTAATGGAAAAGGGCTGTAGACAGGGTGAGAAGTCAAAATATATTTTGTACTTCAAAGAGATTTGAAATTAAGATTCTACATGCTTTAAAATGCAGATAGGCTTCTATGCACTCTACCAGAAACTAGATCTTTTCAAAAGTAGTAGGTTTCATTCAGCTTATTTTGTTTCCTAAATGTTCAACACTGAACACTACCTAAACCAATGCTACATGAATCCTTAAAAGTAGTATCCATTTAGAAATATTATTGGTTTGAAAATTGAAAGTGTAGAAACTACTAATTTGAAAATATTTTTATAAATTTAGTCTATTATTACTATTCATTCCTCTTTGAGTAGTTTGGTACTTTACCTTTTAATTTTATCACTTCTCACTGGTAAAAATCTTGCCAAGTTTGTGAGCATCTTGTTTAAACCTCACCCCAACCTTTACCAGTCCATACATTTGAAGATGTGTCAATCAGTTATCAACCTGATCATTACTGCATTTTTAATTGGTTACATTAGTAATTCTCAGATGCTGTGATCTTGTTCACCACAAGTCATCAGCTAAAGTGAAACAAAATCTTCTGGTATGCAGATTGTAACACCAGCTGTTAGTTGATTTTCAAGTGCTAATGAGGTTTGTGCCAGAATATGTGTCTTTTTGAACACCACTAATTTATAAGGTAGCTAATACTTTATTGAATAATAATTATTGAGTTATTATATGCTTTGTTCTGGGTGGTATCTTGCACACCACAGACTTTGTGTGTGTTAATATTTCTCTAAATTCACATGTGACCATTCTAGGCACTGTGAGCAGCCAAAAGGCAAGAAAAATGACTGGATGTTCAAACACAGGTTAGAAGTCTGTTTGAAAGTGGTTTGTTAATGGAGGTCCTACCACAACTTCAGGCACACAAGTTGATACACCTAAATTCAAATATGATCACATGACAGGACTCCCTGTAAAGTCACCAGAATGAAAAAGGAATTATCCAATTAAACATTCATATCTTATAAAGAGAGCACTATAGTTCTAACTCAGGTACTCCTGTCAAATGCCTAAAATTAGATGAAATAAAATTTCCCTTAGCCTTTTATATATCAAGACTGTCACAAATTTGTCTGTATTCTTAGGATTTGAGACTTTTATGATTTGAAAATCTAGAATAGGATGACTCCTATTTTTGACAAAACATTTTCTCACTCTTAGCAGTACTTTTTCAGTTCCTTCAATATTTATATTCAGTACTCCAGTATGTACAGAAGTCTAGAACAAAGAGAGTGTGACTTCAAAGGTAATAAAATGACCCTTTGACTAGTATAATACTAGAAGGTAACTTAAAACACTCAGTAATTAAAGGAAACAGACTGAAACTTTATTATTTTAATATTATATTTTTCTTTTTTTTAGCATTCTTTTTGCAGATGTTAAAGGATTCACCAACCTTTCCACAACTCTGTCAGCCCAGGAGCTGGTCCGAATGCTGAACGAGCTCTTTGCCAGATTTGATCGACTTGCACATGTGAGTTAAACACAATTTATTTCCAGAAAGACAAAACCAACTCCATGTTTGGGAGGTTTGGGAAATACCCTTTGGTCACTTTGAACAATATATATATCCAGATTCTCCCCACAGGGGTTTAATATAGCAATTGAGATTGGAAGACACTCACAAAGTTATACGAAAGATGGTAAGTTCTGATAGCAAGTGAAAGCTGAGGTTATCATCAGAACTTTGGGCTTCTCTGGTGCTGGGCAGAAAATGGTAAGAAAGCAGATCACCTACCACAGTTTCTAAGGAAGCTGCATATTTTGGATTTTCGCAGGAATTTTTTTTTTTTTTTTTTTTTAAGACCATAACTTTATTTTGTCTTTTCTTCTGCAAGGTGAGGAAGGTTAGAAGATGTATTAATTTGAGGTCATCTAATCAGTTCCCACAGTCATTGCAGTGGTTTGGTACAGCAGGGTTTATAGTCTTTAGGCTGGATTCTATTTAACTCAGCAATGAAATCAATTAAACACAGCAGAGGAGACTGTTACATCAGGAAAATTAGTTGCTACTTAATTAGCACTGATCAAAAGAAAAGTGAAGCACAAAAATACAAGTGGAACATGCTTAGTTTTGCTAGGCTTGCAATTTTTTTTCATGTTTCTTTGGTCAAAATTTAATTTAATATGGATATCTTTAAGTGTTATATCTGAGCTGACAAATAATGCTTCTAAGTGGAGGCAATAAAGTACATTTCATGGCGTTTATCTTACCATTTATCCAGCCAAATGTAGGTACATACTGTGGGAAAATGCCAATTGCACTGAATATCATAGACCATGTTATCTATTTACTATAAAGGGAACATAAAGTGCTTAATCTGATATACAGATTTGCACCCCTCACTGGCTTTTATACATTTCTGAATCGGGGTTATGGGGTATTTGTGCACGTATTGCACAGTATCAGTAAGATCTTTGTGGTTTTCTCTCAGCTTACACATTAAAGTCAAGAAAGGCTTGATTCCATAATTACTGAAATTTCTTTTGATTCAGCTATTTCTATCTCAAATAGCACCTGTTTTCTCTTGTACAGAGTGATGCCATAACCCATTGCCTGGGCAGTAGCAAATTAGTAAATGCAAACTACAATATTTGCTTTGCAAACAAAAAGCCCCCATGAGCTCTGGTCTACATGGTAAACCAAGCCAGGTGAAAGAATTGCCTCAGTCCTGTTTTCTGAAAGCTTATAGGAGTAATGTCTGCTTTTGTATGGCTTGACAGAAATAGCTACTTGAACTGAAGAAACATATTTTACACCAAATAGAATGTATGTATTTCACAGAAATATTTTAGGAAGATTTTGTGTATAAAATGCTTTATTGGCTTGCTTTACATTTCAATTTTGGCTACCATTCATGATCATTAACCATATTTTGTAATCATTCCATAAGCTATATTTAACCAATAGTGATTCTGTGTAGATTGACTATATCCAGTAAGGGGGTTAGGAACAAGGAAGGCATTTACATTTGAAAGTCTAATCCAGTGAATTCTTCTTCACTTGCCACTTAACCCTGAAGCCGACTTCCTGCTTGTTTTTGTGGGTTTATTTGTTTGGTTTTTGTTTTATGAGAACTGAAAGTGTTGCTTCTTTAGATACCTCAACATTTTTCCCTTCTCTGTGGCTCTTCACACATCTGTTAATTAAACCTTCTAGAAATCTTTCTCGTGCATTTCTAAATTAATAATTCTTCATGAAGAATATTGAATATGCCACCCAATACCAAGTATCCCAAAAATGTAGGTGAGTTTATTTTAAAGAAATGGCAATAAATATATCAGTCTGTCTTACATAACTAAATATTTCTTATCCAGAAATCTGTTATTTGGGATGAAAGAGCATCTGTGTCTGCAAAACATCCGGACAATCATCTCTCAAGTGAATGTCCCAGTCACTAAATTCAAGACCCTAGGCTCTTTCATGCATTTCTTTACCTTTCCTAGTCTAGGAATTTACTTCTTTTTTTAACACATCATTGATTAGAATAATCCACTGGTCTACAACAATCTTCTGAAAGGTGGAAGACACCGGAAGAATCACTGCAGAAATTGAACAGATTTTGCCTAAAAAGATTAGAGTGATATGATCAAGAATAATTAAAATTTAATTTAAAAAAAAAAGACATTTTGATTATGTTCCTTATTTGTGGGTTCTGTGATGTGGATGTCATGATATCTGTGTCATGCCCTGACAACAGAGATGCCTGACAAAGAGGAACCTCTCTTGCTTCCCTAGAAAGGGTTTGGTGTTTCTGTCCAACTCAAGGAGGCAAATTCCCCCTCCACACTTTACAGAAAACCAAGACTCCACACTGGACTCTTATGGAGGGGAACCAGCATAAAATAAAATCTTATATTGAACCTCTGCTTTTCCTCTGGAAAATTTTGGAAATGGACACTGAGTTGTCCTGAATTTTAAGGACTTGTGAATTACATGGATCTATCAACCTACCCATCTGATATTCCATAAAGCTTTCACACCTGGTAAAGATGTATTTTTGGAAAAATTCCTGGTCTTCATCTGAATGCAGCAAGAGATGGTCTTGTCTTAACACTTGTCCATCTTGGTCATCTGTTCCAGAGCCTTAACACTCGCACTGTTTATTCAGTACAGATTTTTTCTCATTTGATTTTTTCTGACTTTGAATTGCATCCATTGATTCTTGCTATAGCTTATCATTCCCAGACAAAAGAACCATCTTGTAGCCACTGACGTCCTCTGGGAATGCATCTGGATGCTTTGATCAAGAGACTTTTTTGGTTTCCTTTTGATAAAAGAAATAGACCAAACTTACAGCTAAGTTTTTACTCTGTAAGATTTATTCCTTCAAATAGTTTTGGGGACTACTTTTCTGGAACACCTGCTGTTTTTGAGGAGCCCTTTTAAAGCACTGGAAAAAGTGTTCCTGGACTAGCCTCCATGAGTGTGGTGGAGGTAGATCATGACCATTCCTCCTCATGTCTCTTTCCTTGGTTGCTGTCCAAATGCCATATACATTCTGAATATACAATAGTGATAACACTATTGTTCTGAAAAATACTATTTTGGGGTTTTCTGGTCTTGCTGTCACATGGTGACTACCATGTCTGTATGGTAATTGTTTATTTTACTGAATATTTCAAAAGGAATATTTCCTATTCCTTTAGTAAATGTTATTAGCAATAGTTTCCTACTTGCCTGTAAATCTTGGACAGGACTTTTGGAAAGTGGTCCTTTCAAGGCTTCCCTAGAAGGATCTTCCACTAAGGAGGATTATACAATCACATCTAGATTTCAGATCTATCACTTAACAGGTTCTTAATCAGCTGAACTAGAGTTGTCATAACTATTTAGAATAGTCACTCTTACTCAGATTCTTGGAATTCTCTAAGAATTGCCATCAAAGCAAAGTGGTCAATTGCAGAAAGCTTGAGGTAGTTTCTTTAGATCTTAAGGAAAAAAATATATAAATCCTTATTTCCTTCTATGTAAAGGTGTTAAATTATTATCTCGTATAAACAATTTTTGGATCTGCTTGAGCATCTTATACTAATCATATAATATTAAAGAAGATATATTCACAGCATACTGGAAACTGTAATTTGGCTAAGCTTCTTCTTTCTCTTATTAAATTTTGTTAAGCAATGCAGAAGTAATGAGAACTTTCTGATTTTTTTTAATCTTTCCTAAGTTACATCAAGTTTTGTGGCATACTTTGATGTCTATGATAATAACAAAAAAAATTCCATAATATCTTTATCATTGCCACAGAACACTCTGGACAAAAGTTAGAACTCAGTTCCATATTTTTTCCAAGGAAAAATGTAATAGCGTGTTACTTTCCATTTCTAATCACTCTGTGATATTTGTAAAAGATTTATAGTTATTAAAGAGAAAAGTGACATTTAGAAAAAAAGAAAAATAAGTTGGCATAAAACAGAACTGAAGAAAAGCATTTCCTTATATCTACTTCATCTACTGAAAGGCCTAAATAGAAACTTAATTAATATTAATACTTTCCTTAGGCAGAAATTTTGAGAAGAGATGGGAAATAAGATGACATTCAGCAAGTTACTTAAGCCTAAAAAGAGTCCTGTCTGGTGAAATTATAGTTATTTTTGATGTTTGTTTTTCCTCTGCCTTCTCTGCAGTGCTAGATGTCAGCCAATACCATGATTTAAATTATCATATTTCTAAATTCATCTACACTCTTTGTAGATTCAGTTTCAGATATGACAAAGAGGAAAGAGTAAAACCCTAAATAAAGGAGCTTATTAAAGGACTGATAGGGTTTTGTTTATTTTTTCCTAAGGAGGTAATCTTTTTCTGTAACCTTGGTTAAATTGTCTCTTGTGATGCTGTAGACAAGCTGTTAAAAATTCCTTCAATGGTGTATTACCAATTTTGTGACTGCTGTTTCCAGGGGTGGAAACCAGCCTGACTTCCCAGCTCCACAAGAGCACACAGCCCATAGTCCCAGGAAAATACCTGCACCTGCTGGTATCAGGAAGGGAACACTGGGTGGATTTGGGAGCTTTTCTGTTTCCTTGATAAAGACACTCCAATTCCAGTGCTTTACTGTCCCAGGCCACATTTCCACATTTCAGCCCTGAGCTGGTAGAGCTTTGTTCTGTGGTGAAATTATCTTCAAGCATGTATCCCACAGGATCCCAGAGACTTCCTAAAAACCCCTGTTTAAATATATGCCAGATGTGAATTTTTTCATGTGTATATGTTGGGGTGCTGTAGCAAGAAGCAGAGTTTCTGGATTACAAGTATGCATATACAATATTTAGTTCATTATAAATTTATAGTAAAGGGATGGAGTGAATGCTCTTCTGGTAGTGATTAATTCTGAGGTGTTTTTCCTCCCAAACAGTGTTAATAATTAATTGTCCAACACTAATGAATAAACAATCTTGTTCACAATGTTCTCCCTAGCTTTACAGTTTTTCAGATGGTAAAGAACCAATCAAAAGACCTAAAGAGTCAAATAGACTCCAGCTCAGAAAATAATTTTAGAAGTGATAGTGTACAGGTATTTTTATGAAAAAAATCAGATTAAAATGACAGATTAAATAAATTATTTTTAAAATGTTCCTAGTGATTTATAAACTAAGAATCACTCAAATTCAACCTCCTCCAAAAAGAAGGCCTACTCTGTAGCTAAAATGGGATTTGAATTAAATTAGGCTTCACAATTACATTCTTGGGAATTCTCCAACTCATCCTTAATAGACTCATAGAATAATTAAGGTTGGAAAAGGCCTCTAAGATTAGCCATTTACCTAACACTTCCAGAGCCACTTCCAAACCATGTCCCTAAGCAGCACATCCATGTGTCTTTTAAATAGCTTCAGGGCTGACAACTCAACTGCTTTCCCAAGCAGCCTGTTCCAAAGCTTGGTAATCCTTCAGATGAAGAAATTTTACCTACTATCCAATCTAAATCTCTGCTGGTGCAACTTGAGGCTGTTTCCCCTTGTTCTGTCTTTTGTTACTTGGGAGAAGAGACCAGCCCTTACCTGGCTGTAATCTCTTTCTTGGCACACCTTGGCTCATGTTCTAGTGTTTTTGGCCAATGTCCCGTGTACCTGAAGCAATTAAGTTCAAGAAACTCCTAAGGGGCAGATTTTCCATGCAGAATTGTTCCTGCCTTAGCTAGAGAGAAACACCTTGAATCTTTCTCATGGGGATTTCTGTCCCTGAAATCACTTAAAGCACAGTGTTCTAATTAACAGGAGCTGGCAAGGCAAATTGCTCACCAGACACAATAATCATAGCAGTGTTCTTCTATACTATGTCAAGGAACAAAGCTGTTGATACAATATATTATAAAACTCATTCACCAACGTGCCTCAATTCCTTCTGAAGCAAGAGACACTCAAACCTTTTTTCTGTCAGCACAGAGATATGCTAAACACCACACTATAGGTTATTCTAAAGAAAAAACCCCACTCCTTATATGGTAAGTTAACATATGTAGAAAGTGTTTAATATAGGGCCATACTTACATATTCTCTAGTTCAGGCAAATGAAAGACTGCCATATTTTTCTCTGTTTTTGTATAAAAATTAGAAGCCATCTTTGTAGCTGTGTACCATATCTGATCCTTTTTGCCCACATGACCAGACTTGAGAACCCCTCTCCATCTGGCTCTCTCAAGGTCCCAGTTCTGTTTTCCAAAGTGGCAGAGCTGCAATAGAAGGAATTTGGATGGGCCTCTCTCAGCAACCTACCCTAAAACAGACTGCTGATTAAGAGCTTTGGCCTAGCCCCTATTCATGCTGAGAAATGAGGTTTATCCAGGTTTCCTCTGCCTTTGGCACATGTTTCAGGAACTGAGCTATTGTACACAAAGGCCAAGTCCTTTCCTCCTCCCACTCTGGCTGCCTTTTAAAAGAAGACTTATGTGTATGACTTGTCTTTGTTCTGTAGTTCAGTTACAGTATTTTTTCATACCCAATGTTTCAAACTTTTCACTTGAAATTATAAAAATTGGGAAAAAATTTTGACTTTTCTGTGGTCTGTTTGCTGTCCTATGAGGTTCCCTTCAAAACTTGCTGGAATGATTAATTCAGCACTGGCAGAATTGGAAAAGTGACATAGCTTATAAAACAAAATCACTTTTTTTCCCTTGTCAGAAATTTAGCCCAAGGAAACAAGAAATATTAATGAAGTCTCTGACTGTGTCTTTCAGTAACTTGATATTTGAGCAACTCATTTCTGCAACTCCACCTTATGCCAATTTGCTTTGCTTCCTTTCCAGTCACTAGGGGTTTATTTAATAAGCTCAAACATAAATCATTCACCACATACGAGGTAATTATTTATGAAAAATCTGCACATTTTCTTTTTCTCTGGATTTAGGTGAATTGGAAAAAGGTTTCTTATCAATTGCCGCTGAATTAATCTAGAATTATTATTAAAAATATTTGTGTGTTTGAGTCTGTTCAATATCCCCAGGCAAAAATTCTGATTTTAAATGATCTTGACAGAATCAGGCCCCTTAATCTTCCACTTGCAGCAAATGAAAAGCTGTAAATAAGGGGAGAAAAGAGCCCCTATTTGTGGCATGCTGAGATTTTAATAGATCCCTTCAATAAATGCTATTAATGAATGAGTATTGGAAGGAGTGTGAGGCTGATGTGAATGTCTGTATAATATCAACTGCCATTTACATGCCCAAGGACAACTTCTAGAATTGCATATGAAAAAGAGAAGAGGAATAGAATAAATTAAAGAGGAGATGATAATAGCCTCACAAGTGCAAGGATTTAACACTATTATGAAAAATTTCCTGTATCAAAGTTCCTGTATGACAATTTTCTCTTATTTAAATAGTTTATTCACACATATTTAGATTTTTTCCTTCCTTTTCATTTAATATCAACTTGCCACTCTTAGATACCATTGCTGTGAGATGATTTTAGGAAGTGGGCTTGAGCTCTACAGTGTGAGGAAAATCTTGATTGCTACTAATATCTTTTTATACCATTGAAAAGTGAAAAACCTCAGTATCTGGTTTAAAACTAGGGCATGGCTGCCCACATTATCCATGTATCTAACCTTAATGCCCTCGTACAACCAGTCTGACAAAGCCTTGAGCCTAAACTGTGGATGTGATTAAGCTAGTGAGTTATCTGAGGGAATCTCAGGAGACCAGGCAGTTCTCGTCTGCCAAAGGCAGACACCATTAGCCCCATCCTTCTTGGGAGTCATTGAATTATCTTCCTCTAGATGAAATATTTCCAGTGATAAAAAGCTCATAGTTTACATTTGAAACTAGTATGATGGGAATAATTAGGGAAGAATAAAAAATGCAAAAGAAATGCACGAAGGCTGTAACATAGATCACATTTAGCAGTCATAATTAGATTGACTGATTTGATTGGGGAAAAAAATAGGAAGACAAGGAATCATTTAAAAGCTTCCTGTGGTTTCTTGTGCCAGTAGAGACACCTTGCCCGACCCCTGCAACGTTCCACAGGACATAAATCTTATGTCATATTTGTTAGTCCTGTGTGGGGGTTTCACATACCCAGGGTCTTACAGATAGGTGGTGAGCTCAGATACAGACAGCTGAACTGAAGCCTGGCCAACTGCTTTGCTGAGAGCTGAATTAGTCCCCAGGCTTCCCTGGCTGCCTTGCCTGGCTCTCCTTGGGCTGCAGTGGGGAGCCCCACTGGTGTCTGGCACAGGGACACCTGCCACAGCCACCTCCGTGCGGATATTGCACTCCCTAGATGACTTCCTGAGCTTTGGCAAACCAGCCAGGTGACATCACATGACAAAAAAGGGAAAATGTTCACAGTGTTGAATGGATTTCCTGTGTCACACACATTCACTCACATTTACATATATCAGACCCTCATTAGCAGATCTTGACATGCATTAAGATTCTTATTCTTTCAAAAAGCACATCCCTCTGAGTTGTCTGCTTTATTCTGAATTTGAGATATGCACTAAGGTGACACAATTCTCATCTGAATTTGCTGGAATCAGCACTTTAGCCAGTTTATGTGAGGCATTTAGAATCAAATAATCTTCTATTGAAGGCTATGGTCTTGAACCGTGCTGAAATAAATTCTCACTTAATAGGGGTGTCCCATATCATCAGATAGGTACAATAAATATTGAAGTTAAAAATGTAAATTAAAAATTAAAATATAATAATATTGATATACATCTTTCTTCTTTCTTTACTTCCAGTCTTTATTTCTTTACTAAAAGTTTACTGTTTTTCCCTTTTTTCCCCTCTATTCTGCTATGAGGTTATTATTTGTAAAGATTTTGTGGCTCTGAATAAAGTGCTGCCTTTTGATTTATTCCACCTCAGTCAAACCAATGTGACATTATACACGAAATTTTTGCTTTGTAGATGTAAAAGCAAACATCACTTATATTAAGAATCAATTGAATGGGACCTTTAGAAAACCAAATAACTCTAGAATCTGTGGTTTATATCTTCATCTCTTTGCATTTTGTCTAAATGAGGAACATGAAGATAAGATTAAGGAAGCTCACTTATTGTTTGATGTGCACTTATTTATGTCATTAAGTCCTACCTACCTTAACTTTTATGGTTCACAGTTTCACTCTATAGTTAAAAAAATAGGTGGGAAATGTGGTAAAATGACATCTCTGATTATTTCCATTGAGGGGAAACTGTTAAAAAAAAAAAAATAAAAATGTTGTTTTGGAGGGGTTTAGG
This sequence comes from Catharus ustulatus, assembly GCF_009819885.2. NCBI lineage: Eukaryota > Metazoa > Chordata > Aves > Passeriformes > Turdidae > Catharus > Catharus ustulatus. Next base: position 154,477,138 of record NC_046221.1, on the reverse strand, counting down.
ATGTACTATTTCACTTGAAACCATAGAAAAATTCCCAGTGTTCTTGTGTGGGTCTGCAGAGGGGCTGAAAAGAAGGGGTTGAGGAAAGAGGAGAGCTACATATGAATTTTGACATATTAGAAGCCTGAGTTCAGTCTGGAATTTTGTGTGAAACTTGGATAGCAAGGCATTGCACTCTGAAAGGCAGAACTGGCTTCAGCTGGAGACTTAACCAAAGCTTCAAACACAGTCAGTTCCTACTGATGGTTTAAGGAGATTTAAGGGTGAATCAGCTTTCTTTGGCCATGTGCCCAGAGCAGATTTTACCCTTGCTGGCATGCTTAAGGCTTCAGCTGACTTCGCTAAAAGCTTTGGGTAAAACTGTAAATTCTGTGTGCCACTCCAGGACTGTGCAAGACTTGTCTGAGGCTGACTACAAAGCTTCATTCTTTCTAAGCAAAACTTTGAATGGAGCCCACACTTGATTCCAGGGAGAGCCAGTATTCACAATTGCTTCTAGATCTGACTTAAATTTTTCTTTTTAAAGGCCTGTTACTGCAGCCTTTACTGATTGATTATTAATACTACACTCAATATTTCAATGATTCTCCATCATAAAAACACTTCCTTGACACAACTTGTAATGTTCTCTGTTGCTGTGCATTGATTGCCACCAGAATACATTGGGCAAATTTTCAGGTAATCCTGGTCTCACCTGCTGGTCTGGGAACTGCAAAATTTCAGCAACTCAATTATTTCTGTTCACTAGAAAGAGATCTTCTAAAATAATGAACAAATCACACAATAATATTCTGTTTCAGTATGTAATGATACTGTTAATATGTATTTTAGAAATTAAATTCACTATTTGGTCATAGGGTAGAGGATGTCTCCTGCTGGATGCCAAAGAAACATCATTTATCTCAACATGACACCCAATGCAAGGCAGCTTCTCCGAGATCCTTGCCATGCAGATACTTGATCAGTTCCTATAGCTGCTGGGAATACTTGAATGTGAGTCTGGAAACTTTAGGTGGGAAGGGATTTCAGCAGGAGGAAAGAGGTTTTTCATTTATTTCCAGTGTAAAAAGTGGGCAGGAAAACATACCCTGGAGGAACATAACCTAAATTGGGTTATTCATTATCTCAGCTGGCATTTCTGAATCCTTGGCCTATGTTCACCTAGTTCTGATAAAACCTTTCTCCTCATCAGCAAGGACATCTCAGATTAGCATAAAAGAAAAATCACTACACTCTTTTTTGCTGCAAATGTAAAGGTACTTTATTTCAAAAGTGGCATAAATCACAATTATACTAATGGCAAGCAGGAAACATCCAGAAACAAGCTGGGGGTTTGGTAGGTTTCTTAACCATAATTTTTCAACCACTTTTACTTTCACCTTAAAATTATGAAAAAATGTGCAAACATTTTCTTTCTCTTTAATGCATTTGTGCATAGGAACATCACTGTCTCAGAATAAAGATCCTGGGGGATTGTTACTACTGTGTGTCAGGGCTCCCAGAGCCCCGCCAGGACCACGCACACTGCTGTGTTGAAATGGGGCTCAGCATGATCAAAACCATCAGGTAATGCTTTTTTCTCCTCCTGATTCATTGTAACTGGCAGTGTTCTGAACTTCCTACCCCAGAATGCTATCACTGGCCAAGTAATTATTCTGTTGGTTCAAAAATCTCAGCATTATCACTGTGAAAAGGACGGGACCTTTTTGATCCACATAAGGACGGGAGCAGTTACTAAAATGATTTTATTAACCTGTGCTACTTCAGAGATGTAACACAATAGCTGTGTGTGTAACTGAGAGGTTTCACAGTCCCTGGCAGCTCTCACTTTGTATTGTTGTGGATTTCAGGGGGAGACTGAAGAGGAGGAGTCTGAATTGCTTCCTATAATCCCTTTAATAAAATTAAACCACAATATAAACACAAAATAGACAGCTTTGGCTAGACTTTAGCTTGTAAACTATCTCACAGACAAACTCATAAGTACTGAGATTTTCCAGATGAACAAATTTTACCTGCTAAATTAGGTTCTTGCTTAAATTCACAAGCATTGGAAGTGTTTTAATGAAGGAATGTGTTCCCATCATGTAAATATAATTATATTGCTGTTAGATTATTGTATTTTGATGCAATTAGAATTAATAATAATCGTGTTTCAGCAGCCTGTGGGTAGAGCTTGTTTAATGAGTTACCATGACATTGGCTGACATCTAACACTCCAAGAGAGGTTTTGTCCATCTTTTTGAAATTTATGGGTTTTTACTGATATAACGTATCAATTTTTAAAATTACTGAGTTTGTCATGTGCAAATACTTTTTCTGTTGTTGTCTTCCCTAAAATACTGTTGCCTAAAATGATCATTGTCCTCTTTCCCTGGATATTTTGCTGTCCAATCTCTTTGTCTGCTTCTTGTCCAGACCTCTTTTCCCCTTTTATCTGGGCCTGTCTCATGACATACATCAGACAGTTAATGCACACTGAAGCTGCATTACTGAGCTCTTAATAGAGAAAGAATTTTACTAAAATTAATTAATGGAAAATGTAACTGAATAATGACTATGCAACAGTGATATCCAAGAAGGCTGGATTCAATTGTCACAGGCTAAATGTTGAATAAAGTAATCAATACTTTGCTTCTGGAAACCCCCCAGTGAAAGTGAAACATGACTTAGAGAATATAGAGATGAAAAAAAATCTACCTTTATTGTCAAAATTTTTTGGATACACACATCAGATCTTCTGCATTTCCTTGGTAACACCACCTGCAGACAACCCATTGTAAGCCCTTTTTCTTCTAAGACAGTAAATTTCTCTCCACCTGCTTACACATGGGGAAATCTGCAACACCCCCTGCCCTTCAGTGAACAGGGTCCTGAAGGCAGTAATCCAGTGGAAATTGTGCTCAATTTCCAGTATCTTAAATGACAGCTGCAGTCAGAGCTGTGACACCAAAGTCCATCAGGACTTGGGTCATCCATTGCAGACTAATTCAGTTCAGATTACCTCAATTTTATTTGATAATTCCAGTATCTAATTTCCTGTTATGCAATGAGGATGGTTCTTCCCCCAGGCGTTTCTGTTCAGAGTACAGGAGCCTTATGTTGCTTATCTTAATGTGTTAACACAGTTCACAGGGAGGACCAGTCCTGCCATGGAATATTAGAAATACTCCTGCTCACATTTCTGAGAGAATTTGGAGATAGATATCTCCAGTTAAGTAGATATCTCTCACAGTAAAGATGAAAAAAACTTTATAAAAGTGAGTTTTTTATCACACTGAATTTTACCATATTAAAAACATGATGGAAATGACATTTTGATGATTAGAAAATTTTTTATCATCATCAGAAGATTTCAGAAAATAAATATTTTTTAAGTCTAAAATAATAGGGAGGTGATCCAAGATATGAGAAACCATCGCTCAGCTTTGAGAGCTGCATTGAAGTTACACAGACAAACATTTCTCTCCATTGACAAGAGGTGGTTGGGAATGTTACAACAATCAGTACAACCCTTCTGGTGAGGCAGTGCCCAGAAAACCACTGTGATCTCAGGATACCATTGCTGAATGCTCATTCTATTGTCCTTGATGACTCCATGGTCAAAGGGAATAGAACAAGAATGTCAGATCCATTCATTACACAACATGTAAAATAAATCTACATGGACAGATTGTCTCGCAAGGGACTTCTGATTGTTCTCATACAGCTCATATCCATACAGCCAAATTGCTAATTTATTGTTAATTGAGACTCTACAACTTGATTTTAAGCTTGAGTCTTGCAGGTCCACTACTTCTTTTGCAGATGAAAGAAACTTTTCAGAACTCAGCAAAATAATTCATGATCATTATTTTCTCTGTAATGTTTCCTTGCATCACCATTCTTCATTAAAAATCCCTTAAAAGAAGAACTATTGTTGTTCCAATCTGTCTTCTTGTTCTTTGCTCCCTTAACTGTTGAGAACAATTAATGGGCAACTTATAACCACAGGAAGATCCCATGGAATCTGATATTTACTCCAAAGTAAAGTAGCTTTGTTCCACCACATTTTGGCATGAGAAAAAAATCCTTACACCACCTGTGCTGCAAAACCCAAGGACCTGTAAATTCTGTCTAGCTGCACCTGGAAATGTGAATTAAAGAAAAAAGGACAATCTCTTCACAAGGAGTTCTTTTATTCAGCTGGTTTTCAAATGCAGCAATAACTCTCGTGTTTAATTTTATTGTATCAATGCCTGTCTGTGCTGACTGTTGATGGAAATGGGATTCCAGTGGAAAGTTTAGTCACCAGCTGATAATGTTTCATTTTAACAATTATCGCCTAAGCTAAGTGCTTGTCAGGATAACACCACCTTCTCAAATGTCCTTATTCCCAAAATCTCTGTGACTGGGAGTAGAGAGGAAGGGAGATTTTATGAGGCTCAGCTCCTCAAGGACTCACTTTCATAGTGTAATGGAAATGGCCCAATATTTATAAGAGTGGAAATTCAAACAAACCTTTGTGCTGGTATATATGTTTGATAAATCAAGGAGTCCTGAGTTGTTCCATTTTTTGGATCATTTCCCACTAAAAGCCATCTGAAAGAGTAACTATTATGACAGAATAAACGGTCCCAGCATGCAATATAGGCTAAACTCCAGAAATTAGATAACAGCTTGTCTTCATTAAAAGTCTGTAATTAAGTACAAATATTAAGGCAAATTCATGAGAGAGGGAAAAAAAGGAAAACCAAAAAAGCCCAAACAAAATCCACAACTAAAAGTACATCAAATATTTCAGACAACTGACTACCCTGGCAGGTTTCCTGCTTTTAGCATGAAAAAACTGTTTTTAACATCATCTGTTGAGTATTAACAAAAATCATGAAATGATCAATTCTTGTTAAAGAAGTTACTCAGGTAGCAAAAAGCGACAGGACTTACTTTCATATTCTATTATTAATAAACTATTTAATTATATAATTATATATGAATATAATTCATCCAGTTCTGGATTCTCTCCACAGATTATTTCTCCCATGGTCTACAAGGTTCTGCCTATGATGCAATGAGCTCTGATTCACAGAAGAGAGGATGTTTCCACAAACCCAAAAACTAAGTCTTAACTTCACTGCTGTGTAGTGGTGGAAAAGGATCTTGTGACATACTCACAAGTTCAGCCAGCACTTTTTTGGCAATTCTTAGATTGAATTTTGGTTTCTCACTCAGACTTGATCATATTGTCACCTCCACCTACCCATTTCAGCCACTGACTCTGAATGGAGAGAACATCAGAATAGTTTTTCTTTCCCTCTTTTTGCAGTTGGATGATGATATGAACTAAACCAAGGAGAGATTTATGGGTTTGTTTATTTATTTCTGTGACCTCTTTTCTTTGAATGCACCACAAAACACAGTCAAGGCCTGATTGGAAAAATGGCATATGAGTGTATGTATATGTGTATATATGTATATATGTATATATATATATATATATATATATATGTATTCGTATATGATTATATAGATTTTTATAACATAAGTTTCTAATGAAAAAGCAAACTTCTAATAATATTGTGTACGGTGCCTTGTACTGTATTATTTTCCTGCCTCTCAGAGCAGATTGACATAAAAAAGAAGAATGCAGCAATATTAACTCTGCCATGTAGCTACAGTTTCTGCCTGAACTCAGAGCAAGTCAGTTGTATTAGTGATAGGTCTGACAATATGAAACTTCTCCAGGTAATAGTTTCTTCCTACATTAGATTCCAGTTCTAAATCCAAGGTAAACCTATCCTGGTGCTATTTTAAACTGGCCCCTTGGGGGAATACTGACATTAAATTGTAAATTCAACTTGTGTAAAGTTCATCTATGAAGTGTTACATCCCATAAGTCGCATTACCTGCACTGTATCATTCAAATTGTTCAGTAGTTTAGTGTATCCTGTTACCTGGGTTTTTTTTAAATAATGGATATCTCCTTCACAGGCATGACACAGTTCCCAGAGCCACACTGAAAAGATCACTTACCTCACTTCATCTACTATCTTGTCATGTCTGTACCAAAAAGCATTTGCATTCCTTTAGGAACATTCGATAATTCTGTTGAGTCCAACCAAAACGTTCCCTATATAACTGAACCTTATGGTCAAAGTTCAGTTCAGCCAGCAGGAGACACAGGAGATCACTTGTCCATTCTTCTGCTCACAGCAGTCAGCTGAGACCCTTACTTGCTTCAACCAGAATAGAAAGACTTTCATATTTCACCTGCATGATGATGACAATGACCATGTCTTGATGGGTAAATTGAACAAGCCCAGAGAATTTTAGCCATCACTATGAAAAAGTGGAACAGACTGGCCAACTCCGCTCTTCTGAAATTGTTTTGCTTCCAAACCAGGCAGTTGCATTCGAATTACCTATTAGAATGGTCTTCATCACATGCAAACTGTTGAACCTGGGAACAGATTGTGAAAGGGCTTGTTGAGAATGAAAAAGCATTCTGGGGTTAGTTTAAGTATCTCAAAGCATAGACATAACCTTGCACAGAGGCAGTCAGTGTGTCACTCTCAATCAGCAGGGCCTGAATTCCAGGGCACTCAGATTTTTAACAGCTACAGAAAAGGCTGAAAAGGAAATGTCTGACTTTTGGCTACCTTCTTCATGCAAATAAAAAAGGTTTCAATTAGCACCACAAAAATCAAATACTCATCAAAGAATGCTGACCAGAAGGAAAGGACTAGATCCAATTAAAATCACTGAATTTTTTTATCTCTGGCTAGGCTGAAATGAGATGAATGGCAAGAATAACATCAGTCACAGTTACCTCATCCTGGATAAGATATCAAAGCACTTGTGAGGCACAGAGGGCTGCTTTATAGATCATCAATAATGCATTCATGCATGTCCTTTGTCAGCGTATCTGCAGAGAGCCAGAAAAGTTGGAAAAAATACATTTTTTTAATTAGAAGCTTCATTGACAGTTGAATAAATTTAGGAGAGAGAAGAACTAAATGTGGAATACCTTTGTAAAGCTTTTGTAAAATGGTCTCTCTTAATTTTTTATCTCTATGTTTTTTATCTCATACATGCTATTATTTCTGAGAATTTTTTTCTCAATAAGTTAGAACCTCCACCATTGATGAAGGTGATCCCGGCTTTGCTATTTCAGGCTTTGTTTTTCCTGTACCTGTATGCAAACAAGACCTCCTAAAGTATGTGGTAGGCTGACTGCTAGGGAGTTGGATTTGACCATAATTAGGTCCCTTTCTGTACATAACCCAGAAGTCTTTTTCAACCCACATCACTCCCAATTTTAAATAAAAAGAATAATTAAAATTTCATTACTTTTTACATACTTACAAATCACCTCACTTTTAAACGTTTTAGTCTTTGCAGAGAAATTTTTAAATAAAGTGAACCATTTATTTTTTGTTCAATTTAGTATCTTACAACAAAACTTTTACGAAGACTATTGTTTCCACAACAGGTTCTCAACAGTTCTGCTTTCAGTCTTGTGTTGCAAATACTAAAGTAGTTTGAGTGAGACAGGATCACTCTTGTGCTTGGATTCATGTCCTGCACAGGGCTGTTTAAACATATTTCAGCTGCCTGTGGCTTCATGCAATCAGGTTCCCTTCTGCATTTTCCCACTTATCAACATAAAGCACACTGCTGTGCATGGCAAGAGGAGGATGCAGACAGAGCCCTGCATGAGCACCAGCACTGCAGCAGAGAAGCAGAATATTCCTCAGCCAAAGGCTGCAGGCAGGAAGCCAAATCCACTCTGTCTGCTGATGAGATCAAATAACCTGAGTGGCACATAAAGAGCTGCTGGGAGACTGTGAAAGACAGATAAAGCAAGGGGGAGAGGACCTTGGTTAGTGTCTGCAGTTCCCTACAGGATGTGGTGTGGGCAGGACAGCCCTGTGAGGTTTTGGACAAATGAAGAAGTCCTGTGTGGCTGATGGAGGGTGCCAAGGCCTTCTCAGGCCATCACCACATTTTTATGACATAGGAAAAGTTAAATCAGCAATTCTTAAGTGAACACTCTGGAAATAGAGGGACACATTGCTCAGTTGCACCATCATTTGTACCTGGTCTCTCCCTGTGGGTGTTAGTTCTCACATAAGATACAAATACAAGACCACAATTTACAGGAACAGAATAGAATTAGAACAGAATAGAATAGAATAGAATAGAATAGAATAGAATAGAATAGAATAGAATAGAATAGAATAGAATAGAATAGAATAGAATAGAATAGAATAGAATAGAATAGAATAGAATAGAATAGAATAGAATAGAATAGAATAGAATAGAATAGAATAGAAAAGCTATTTTGGAAGGGGTCTATGGTGACCACCTAGTCCAACTGCCTACCAATTCAAGGGTCACCAAAATCAAAGCATGTTAAGGGCATTGTCCAAATGCCTCTCGATCATGGGCTTGGGGCATCAATCACCTCAGCAGAGAGCCTGTTTCACTCTTGGCCTCAGCCATGGCAAAGAAATGTTCCCTAATGCCCAAGCTGAACCTCCACTGATGTAGCTTTGAGTTATTCCCATGCATCCAGTCACTGGAAGCCAGGAAGGAGAGCTCAGCATCTCCTTTGCCCCTTCCTCACCTCAGGAAAGTGTTAAAGAGCAACAAGGTCACACCTCAGCCTCCTCTTCTCTAATCTAGACAAACCTAGAGCCTTCAGCTGCTTGGCACTGGACATGACAGTCAGTAAAACAGAAATGAAATTGGTAAAATAGCATGTGTGTCTACATATGTATAGAGAAAGATTACATAAATATAGGCTATTAAAACATTTTGTTAAACTTTAGCCCTTCTTATTGACTGCATTTTTAAATAAAAAGCTTTTTGCTCAATTATTCCACTAGATACAATTATCTTCTATTTCAAGATAAAGAAATCAGATGTAAAATGAGAAATAATTGTCTTAGTCTGAATAAAGGAAAAGGCAGACTGGGGAAACAATTGTGATGAGTTATGTGATAATTGCCTGACAGTTCTGAGTGTCAGTTTAGATATTTTTGTAAGATATAAAAATTCTTCTAAATAGATTAAAATCTCAGTGATATCACTTCTATTAGCTGTTCTCACAACACTTACAGTGCTTCAGTGTGGAGGATTTGTTGCAAATCCCATCTTCCAGAGACAGGTAATTGTTTGTTTAATTTTGGTATTTCAAGCCCTCTTGCTGGTATGCAATGAAGAAATTTGTAAATGAAAACTATAAGCTCTAAGTATAAGAACACAGATAAATCCCTTCCCAAAGTTTCTCTTTCTTCTTTTTATGATTAACTATTTCAAACCATTTTCTCTTAGATATCTGAAATATGTTGGCTTCCTGTTGTTATAAGTAGGCCTTGTAGGCAAACTACTACTATGAGACTTGTCATACGTCTGCCTTTCTCCAAGTTTTCATAATATGAAGGGAAGAGCAATAAAGATGAATTTCTTATTTTCAATTTTTCACATTTTTGTGCAACCAGTTTCTCTCCATTTTTGAACTGTTTGGTTTGTTTTTTTTCCCCTTACAAACTGAGCTGATGCTCTGTTGCAACAATGAAAGCTCGAGTATTGAATGCAGTGAGCAATTTACCCTTTTCTCCTCTGCAGAGGGTCTGTCAAGGTCATTGCTGAGGCTTCTGAGGAAACTGTAGTTAACTTCAGAGCAGTGAAATAGAGCTGTTTACTCTTTGTCTGCTCTGTGGTGTGATCTTGCTGTGCTTTATTGACTTCAGTGACTGTAGAGATGAGGCCTTTACAGAGACACAGCAGGTTTGTGGACCAGCAGTAGCAATGTGCTTTTCCTATCCTGAGCACACAATTTAAAGATTAATGAACACAAACTCTAATACTATTTCTGGTGCAAACAGTTATTGTCAGAAAAATAGAAGAGGAAAAGCAGTCTCTTAACAAATATGTTCATATATGTTTATTTTTGAGAGGTGAAATGGTCTTCACCCCACAGAATGGACAAAACTGAATTTAAGCTCACATGGCTATCATGACAGAGAAAATGGTGTTCTGGCCAACTCTAATGAAAATAATTAATCATTTGACAAAAAGTAACTCTGGAAAATCCCAATCAATAAAATAACTATTTTTTAAAAAATTAAAATTAGCAAAAAATACACAAGAATATTAAAGATTAGACAGGTTTGATGAAAATAGTTCCTGTTCCTGAACCGTCCATTTTGTTCCTGACTGTTTCATACTGATCCTTTTATAATTCCAAGCTAAAGCACTCAATAATCCAACAAAATACTTTCACTCAGACATCTTTTTCACTCTCTATCTTTCCCTTTCTATCTAATTGGAATGATAAGTGTGCCACTGAGCCATGCATGCAATTAACTGCTTAATGATAACCTGGCTTTTAGAATAATTTTATCACAACTCCTACCTTTGCTATTTAGAAAGTTCTCTCTTAATTTACAGGCTAGACTGCACCTTACAGCTAATTGACATCGTATTTTACACCATACCCTTTTCAAAATAATATGGAAAATTGTGGCATATATTTTCATAAGTCTGGTCTTCTCTCTTTATGTGTTTTGTTTAACAGATATGTCAGATCAAGAACAAAGCATGACATTGACATGAGAATAGGGATTCATTCTGGATCTGTTCTGTGTGGAGTGCTGGGCCTGAGGAAGTGGCAGTTTGATGTCTGGTCATGGGACGTGGACATTGCAAACAAACTCGAGTCGGGTGGAATTCCTGGGTAAGGCAAAGTGAATTTCCCACAGTCAGAGAACACTGCCAGCACATTACACTGGTAACCTTGCCAAGAGATTAACTGTTTTACGTAGTTTCATCAACTATGACCTTTTTTTTTGCTATATTGCAGTTGGCAAGGATCAGTGAGGCTGTAGCCAAAAAAAGGTAGAAATGGTCAGCTTGTAGCACCATTTGGAAAGACAAGACAAAAATCTTTATTTTTCTTTGTCAGCCTCGATTTTCTGAAAAAGATCAGTTTTTGTTTTCAGCCTGCATAGTCCTCAGAGGTAGCCCAAATTTCCCAGTGAGGTGTTGACCATTCACGAGATTTTCCAGGCTTCATTCTCTCACCTCTGTCATTCAAACTATTCTACAAGGCACAAAGCTATAATTTGTTTTATTTTGTAATGTACAAAATGTGGGAAGAATTATGTGTTCATAGGTCAATATGCTAATAACAAGTTGTTATGAACAGCAGGCTCTCTAGGAAGTCTTTTGAATAATTTGATGCTTTAGTAGATGTTTTGAGATATTTATCTTGACCTGTCTATATGTGAAAATGTATGGTTTTCTACAAAAAAAAAAAGCCTAGTTTTTTTCTGTGTCTGAGTGTCTGATATGGCTGATTCACCTGAAAGTTGCATGTTATTTCTGTCTGATATGGCAAATATATCCTGCTAGTTTGCAAGCTACAAATCCTAAATTTGAATTAACAGTAGTGATTGCAGGAATCTTCTGTTCACTTTCAGTTCCACCTGCCACTGATGAAAGATGTAGAAAAGATCACATAGACGATTCCAATTTTAGCCATGGAATTTAGAAACAATAGCAGCAGACATCTTTATGTGGAAAAAAGTCTAAGTGGTGCTGTCACCTTGAATGACAGGGATTTTAAGTCATCAAAACTGAGTCATGTGCTGTCCTCCTTACACACACATCAGGATCTGTCAGTGCTGTCATGTTCCCGGGAAACTGGAAGGAAATTTGCTTCATGTGTTGTAAATGCAGGCCCCTTCCACAGTTCTAAATAGTAAACCCTTATTCTAATATATATTCTTGGAATTAGCAGAAAAGGAAATTCTGCATGCTCTGAGAGCAGTACTCTGCATATGTCACCCGTGTAGAAAATTTCAGAAAAAAATTCATTGCCTGCTGCTTACCCAATGCAAAAGCCACAGGTAACTTAAAGGATGCTTTGTTCACATGAGTAAATTGTTCATCTAAGTTTCACCCTCCACACCTGCAAAAAGTGGAGTCTATTGCTGTTAATGTGTGCAAGTCATGAATAACCCAGAAAATGCACAGCCTTGCTGTAGATAAAAAACCTGGCAGGTTTTCAGTCTGTCAGAGCAGAGTGATTTCCTGGATATCAGTGTGCCAGCAGAACAAAGCCTGTATGTGACAGCAATGAACCAAGTCCCTCAGAATAGTGATTTACATCAGAGTTTCCTAGTGTGCAGAGCAGATTTAATAGAGCAGTTAAGCTCATTTCAGCCTCTCCTTATTTCTCCCTGCCACCAGCATTCAAATCCCCCTCCTTGCTGTAATACTGAGGTCATTCCCATTCCTAGAGCAGCTCCACCCAGGAAAGCTGCCCTGGGGTTTTGAGCAGTCCTGCTCTCACAGTATAAAACAAGAGCAAAGATGAACTGCAGCATTTTCCTGAGGGCATAGTGGAGAGAGGCAGCTGAGGGTGGGAAACATCCTTTCACCCAGTCAGAGAGCAGGAAAGCAGGGACTCAGCTCTGCCCCTCGGTGCCTGCATGTTCCCTGAGCACCCACGAGCATGGGTGAGGCAGGGAGGGATTGCACCTGACAGGAGCATCAGCCAACAGCCCAGCTGCTGGGGGATAAGGCAGCTAAGACCACTGAGAAAACATGCTAATTTCTGGTTTTCTGGGAGTAAAAAATGTGTCCACAACACCTGTGAAGGAAACCTTGTAAGACCCTACAGTGTTATTTCAGTGACATTCTTCTGCCAGGATCCCATTTTCTAACAGTCTTTACTTAGTGTATGTAAGTATTAATCTCCAGCACTGACTTGCATAAATTCTAGGCAATAATAAATTTTCAATGATGTCTCAATGACAGGTATCAATTAACACTTTAGGCCTGATATGCTTTCAAGAGTAGGTCAGGCAATATTTTGACTTCATTACTCAGGTTCCCAATGTACTGCATTTGTATAAAATTAAAAGATATCTCTTCACATTTTAAGGGTTTTTTTTAAGCAAGCAGTACAAAAAGTGAAGCCACAAAATACTTACAATCTGAAAAGTATTTATTAATATTTGGCCCATTTAAAGACATTACATTAATACCTATCTCCATATTCTGCTTAAAGCTGTTATCATATCTGTAATAAAATCCATATTTCATGACTCTATAACTCATCCTTCCTAAATATTAGTTGAACCCAAAGAGAGAGAGAGTCATCTTGGCAACTAGAGTATCACTTCCTCTTTCTTTCCTTTCTCCTTTTGTTTTAGGTTAGTACTTACATAAATTTAGCATATTTAGATGTCTTTGAGCTTGGAAACACATCATCTTTCTGAGAGGTCATATGCTTTGCTGTTTAAGTCCAGGCCAAAAGTTGCTTATATTTGAGGAACATTTTTACTGGGCTTTGTCATGACTTTTGCTATTTTTCACTACAAAATTCTACTAATCTCTGCAATCATTATAACAGCATGAGTTTAGAAAAAGAAAGTTGTACAAAACCTGGGAAGAAGCAGGGAAGTTGATACAGCTTAAGAAATGGCTGGGATACAAATTTTTGATCTTTTAATTAGATGTTGAGATTTACAGTTGTTGGAATTGAACAGTTTGTGCCAAGTTCTGATACTCCTGGGCACTTCACACTGCTTAAATACAACCAACACTTGATTTTCTAGCAATGCATACGCATCATATATATGCCCTTATAGTCTTTTATTCCATCAAAATATTATGCAATTCAATTCTCTATTGGCACCCTTTGAGTTGCAGAAGAAATTTCCCAAGGGGCATGCTAAAACCATTTTCTTCACAGGAGGAAGCCAAATTGTGGTGCCTGAGAAAAGAAACTTAGCAAAGGTCATCAAGAAAAGATCAAGAATTTTAGCTCACTCTGAATATTAGGAATCTGTATGCAAGTCTGTCCTTCAGAAAGTGAGACACTCGAAGTTTAAAAAATGAGCTGGTTGGAAGGGTCACTACAACTGTTTTCTTGGGTTAGATAAATGCCTGATGAGCAACTCTTACTGCATTCATGATGCTGCATTGTACAGTGTAGCATAGCTGACCACACTGAGGTGTCTGCAATTTTCCTACATGCAGGAACTTGATCCCTTAAAAATATTTTAGCTGGAAGACATACAAATTCCTATCATATAGTTGCAAAATTTGAGCTCTTTTGCATTTAATCTCTTAAATTCAACTTTACTTCGACCAAACTTATGGAACTCATTGCTTAGTCTTAATAGAAATGATTACGTAGCTTACCTTTGCATACTTTCCCTATTTCCCTAATTCACTTCAGGTGCAATCAGACCACTAATTTCAAATGTTTAAGCTACCTCAGGAAACTGAAGGAAATTAAAGACCTTCACATAAACTATTCTAATACTTACCATTTATTTTTTTTCTCAACACACTTCCCTGAAGTACCATTTTCATTCACTGAGAATAGGATTTTACTTGGGAAGATCTCCCAATAAGCTATTAACTATGAGCAAAGGCATCAGTTGTGAATGTCAGTGTTTTTCCTGTGACAGAACTTTGTGCATTAATGCCATTTTATTGATGTAAACATATCTTGAGATTACTTGACCACGAATAAATTCATGTTTTTAAATGTACTATTTAATTTTCATTGTTTGCAATGGAAAACCTTGTCTTTATCCGTGATGTTAAACGATATACGGAGTTCAAAACCTCCTTCTGACCTATGTGTAGTAGAGCACAATCAGTATTTGCTACTACTTATTTCACTTATGCAGGAGGATTCACATCTCCAAAGCCACTCTGGACTGCCTGAACGGGGATTATAAAGTTGAAGAAGGGCACGGCAAAGAGCGCAATGAATTCCTGAGGAAACATAACATTGAGACTTATTTAATTAAACAACCTGAGGAGAGTCTGTTGACTTTACCTGAAGATATTGTGAAAGAGGCTGTCAGCTCCTCTGACAGGAGAAACAGTGGAGCTACGTTTACCGAAGGATCCTGGAGCCCTGAACTTCCATTTGATAACATAGTGGGAAAACAAAATGTAAGTCAAACTTCCTTCAATGTCATTGAGATGAACGCATGATTGAGTGCACTTCAATAATGGAGGCCTCAGAGGAGACAAATTCATCTTTAACCTTTATTCTAGCATGTACTGTAACAGCAGAGGATTGAACAAACTGTTTCAAGGCAGAAAAAAATCGCATATCTAAACTGGGAAAATGCCAGTGTAACAGAGATTTTGGATTCATTGTGTTTTCCCTTTTTCCCAACTGAAATCAAATACTGCATAGCTTAGTTTTAATTTAACTCCTTCACAAAGAAGTAATTAAAAATAAAGGTAATGTTACTAAATCAGCTGGAACATTCTAGTCAGAGTGCATATCTCATTGCATAGCTTCGCTGTAGAGCCATCAAATTAAAGGGATGAGGGAAAGGATGCTTTGCCAGAGGAAAAAGCCTAAAGTAGTTTATTGATATCTGAGAAAAGGAAAAAACCAAAAAGGAGCACCTTGTGAAATCAAGTTCTTCATTTCTCACCTTTTTAACAAAAAAATTAAAAACTCATACTCTAAGATATAATTAAGGTTTACTGGCAGATGAATTAGATTCTAAAGACATCTGTAGCTCAATAGAAATAAGAGATAATAGCAACTTCTCCTGATCAGATGTTTTTCCAAAAGCACTGCATGGCTTATTGCCAGCAACCTGGGAACCAACAATTCTTGTATGGTAAAAAAATCGTTTTATGAAGTCTGCTTGTTTAGAGGAATTAAAGATAGAAAGGTTAAAATGCCCTCAGACTCCACTCTTCTCACTGCACTTGAAAGATTGATGAGTCTTTATGAAGCAAGGTCAGCTGAAGCTTTCTTTCATTTTCTTTGGGGGATCTGTAATGACGTGATATCCTTTCTTCTGCTGCACATCCTTATTCCTACTTGTCTGAACTGTCTGTTGAACCTCAAGCATTGTTGTGTGGAGGTCTTGCTTCTGTCAACCGTCTTCTGCTTCTTACAAATGTGCTCAGAAGTGATAAAATTTCACAATCAATCAGCCCACAGCAGTGTCTTCATCTCTTCAAACTGGATTTGAGCATGGCACAGTTTGCTGTTATATAAAACACCTGTTTTATATATTCTCTGTACATCTGTGTATCTGCATGTTCACTGCCTTACAGCATCTCTGTATTTTGTTGACCTGTCTCTATATTGTCATTTCATTAGGAGTAGAGATATGGTGCATGCTGCTGTGAATATCTTCTGGTCTCTCTCTATTTCTTTCCCTTTAAGATATTCCACTTTCTATAGTAAAAAAAAAAATCTATGCAGAGTAGGCTCTCATTTTGTTGATCATTTTCTCAGCTAAACATGACCTTGATGCTAACAAAGAACAAACTAAAGGATTAGTGGATTTATCCAATTACTGGTCAACTCCTGCCCAGTACTAGTAAAAAGGCCTTGAAAGTAATTGAAATAGGCATAGCTTAACAGTTCCTTCGAAACATTTTTTTTCTTATGGCAACAAGCAATCTACTTTTAGAACAGTTTTTCACTGTTTTTTTAAAGAATTTGAAGCGGTGTTGGGAAAAGCTGTAATTTTATATTACACAGTTTTACAATAAGCCTTTCAGTGGAGACAAGATTTTAAAAATCTGCTGTTCCATGTATGATTCAATTATTATGTAATTTTTAATTTACAGCTGAGACAATAGGCAGTATTGCTCATAAATAATGCATTTTAGCTAAAAGATTCAGATGATAGATTTAAATTATACTAGGATGTAGTAGCTTTTTCCAGAGGTGTGTCAGTCTTGGACAGAATAAGCATTTAATAACACTAATTAAGCAGCTTAAAGGTCACTGCCAGCAGCAGGCTTTGAGAATTGTAGTAGCAGCAACCCAGCAATGAATCACTCTGTATGTTTGAATATTTGCCAATAGAATTTAAATTACTGCTTTACCCAATATAAATTACAACAAAATTTGAGCAACTGATCACATGTATCTTACTTTTGACTCTAGTTATGTTAGAAAGCGTGTGAAAAGAAATCTCTGGGGTGTTCTAAAGCCAAACTCAGATTTATCCCAATCCATACTCATTACCTCAAACTTATGTTCTATGAGCAACCTGAATCAGTGAACTGCAAATGTGTTTATGTAAGAAAAAAATAACCACTTTTTATGCAGGCAGTCACAGAAATTAGCAAAATCTACACCTGTCTACAACCCAGTTATCACTTCATGCTCTTGCTCTGATCATGAGGTAAGCCAAGGGTGGAAGCTCCTGTCTGAAATTCAGACATGCACACTATAAATGGAGGTTTCTGTTATTGAAACAAGTGTCTGGGCTTCTTTATTATGGCAAAGAAAATTGGACAGAAATTATTTTACTTCCAGAGAATAAATGCCTCCTCCTCTAGAATGAATTAATGGCTATTTAAGTTGGATTTCTTCCATGTACCTTACAAAAGGAGGAGTTGAAAGCATAACATGGTCACTTTATGTGCTGGTGGAGGCACCTGATGGGCCTGTCAGGATGTGAATTAGGAAAAACAGCATATTAAAATGTCTGTCTTCTATAGGTGTACCTTAGTAGTGACTGCAGTGAAACTTAACAGTGAGCACAGAAATTACAGCAAAAGACTGCCCAGGTGACAGACAAGTCTAAACAAAAGGGTGGAATTCAGTTCCTTCCAAAACCTGATGCTTGCAGTATGGAAAAAATAATCTGAAACCTTCCAAAGGTTTTCTAAACGGCACAAATTAAAAGTTTCCCTCCTTGTTGAGAGCAGGACGCTTGGACTTTTTGCAGGAAAACTTCCCAGGAAGGAAGTAAAATCTAATCTATGCTACCTATAAAGTCTCTATAAAATGTGTCTAAAGTTGGAGTTTTATTATTTGTTTGTTTTAATTCATCTTCTTTCAGTTTCAGATGCAAGTTTGGCTAGGCTTTTTATTGCTTTTTTTTAACAGAACTTTTTTGTTTGTTCTTGTATGATGAATGGTTAATGTCAGCATCAGAAAACTTCAAAAGCCCATTGCAGAATTCACAACTGTGTCTTCCATAGAGCTTCTCTCAAAAGTGTAGGAGAGATAATAGGAAGAATCAATATTTCTTTGTGTTTGAATAAAGAAGTCTTAAAAGATGCAGAGCAAATAGAGGGATAAGAGACAAAATGTGGTTAGAAGTTATTCCTGAGACAATAATTTGCATGATGTTTTTTCATTGGTTTTATTTCTAAATCCAGGGAAGCTGTTTTCTTAAGTATGTGCATGTATGCAAAGGAGAGAAAACAATGAAACACAAATATGAATTTCTTTGTTATTTTGGGAATATAAATGCAAATTCAGAGTCAATTTTTGCAAAATACTACAGGCACCATGGCCATAGTGGTGATATTATGTCATGTTCATCTACCATGACTTATAAAACACTTCATACATTCAGCAAGGAGACAAGCCTTCATATCAATCACAGATTAAAACGGAATTTTAACCAAAACATAGTGCTTATCAGGATTAACTAAGATTATTTTCCTAATATAAATAAAACAAAATGCATATCAAAAACCTTAGGGACATTCTCCACCCTCGTTTCCAGTGCAGAAGCAGAAATACAAGATAATTCTGAGGAATCAATTTACACACCACCATCTGATGTGATCTTATCCTTTAACAGGGACTTCAAACACACTCATACCCTTTCTGCCACCAAAAATTGACAAAAGCTTTTCTTCCTAGCTCATTTTAAAAGAGATAGGAGTATTTAAACTAAAATATTGTCACAGTGTGTAATAATACAGCATTTATCCACTTGCCTTGATTGTTTTCTCCAAGGCCAATATATAAATTCAGACATATCTGAAACCTAAGGATGAGAAAAATTTCTTTGATGCTTTTGATGCTATTTTTTTCTCCTAATATTGATGATACTGATTTGCTAGACAGAAGAAGGGAGGATTCGAGCAAAGTGTCTTCCCAAACCTTCTCTACTGAAGTCCTTTCTCTACTAGAGAAACAGGAAAACTGCTTTTCACTTAAACAGAGAGATTTCAGTCCTGACATGCTTTTCTGCCTGTATTTTGAGATCTTAAATTACTGATAGTAACATGGAAAATGAAATACTATCTGTGACCATGGAATCCATGGACTTGGTTTTAGGATTGTAAGGACAGTTGTCACCTGGGCTTTGGCAGTGGGTACCTGAGACCCTTCCTGTGTTTTAATGTGTTGTCCAAGATTCATTGGAATATGTTTGTTGACTCTAGTTTGAATATCAACAAGGGAAACCTGCATTTGCCCAATGTAAGCCTGTGATACAAAAGAATTGGCTTTCCAGGGGCATCTGGTGACAAAACATTCTAAGCTCCTGTTTCAACAATGCTCAATAGGAGATAGAGCTGAAGATCTTTTCAGGAAGGACCTATGGAATAACTTTCCTCAGGCAGAATTTTATTTTCCACCCATAATAATGCTGAAATGTCTTATGCTATGATGTATGAAGTTTCACATCCTTTCCATTCATTAACATTTCTTAACCCTTGGGAATATTACAGTAGTAGAGTTTATTTTCCCATTCAAGTGGGAAAGAGCTGCTTCACTGTGGTTTGTTCCATGAAACGGCACCATGAGATGGGAATGAATTATTCTCTTTATGAAAGCAAACTAACTCTTTGCTGAAGATGAAACACCCTTCATACTATATCTGCTAGATTTCCTTTGTGAAGCAAAAGTACTTTTATTTTTTCCTTTGATTAGTCATTGAAATACCAAAGGAACAATGCATTTGAGATGATATTTTAAATAATAATATGAATTACAGTTACATTAAATCATATAGCCTAACTGTAATCTAGATTGGCTAAAATACAGCAGTAGTGAAGAAGAACATATTATCTGAAAACCCATGCTGAAGTAATCAGAAATGTCACCTTCTTCACTCCTGACTAAGTGATCTGTTCCTTAACTACACACATCCAGTAACTTTGAGATAAGAAAAACTTCATTACTTCTGTTTTGTGGGTTTTGTTTTATATGGCTTCCATTCTTATTTATTAAAACACACCATTGATTCAGATACCCTGCTGTGATTTTGGTGTGTGTTCTCCCCTCCTGCATGCTTGAATAATTCAAGATCAGATTTGGAAAGCGGAATAAAGTCCTAATGCTCAGTGCAGCAACAAACTTTCTAGCCTGTAAAAAAGAAGGCATTGAAATGCTCCCCTTAATGTTCTGTATGTGTTTAGAGGAACAGACTTATTATTTTACATTTCTACAGATTTCATTGGATTAATTGCATGGAATGCTGTAATGGTTTGCAATGCAACATGAACTAAAACATTGCACTTTTAACCCAAGGGGACCAGCAGGTTTATTCTGTTTGCATGTGCTTTCCCCTAGACTCTGGCTGCCCTAACAAGAAATTCAATAAATCTGCTTCCAAACCATCTTGCACAAGCTTTGCATGTCCAGTCTGGGCCTGAGGAAATTAACAAGCGAATAGAGCACACCATCGACTTACGGAGTGGCGATAAGTTGAGAAGAGAGCATATCAAGCCTTTTTCACTGATGTTTAAAGACTCCAGCCTGGAGCATAAGGTAGCTGGGGCTTGGTAGCTGCATTGTTCACAATTCAAATTGTAATAAATGTTCACTGAAGTAGAGAAGCTGTAGGTTCTGGCTTCTGTTGTTTTTTTCTTGCTTTGTTTTCCTTTTTCATTTGGTTTCAGTTTTCAGCAGGTGGGGCTGAGCTAGAGTTCACATACAGTGACACGATGCAGGTGTTATAATACTGAAAAGATTTCATCTTGTTGTTGGAAAATATGTTCAGTG
The DNA here is from genome assembly GCF_009819885.2 of Catharus ustulatus. Taxonomy (NCBI): domain Eukaryota; kingdom Metazoa; phylum Chordata; class Aves; order Passeriformes; family Turdidae; genus Catharus; species Catharus ustulatus. Next base: position 154,456,380 of record NC_046221.1, on the reverse strand, counting down.
AGCAAACTCAGTTTCTGAAAACAATAATCACTGGCCAGGTTGAACTTGGTATCGAGTACAAGCAGTTTTTGTCAGATGACAGGTTGCTTTGGCACCAAATATGATTGAGCATATAAATACATTGACATTTCTATTCAATAAATACATATCTATATTTATATAGATATGTTCCTTCCATTTAGTCATAGAATCCCTCTGATGTCCTCTGTGCAGCTGCAATATTTATTTGAAGTCAACAGTAATTTTTCAACTCTCTGTTTTAAACATCCTTCTTTAAAAACCTGTTTCTAAGAGCTAAATATGGTTCATGTCTTTGTTGCTTCTCAACAGCAATATGATCTCATTAACTTCCCTTTCAGGCTCCATCCAGATGTAAGTTATAAGTTTTAAAAGATAAGATAATCAGAGAACACTCCTTGAAAGCTGATGGCACAGGGAGAGGTTGCCCAGATCTCAAATAATTTCATTGACTTTCATTGATAATTTCATATGTTATGACAGTGCAGCAACAGCAAGTCTGCAATACTATGTGCACTTGTCTGAAAGGAAATAAAAATAGTGAGGAATTGGAAGCATGGAGGCCCACAATTCCATCATCACTCTAACTTCCACTGGAAAACAGATATTTTTACTTGATTTATGAGAGACTAGTCCTCAGGAAGATTTTTATCAAGACAACTGGAAAAGAAAAATTCTGCTTAAAGTATATCTAAGCCCATATTGCACTAGTAATCTTGTAGAAGAAACAAGAAATGTTTGCTAAAACAAAAACACAAGATTGCATTTCCCCATGCTGATATTTACACTGAGACACAAGGTAGAACCCCCAAAACCAAATTATCCACAAATAATTATCTTGTGAAAAGGAAGATATGAAGGCATTTCTTTCAGTTCAGTCATCATGCAAATCTGGCAAGGACTCAGAGGAAGCAAAATTCAAGATCTCCAATATCATGTAAATTAATACATAAAGTTCCAAAAATCAGGAATAATCTTTAATCTTTTCAAGACACAAGATAAAAAATTACGGTGAAAGAATCTGAATTTTTTTGTTCGAAGGAAGAAACAGCCTGGTCACAAAGGATTTGATGAATGAGCAAACTTGCCAGTGGTTCACCTGGCCCTACTACACTATTTAATCACATGGACTAAGCATGAACTGGGGTAAAGGGGCACTGCCCACAATCAGATCCTATATCCAGAATATAAATTTTCTTATTATTTTATATTTCACAATTGTCAACCACAAAGGAAAAGCTATAAGAGAATTGTAGAATTCAATTTAAATGCAATTTAAGGAACTTACAGAAGATCCATGCCCTAATCCATCACATTACATAGGTCAGATTTAAAATATTAATAAAGTTCTTAATTGCACCTGAATGAAAAAAAATCGATTTAAAAGTCAACATTGTAGCAGGTTTGATACATTTTCTTCCCAGTAGGCCGTTTCCAATATAGAATTGAGCTGCAGTGTTTGGAGAATTATGCTTTCATTCAATATTTCCTTAGGTGTTAGTCCCAACCAGTAGGCACAGGGAATAGGAACATAAAATCCGTTCAGCAAAGTTGACTGAGTCTTCTTTCTGTTCCATAAATTAATCTGGTTTCTCATATTAAAAAGGAGTAAAGTTTTTAAAAATATCACCACTGCTTTATTTGTTCTGGTACATTCACCTCCAACAGCTGGACAGCCTTTGGTCAGCAACCTCTTTGCTTCTGTTCAGGGTGCTGGGACATCACAAATGTGTTCAGATGGGAAATGTACCAGGATACAAAGGAATGATGTGGATTAAGGACCATGAATCATAGTGTCCTTATTTTGTAAACAGGAGAAATTGTCTTGTAGTATGGGAAATGTCCCTTCCTTCCTGCATGCTCATACAGTAATTGCAGGTTTGTCCTTACAACCTTAGCTATCAGTCATGAGTTACAGGAAGTGATGGAGAAAGTAATATTTGAATCATTAGATAGTAGTAGCATTAGATAGTAGCTATTTCCTCCATGCTATCTTGTTACTACCACTTTCTCCCTTCTTCCAGTCCATTTGGAAAACTCATCAAACTCAGGTTTAAACTAGAGTATCACTAAGCTCTTTCAGCAGCCTTTTCCCTCTGCTCCCCCCACCCCTAACCTTTCAGTCTGGAATGATGGGTTTTTGTCTAGCCATTAACATTTTGGAACTGCTTACATGACCTTCCACACCAACACCTTGAGCTGCTCCCCACGGTGTGGCTGAGAGCCAGCCGTGTCTGTGGGCATCCCCTCTCAACCTTGGCTGACACTCACCTTCTGCTCAGCAGGGACAGCTTCAAGCCAGAGGGAGCTCTGAAGTAAAATAACCTCCCCCATGTAAAATCCTGTGCCCTCTCATTTAGCCATCACACTTTCAGGTAGCACTGGCATCTCTAAATACTCATTTCTATAATCTGTAAGTGCCTCTCACCCCAGACTTCACACTTTAGAGGAGACAGAAACACCAGCACTCATAGCCGAGATGCTGGCCTGGAAGTGTTACCTTTACTTTTTTCAGTGAGAATTGTGTTAATGTTCTCCACTTCAATTGACAGAAAAGTAAGTACCCACATGAACAATAAACCATATTTCTTCCTCCTGCATTAGTAACAGGACTACCATGATGCAGGATCATGGGGTGACATGAATGGATCTGAAATGTTCTGCTGGACTTCTGTTTGAACTGTCTGGGTTGGTTTGAATTTTTTCACTATAAAGCAATTCCAGATATCGGGTTTACACCAGCCATGAAATTTCTGGTTCTCTTCCTCTAAGACTTCAAAAGGTTAGAAAAGGATCCCAAAAAAAGTCTGGAATCAACATACAAAAAACTACCATGGAGGTAGCACAGATCCTGGTTCACACTGGTTTAGAAAACTGCTATGTCACTGCAGTTTAAGCCACCGGAACCTCTTGCCACTCCTCTCTTATCTCATTGCTCTTTGTCCTTCTCTGGTGATAGGATAAGAGTGTATTCCACAGCAAGCGGTAGCAGTTGCATTAGAGAATGGGTTATCTTTCTGAGGCTTTATGTGTAATTCCATATATTCTGCAATATTTCATTTTTCAGAGGATTTGTGCAGGACCCCACCTGGTATATTTTATAGATTCTTTACTGAAACAGACTAGTCATTACTAACCTGTGTTTCAATCATTAACACTCAATATATTATTTAGAAACCATTCACCCTCAATTTTGCTAGAGGTTTGTTTTTGTTTTTGTTTTCGTTTTTGTTTTTTTTTCACAAACAGCATGTAGGCAGATAGAGCAACTCACCACAGGAAAGTAATTCTGATGGTAGCATGAAAAGATACTAAAATTTTCAAATATATAACAGCTCATAGGAAAATCTGATACAACTTCAGATTTTTCCAATAATTAAAATGTATCAGCATGATGATCTCCCTAAATATCAGCGAAAATATCCATACCATGTACTTTCATACAGGGTAAAGCAGAGGCACAGGACAGGGAATTTTACATGCTGGTAGGGATTTATTAAAGGAAGCTTCCAATGTAAAGATTTGTATAAAGATATTCAAAGTCTTCCTGCATATTTGTACTTGGATTAGAAAACAGGCTGGGCTTAGACATGAAACATTTACGTATTTTCTGTAAGGTGAGCATACTGGAAATATCAAAAGAGCTTTGAATTTCAAAGTACACATTTTCTTAGTTCAAATATTAGACCAAAATATCTGAGTTTCTCTCTTTCAAAATTTCTGACTGGTAAGATAAATAGAAATTACATGAGTAAGAAAACAATTTTGCTCTTCCTGCTTGCTGTATCTCAGCAGACACAGGCATCACCTTCTTCCTTCAACTCAGAAACTTCCATTTGCAAGGTCTGCAAGAAATGCTGGGCAAACTCTGTGCCTGTTCAGCAACTTTTCTGTCATTGGTCAGAAATTGGATCTCTGTCTACTCTTTGGTCTTCTCAAGAGTTCATTTTCTCTCTTTGCTTAGACTTCTTGAAACTTATTCTTCTGTCCCTCTCCTGTACTGCAGAAACTTTTCCAACATTACTTTGGTGAAGAAAAAACCTGGCCTCCCTTTTCATCTGTAAGGTCCTATCTGAGTCAAAGGGCAGCAGTGAGGATAAGACCAAAATCCTTCCTCCCCAGTGCACAAACATTTTCTTTAGGGGAAGATGTGAAGCCTGTCATATTGCTGGTGCTCCCCTTTCAAAGAGGCTTTGGAAGACAGAGGTGAGGAGTAAGCAGCATTACTCAACAGAAGAAACCAGAAGAAACCTTTATCAGCTTCAGCCAGCAGGCTGGGCAAGCACATGGATAAACTCTTCCCTCCCAACAGTGCAGGAAAATTGCCCAAGCCCCATGGGAGCCTTCACTGTGCCCTGAGCAAGCCGTGCCAGCACAGGGGGCTCTGTGGGGTGCTGCAGTGAGGCTTTGCACTGCAGACAGGGTCACATCACAATTCTTCCTAGCACTCTGCACACCTCTGGTTGGCTACAAACCTCCCCATGTTTTTTGAAGGGCCTTGAGGCTTAGTCAGTCCTTCAATTATTTCTGCAAGTCATTAAGGGGTAGACTGCTACAGAACTGCTACGTTTATCATTTATGTCAGTGCTGCCAAGGGATGTCAACAATTCCTCATCACAATGTTGTTACTGATTAGAACACAGCATCCATCCTTTTGGCATAATGCTCAACACAGCAGGCCACTCTATGTTTGTGTTTCATTCATCTAGTTTGCCTTAATTTCCCTATGGAACAGTTGGGATTTCATGTTATATTTTAAGGAACATACCTTTCTTTTTCCCTATATTTATGCAGACTGATGCAGCTCTGTTTCCTTGCACATGAAATCAGGGTCAGTGCCTCCGGGGCTCCAGCTGCAAAATGAAGTGGAATTGCCTGTGAGCACTATCAAAAATCATGCCAGTTATGCTGCCAACAGCAGACACACGGAGGAGGAAAGTTAAAATGAGAGACACCAACAAATAAGCACCCTCTTTTACCCATGAAAAATGGAGCAGGGAAGTGAGAAAGCTTTTTCCCATCTGGGAGCTTGAGACTGTCTTGACCAGATGCTTACAGCTGAGATGATGTCCTGACCAAAGTCCATGTAGGGAAAATACTCCAAGTCTAGCTAGGATCTTCCTTCAAGAGCAAATTAGCTATGAAATCCAGTTCATAGCTGGGCTCTCTCAGTGTATGTTCTTGACACATTTATTTTTATTTTTTTTAAATGTTATAATGCTTTCTAGCCATTTATTACAACAGTTTTCCCTATTTCCAAATTTCTCAAGAGAGATTCTGGTATCTGATATTGCTTTGACTCTTATAATCTTTTTTTCAACCCCTTTACAACTGAAAAGGTTTAAAAAAAATGAAGTCATTTTTCAGAGGAAGAAAAATGCCTGGGAAAAGCCTTTGCAGGATTTCTTGTAAGACAAAGAAACTTTGGTGGCATCCATAAAGGTTATAGAGAATTACAAAAAATATTCCTATGGACTAATCTTCATCTGCTGTAAAAAGCTGCACTTTAATTGAATTAGCAATGATAGATAACAGCTGAGGACTTGGTTAATACTTCCACTTTAACTGATCCACTGTGGTCTATCCATATGTCTGTTGCTGCATTTCTTAGTAATTCCCATAAAGAAGGAACCTGATAGCATTCTCAGTTGTTTGATATGTTGGAGTAACTTTTTCAAGAAATATTTATAATAATGGACCTCTTTTACATTTGGAGAATGCCCATACCGTCAAGTTTCCACACAGCCTCTGAGTAATTTAGGATACAGAGTTCCAGCATGCCAAATAGTTACAGAATGTTCTAACTATGTAATTTTATTTTTTAAAAAAATTAGAAAAATATAGCAGGGCAGCCTCAATTTGGTCATCATGGAGACATCTCTGTGCCATCATGCATGCAGAGTCACAGATGACTCTAGTGCTTGTCTTCATGCGAGGAAATTCATGGTTTCTCTGGTTTTAAGTATTTTATTAAGCAATTAAATATTTAGTATTCTACTCAGCTGTACAAGATCCTGGTAGCTACCTCAGGAGTTTTAAAGTAAATAATTTTGAACTAAGCAGAACAATTTTGTACTGCAAATTACAGAGTTTTGCTCTCTTGGTTAAAGTATTTTACTAGATTATTAACAATTTATTTGATGGGTTTGATTTTAAAACAAAAATTCAGGTTATTGATTTTTTTGGTGCATTGTGCTAATTTTCCCCATGTCTCCTATATACATCAGCCATAATGAAACTACTGCATATGTTAACAGCTAATTTACTTTTCTGTGTGTGTTTTGTTGTGTTTTTTTAATTCTAGTATTCTCAAATGCGGGATGAAGTATTCAAATCAAACTTGGTGTGTGCATTTATTGTTCTTGTATTTATCACCGCTATCCAAAGCTTGCTCCCTTCTTCCAGGTAAATACAGAAATATATCTTTATATATTTGAAGGCACTCTTGGCGTCACAGTGGAATAACATTTTTAGGATTGATGTGCAATGAACCAGTAAAATCTGCTTGCTCCTCAGAAGTGTTTGGAAATATTTGTTGACTTTTTTGCAATATTACTTTTTTACCACATCATCTGCAGCTATATGTTTTCAAGTGAGATAGCAGCGTGTACTGATGTTATGTTGTTATGTTCTCAAGTAGAACTACCGCCAAGTTAAGTGGAAATTTTGGGTTACAAAAATTTGCCTCAGTGTGTCCTGGTGAAACACGCTCCAGAACAGTAGCTGGGCTTCTTTGCTCAGTGATTGATAATTATCTTGGGTATCAGTGACTCTCCCGGTTTTGTTTCATAAATGCTTTGTAAGAGAATTGTACTGCTTGCTCTGCTGCTGACAGTGTGATTTGCCCAGCTGGGAAAAGCAGTCTCAGGCCATTAATAAGCACAGAGGTGATCTGGTAGATCTGTTTTCATTTCTGCTCTTCTTTGGGGCTGACCAAGCAATATATTCCTATCAAGGTGATGAAAATGTGACATAGATGAGACCTCGGTGTCCACATTTCACAGACTCAAACCTATCATTTGACATTTGTGTCTACAATTTAATAATGAGATCACAAGAGTATGTGCAAGGACTGAGGTCAGTTTTCCAGAACAGGACTGCCACTACAACAATTCTCTGGTCTCATTTGGTCTTTGACAGAACAAATGTTAAAAGAGAAATGCCCAGATGAGCAAATATATTTCTCAGGTAGTTTCTAGTACTCAGATGAACCTTAACTCATGGCTGATGGTAACTTTGAAAATACATTATTTGTACAAGAAATAAGATATTTATTGTGTTACAGTAGTGCAGCAAGATTTCTTGGATCATCTCTGGAAGGCATGAGTTACCAGTTGATGTCTGAGAACACCAGTGGTGGTCAAGTGCAGGCAGGCAGCTACATTCTGCAGCAGTGGTGTTTCATATGTTTGGTAATTCTCAGTTGAGACAGTACCCAGAGTAGTACATGAACTTCCTTTCGTGCTATATTGCTCCTAGTAAGTTTGCTTCCTTTAGAACAGCTCCCAATACACATTTAAAGTTCTTCACTTCTGGTAGATGCTTTTGTTTGTGTGTTTGTTTATTTTTTTTCCTCCATATGTACAAGAAGATTTATGGGTCTTATTAACAGAACCTGTTTTCCAAAGAGATTTCTGCTGCTATATCAATCACTGACATACAGTGTAACAACAAAAAAACAAAAAACAAACAAACAAAAAAAACCCAAAGCAAAACAAAAAAACACAAAAAAACCCAAACAAAAAACCCCTTTTTTTTTTCTATCTGCACAGATTCACAGATTCATCTCTGTTAATTCTTGTGAGGGTGTCTAGTGCCATTGGAATGAGGGGGGAGGAGTCACACAAACACATTGCCTGCAGCTGTCTCACCTCCTAGTTTCTCATCTTGCCAGTAGTCTTGTGTTTTTCCCTGAGGACCTTTTTGTCACTGAATGTGAGGGAGGCTGCAAATACAAATAGGTCAAAATGAAGAGTAGATAAATGCCTACAAGAAAAAATCTGCAGAGATTTTTAAAAAATATGATCGTGTCTTCAAGAGTACCCTGAAAGGTTGATTGCTGGAACCTGGGCAGATATTTAGGGAAAGGATATTTACCAGTACCCCTTTTGTGAAAGAAATTTTGGAGACACCTGGGTGTTTTATGGTCTTTCCTATGTTCTGTCAGGAGCTGAAGATGACTGTCAAGGCTTAAGGAGACAAATTTTGGTCTTGTTTTTTTTCATGTTCTCTTCGAAAAGTGTGTTTCAGTTTTTTAAAAAGCATGCCTGTCAACAGATGAGCAACCCTAAAATAACAGGATAGGGGTTTTGAGTGAGAAGGTTTCAATATGCTTAAACATATTGGATGAGAAAATAATGTGGAAGTTCAAATTTCCTAAGTTCCAGTTTTAAAAGCAGTTCAAGGCGTGAGCAATTGCACAAACTATCACAAAATTAGACAGGATTTGGATTCAGAGAATCCTTGAAATAACTGCATATTCACTTGTTACACCTCTGGTAAATATCAGAGAAGTAAAACACTAGGGTGGAAAACCATGGAAATAACTTCTATGAAACCACTAACAAACTATAATTCAGTCCCCATGGTAACTTACCCATTTCTTAGAAACATATGTAAGAAGTTTTCAGTGAATGCTTCAGATTTCTGTTGAAAAATAATGAAATTTTGTATTTGCTTAAGTAGGTGTGTGGATTTTTTTGAGCTGAGTCTTTTGGTTTCTGAAAATTTGATGAAAATACTATTTAAATTGTCATAGAACATATATTACTAAGGTTCTTCGGGGAGTTTCCCACAGAGTTTACCTTATTCTGTGTGTTAGAAAAGGAAATCATATCTCAAATCTAATGTGTATGGAAGTTTCAGAATTTTATCTCAGTTTATATCTATCTCCCTAAGGATAAATATTTGATCCATTCATACATTTTTCCCTGACAGGGCAGATGCCCTGAATTTAGAAATCTTTGCAATAGTTTTTATTCTTTGAATTATGGAGTTGGGGAAATTACTGTAAGTCAGATAAATTAATGCCACATTTTTTATCATAATTGTCCTCTATGAAACCATTATATTACATTGCCAACCTTGCAGTGATTCATCTTCTCCATCTGAGAGGCCTGGGAGTTTCATTAATTTCCTGCAATGAACTATTTATATTCCCACATGGACAGAAGGCTTTACTAGAGTAGACTGCTGAAATACTTTTATTTCTGCTCGTTTTTCACTGGGTTATTCTTGTGAAGGAGAAAAGCAGATTTCAAACTGTTATTAATTTAAACACTTGCATCTTCTGTTTTACATAAGTTTTCCTTTTAGCTTAAATCAGTTGATTTGGGACTGTATAAGAGGAAGAGTGAAGGGAAGCTCATTTTAAACTTCACTTGATCTTGGCAATAAGAGAACCCCTAAAAAGAAAATCAATTGGTCTTGAATCTCCTCTTGAATGAAGGGGTGATCCAAACCAGGTGTCTGAGTTCTGTGAGAAATTCACAGACAGAAAATTATTGTGGTTTTTTGTTTGGTTTCCTCTGACCTTGTCTATGCATTTTATTGTACTTGTTCCTATCAGCATGCTCCCATCAAAATCTTAGCAGAGATACTGGATTGTTCATCTGAGAGGTCATATTATGCCACCTCCAGTTTTGTTTTTAAATCAAGCAGGCTTAGGCAAGAGACAAACACATTAATCTTCCACTGAACAGCTAAAGTGGAAAGAAATTTGTTGCCTATAAATTTATTGTGAACAAATATGAGGTCTCAGTTTCTCAGGCACAGAAGCAGGTTATTCTGCAGTTTTGGGTTTATATGCCAGACTTAGATGCTTAGTGTGTAGATGCTCCCTTTATAGTACCTCAATTCAATAACATGGGACTTACATGTAGAGTTTAGCAGTCCAAAATAAGAACTAATGTTTAGTGTCCTCAGGCTGGACCTCTTGAGGCTTGATCCTAATTTTTGTGAAGGCCTGAATTTGCTTTTGTTCAGAGCCAGATCAGGCTAGGTTAGCAGAACTGGTAGGCTACACCAGCCTGTATAGACTGTCTATATATATCTGAGCTATAGTTAGAACTATCAGTTCCAAATCGGATCACAGGCACTTGGATTTGCAAAGCAAGAAGGCTGCTGCAGAATGCTGCTGTACTGTGGGAAACCAAGGGAATTAATCTTGCATGACCTCTGTCAGCGCCCATAACCTGGGATCAAAGTATAGCCACTGGAGAATGAGTCAATCTGAATCTCAAGGTCTGCATAGATCTAAGAGATGACAGCGCAGGGAGGTGAATTGTATCCAAAACTACACAGGGGATGAGCCCTCCTGACTGCCTTGGCTAGTTCTACATGGACATGTTGTCCAGCTTTTCCCCTGGTTTATTGATTGTGTGGAGGTTTAATGCTGTATTCTCTTTTTTATTTTTCCTCAGAGTGATACCAATGGTCATTCAGTTTTCTATCCTGATTATGCTGCACTCCGCTCTCGTGCTGATAACTACGGCAGAGGATTACAAATGTTTACCCTTAATGCTCCGGAAAACTTGCTGCTGGATTAATGAGACCTACTTGGCAAGGAATGTCATTATATTTGCATCCATTCTGATTAATTTTCTTGGAGCCATCATCAATATTGTAAGCTTATAGTGAACCAAGGAATATTATACAGGAAAAGATGATTTATGAATTACTAAGATTGCTACAGGACTTGCTAACTATGTCTATAAGCCAGCTGTGATTTAGAGAACATAAAAAAGCAACGCATCACAGCCTCAGGAAATTCAATCCATCGCTTAATCTATGTATTTCTGAAATATCTAAATATGTCTGCCTCTTGAGTATCATCTATTTTTGAAACCTGTTGTCGACTTTCTATTCAATCTATCCACCCCTTGAGGACCACTTATAATTTTCTGAAGTGCTGAAATACTTTCTTAGAGACTGTCAATCCAAAAAAACACTTATGGATATTAAATTCCTCCTCTCATAAGTTCTCAGCTCATCTTGGAGTTCTACTATTATTTAGATTACTAAGAAAAATAAAACAATTGCTAAAATAATAATTTCCAAAATTCCAATACAGCCCTGATTATTCTGATGTATTCAGCAACATGAGAGAGCTTTGTATAAATTATAATGTCAGACAACCTGGCAGGTGCTGAAGTCTGAGCCAAGAATGTGGTAAATATCTCACTGATAGATTAAAAGTATCACTGATGTGAGAGTTAGTCAAAAAAAGAAAAATGCAACCACCTAGTTCTATCATTACAAAAAAATACAAATACAGTAAATGTGAGGAAGTTCAACTGGGCTGAAAACATCCTGAAGAAAAGGACAGTAGTGCATTACAAATATAAATCACTAAGTGGTGTATTAGAATTTAAAGGTTTTTAAATCATGTCTAACAAATAGCTTTCAGGAAAGATTTTGTAGAATTACAATTTGTTACTTCCCCTGACTTCTTGTGCATTTTTTTTTTCTTTGAGACTGTGTCCTCAGCAATTTTCTGGGTTAGCTAATCCAAAGACAGCCAAAATAAAATTATTACTTTTTTCTGTCACATCAGTTTTCTATAAAACAGCAGTCATATGTATTGTCATATATTTAGCTGGACAATGACTTGAGTCACTGAGTCCTGACTTCTATAGGAAATGACAACATTAATATAATCTCATTGTTTTATGCATTGAAGTTCTTCCATAATAGTTTGTTCAGGAGGGAGTTGCATGCATTTAAGAACAGGCAGTGCATCTCAGCCTTGCAGCTTTGTGTGCTTGCTGAGTTCAAATGCAGGCAACTGGAGGGGTCTAAGAATCAGAGGCTTTCTAAGATCTATAAAGCTTTGGTTTCATTAGGGAGGCAAATGAGTCTCATGAGCCTTAACTGCATTCTTATTGCTATAAATTTAGGTTTCTGATCCTGAAAGTCTTTTTAAAAAACACCTGTACTTGTTCTTGTGACATTCTTCCCTGCAAAGAGGTGCTGTATACCTTATAAATTTTTAGAAGGTACCATTAATTGTCTGGTGTCACAGAAGAGTGCACAGCCAGCCAGGTAATATTCCTGCACTGCAGAGATGGCTGAGTGGGTAAAAGAACAAACAAAAGAGTCTCTAGATCAAAATTAATTTCAATTTAATGATAAGAAATTTGGCCTCATTAAATGAACTCTCTAACTATTGAAAAAATAGAGCTCTAACTAGCTTGTACACACCAGGTTGATGGCATGACCCATTATAATCATCCAGAGTAAATAAATATATATGACAGGAGACTCCATCTGCTTTAATTGTCAAAACATGAAATAATTATTGATTTTTTCCTTCATTCTAAAACCATAATATATTCCAAATTGACACTGCTGTTTTCTTTTTATCTAATGCTCTTGGTTGGAAATACCATTAAAATGAATGCAGATCATAACAGCAAATTGCAATATTGCATTATCAGAACCATTGTTTCATGAGTGAATTTTTATTCCCTTCCGTTCTAAGCATCCCAGTTGCTGTTCTGGGACCACATCATGTTTTGGTACAAACAGGTTTGTGTAGTATCATGAAAATGAAGGATGGATGTCCCATATCCAAAAGGATAACACTATCCATAGCAGATGAAAACAGCTTGCAGAAAGGGCACACATTTAATGTGATTTTATGCTCCAAATTAAATAATTTTCTCTACAGTTTATAGCAAAGTCTAAGCACTTTGAGAGGTGCTTCTTAGGGGTCCAATATCACTCCTCTGGAAATCCCAGAGGAGCTCTTCTTTCTGCTCTGGAAAGAGCCCATAGGGAGGCTCTTCAGATACTGAATGTCTGCAGCACAAACACCTCCCCCTGTTCCATTTCATCTCCACAGTATTCCTTCTTACCATCCCTTTATTCAGTCCTTGGAACCAGCTGGGGGCTGGTGTGGAGAGCAGCAGGTCAGCCAGTCCCACCCCTGAACCCAGCCAGACAAGAACTAGTCACCAGTGCACAATACAGCCCTGACTGTGTTTTGTTTCTTCACAGCTGTGGTGTGATTTTGACAAACCAATAGCCCTGAAGAACCAGACCTTCAATTCCTCTGCTTCTTTTACAGACATCTGTTCCTGTCCTGAGGTATTTCTGCGGGTATTTTTGAATCTGAGGTGTGGCTCCACCAAGGTTCTGTGGCAACCACTACCTTGTGGTGGAGTCAGGGGTTCTGTGAAGAAGGGAACATTTTCATCCAACCATGTGTTGATAGAAAAAGCAGAGGCTTAGTTACAGAGGAAATAACTTTATGACCTAATGGGGCGTTACAAACAAGATTTAACCTTTGAACTTTATACAGAATCTTTATTCTGGGAACACACCCAGCAATGATTCAATGAGCCTAGTGCAATAAAACACGCTGCCTAATTTGCATGAATGTAATGGAGAGCAAAATTTCTTACATGACAAAAACAGTAGTTAGACTGGGTTATTTTAAGATTGGTTTTGGAGTATAAAAAAAAAAGGAAATCTTCCCTAAGATGAGCAAGCAGGCAACAAAATCAATGTGTTGGTCATGTGCAGATAAGAGAAGTATGTTGCTTAGAAAGTCATATGGCAGTGTCATGATACTGCCAGCAATATGCTCTAAACAGCAGGGATGCAGACTTTCCTACAGAGAAACTGCACTAAAGAGAAACTGTACCCAGAAAAATTAATACTATTGCTCCTAAAGCTGTGTGATTGGAGTTAATTTAAACTACATTTGGACTGTGGGTGTTGATGCTGCTATTTTCAGTCTGAACAGCTCATGACCATGATTGTCTCTTTCTGTCCAGTATCAGCTGCATGGATTGCATTTGGCAGATGACTAATCATTGAGAAAAATTAGGCAATGAAAAGATTAGAAAATAAGATATGAATAAAACTTCCTGGCATCACATTTTAAGAGAGTAATGTAACCAAGCTAGACCTACAATATTAAAAATTAAAAAAAAAAATGTTGAAACCTGTGGCTTTATCTTCTCTCTTCAGTAGCATGGGAAGAATTAAAGTAGAAATGTGATTATCCCATCCTGAGTATTTTGTATTTCTTGTGGAAATTTAGGCTCCAAAGGAATATAAATTGTTTTCTCCCAGTTGACTTTTCAGTAGCAAACTACTGCATGCAGCATCTCTCCCTTTCCTCTTTTAACTATAGAGGATGCCATTACACTTATAATGCAATGAAAATGCCATAAAAACATGGAAAATAATCTCTGCTGACATGGACATAGCATGAAAAATAGAGAATTTGTAATTCCATATTTCAGCAAAAGCCTTATTTTCAAAGTGCCCTGGGCCCTAAGAAGACTTAGCTGAGCATTGAAATCCAAAATAATCTTTCCATACTTCTGGTTACATAGATGCTTATCTTTGATCTCCAAAGTTAACAGTTCTGTTTTGTGTTCAGTATTTTGTCTTCACTGGTGTGCTGGCAATGGTGACTTGTGCAGTCTTTCTTCGCCTCAACTCTGTCCTGAAGCTGGCAGTACTTCTCATCATGATTGCAATCTACTCTCTGCTGACTGAGACCATTTATGCTTCCCTTTTTCTGCAATATGACAACTTTAACCACAATGGAGAGTAAGTGTTCACACCCCCCTTCAGGAACTGCTTTTTCTTAAGGTGCTGGTTCAAGCCTTGCCAGAGTATGAGTGTATTGGATAGCAGCATAGTTAAATATGGAGTGATCATTGCAACAGGCAATGACTAATTCAAAATTATTCATAATCTGTTTATTTCTCAAGCTTTTTAATTAAAATGTTCATTTCATAGGGAATTTAAATATTGAGCAAGATTTGTCTTTTATGTCTCCTATAGTCTATCAATGTTGACTAAAAATATGCATTGCACTGCCATACCTTGGTCATTTCTATTCTTGAAAGCTCCAGAGATACCAACTGAAAAATTCCTCTCAGATTAAAAAAACCAGGAGTGAACAATTGATTTTTTAGATTGAAATCCAAACAAATAATGTGCAGTTGTGAAAGATATAAGGAACACATGAATGATCCTGTTTAGTAGGAGAGTGCTTGGAAGACACACTCCTCCTCCTCCTCCTCCTCCTCCTCCTCCTCCTCCTCCTCCTCCTCCTCCTCCTCCTCCTCCCAGGTTTCTTTTCCAGAAAGAGGAACTGAAGAGAAGAACAGAAGAACCACAAAGATTTGCAGAGTCAGAGGTGCACTTAGTGTTGCAATGACTGAATCTAGAGCAGCAGTAATTTAAATCATTCAGGAAAGCACTTCTTCAGTCTGATACTTGAGCAGTGTAGAGCTGCATTTGCTTGTGCTTGTAAGGGCAGAGGAAGATGCTCAGAGTGAGAGAAAAGCATGGATTTACAGCACAATTAATTCTCACAACAGCCCCATCCTTACACACAGTGACACATATTTTTTCCTTACTTGCTTCCTACAGTAGCAGAGATTTGGGGTGCAATTCCTTTTTCTAATGCTAGTTATCATTGTACAGACATATCATATATCCAGAGCAGACCCTGCAAATCTGACAAATGGCAGTAAGCTTTACATTGGCTAAGTAACTAGAAGTAGAAATCATGATAATTGTCACTAACCAGGCATGGCAAAGAATCTCATTTGTGTGAAAATCTCGAAGAATTCAAAGTAGCCTCTATTCCCTGTATCAATGAAACTCTCTGGTGACTGTTATCACAGAAGAGGGAGAAAGAGGCAGGAATATTCCCTGAGTACCCAACACATGGGGAAATCAGTTTAGATGGTCCACTCTCACAACAAGGATATCAACTTAAGCTCTGATATTAGGGAGAATGAAGTTCAAGGTTGTGTGCCCTGAAAATGATTTGGTTTTTCAGCTATATAAATCAGTTGAATAAAAGGGTTTGTGGATGTAGCTACACAACCAATAACAAGTGAGTTTATAACTGAGACCTTTAAGGCTCTTGTCTCTAGCCAGTGTACAAGGGGTCCTTTTTGGAATGTGTTCAGTTGGAGCTGCATTTAGGACAACTTCAAAATAGAAAACATTTGAATTCCAGCATATTTGCAGATGACAAGGATACTTCCTGCTTGCTCTTGCTCTATACTGATGACTCATCCCACAGCAGCACATTTCCAGCACAGTAAATTCATTAGGAGCACAAAGTCAGTTCAGTTATCTCTCTCACTAGAAAGTCTCCTTTTGGTTTAGTCTCAAGTTCTGTTCTTTCTCTAATTTCTCTGTCATAGGAGTCCTTCTCCAACAAATACTTCTTTTTTCACCCAATACTTCTTTTAAAATTACTATGGAAAATAGATCCAGTATCTGGACTTTGCTTTTTCAAGGCAGACTAAAGACTGTCCCAAAATCTTTTCCAATTTCTGGTTCTCCTTTGCTTATTTATTTATTTATTTATCTATTTATTTATTTATTTCAATGTTTTATCACCACATAACAACTTATTTTTCTCATCTCCCTTCACCAAAACAATTGACAAGTATCCATATTCAATTCACCTCCAATTTTTTTTCTCTCATTTGCTTTACTATAAGTTTGTCTCTACCAGTTCCCCAACCTCTTTTGTCTCTTCCCTGGGAAACATGCTTTTTTTAAAAAAACCCTGGCATATAGAGATACTTTCTTCAGTTTTTATTCATCTTTCCACATAATTATAACTTCTCTCAATATTTGAAACCCCCTGTTACTGCTTTTAACCCCTTTCATTTTATTTTAAACTTTGTGCTCCATACACAGCACCTCAGTGATTTCATACAGTAGATTTCACACAGCCAGTACCTGCTTGGTTCATCTTCTCTGCTTCCCTGTGGTCTGCAAGGGTTTCCTTTCCCTCCCTTGTCACAGGCTGCTCCTGTTTGTAGTTCAGTAAAACCAGCCCTAGCCCCTGCTTGCCACTTTTTTGGTCATCTTTTAATCCATGCTATATTCCTGTCATCTCCAAACCCTTCTCACAACAGGGGATATTTAATTTCAGCTCCTGCCCTGGAGTTCCTTTATCTCTAGCCTTATTCACTGGGCTTGTACTTTCACAGCCTGGAAGTTTCCCTTTGTCAGCTCCACCTCAACCTCTCCCCCCAAGCCGCCTCCTGCACTCCACAGGGGCTGTTTCCAGGCTCCCAGGAAGAGACTGAGCTGACACACAGCTTGCATTTCACATTTGAAAGTGAAAGCTCATCACCTCCTGTGTACCTCCTGTAGGCTACAATTTAGTTGCTTAAGATGTGTTTCCAAACAAGGAGCTCTCCAATTACACTCCTGTTCTCTTGAACTAATTACTGCTAAATTCAATTTTCAAATACTGTGGATTTTTTTAAAAGAACAACAAGAATTACCACTTATGAAATGAAACTTCTGAACAATAACAACACTGACAAATCAATAACTGTATTTTACTTTGTTGTGTGTTTGGTTTTTTTTCCAGCACAGACTTCCTGGGTACAAAGGAGGCATCTTTACTACTGATGGCAATGTTCCTTTTAGCTGTGTTTTATCATGGTCAACAGGTAATGCAAACATTTCCTTCAACCTTTCCCTTTGTCCCTTGCAATTACAAGATGTGACAACAATTATTTTTGAAATACCATCTGCCTTTTTACCCTCTTGAGAACATGACCTTTTGCAATTTAATAAACCATATGCAGAATCTGATTAAAGAAAGCCCACATCTGACACTGCCTAGCATTCTTAAAAAACATGTGCAATATTCTATTCAGCAATACTCAAATTATATTTGATTCTCAATTTGAAGGAACAAACAGCACACCATTATTTTAGACACATGTGCAGTTCTGGAGGCACCTGACAGCTTCAGTGCACTTGAGCAGGCATAAGCCCAAAATACAGAAAGGGAATAAAAACCAGTTAATAATGAAACAACAGTGAAATAGCTTATTATGTTTATAAATTTAAAAAAAAAACAGACTTGAGGAAATGAGGAAAATTTGGGTAAAGCACCAATACTTACTCATCTGTGTCATGGACCACTTACAAGACTCCTTTCACATGGACCTAGATCTTAAACAGGATTCAGGGGCCTCAGAGCTTTAGGACCGATATCCTCAATCAGGAATTCCTGAGTATTTCAGGAATATATACACAATGCACAAGGAGAGAGAACTATGGAAAATTTAGATGTAAAATGCATGGAACACCAGCTGAAGCAGAGTGGTTTCTCCACAGTGTTTCTGGCTCTCAAGCTCTGGAGATCAAACATGCTGAGTTGAGGCAGTTTCTGATCACAAAAAGCAAGGGCCATGCTGTATTAAAGAAAGCACCAAGCACAGTTGCCTCTAGACATTACTGACTTGCCTAAAGATTTTCCCCTCAAGACCATTAGGCTGAAAAACTCCAGCATTTCTCAGCCCTCCTGGAAAGAGGCAGTAAGAGAGGAATGATGCTGTGATGAATAAGACAATATTATACACTTTATTAAATAACTTTCTAAGCTGTTCCAGAAGTTAGAGCCTCCATTCCTTCCAGAGGAGAGCAAAAAGAAGCCAAAATTTAAATATTCTATTAATTTTCCTGTTGTTTATTTTCTTTTTGAGGGAATGAGGAATGAGTGAGTAGGGGAAGCAAGGGATGAAATGAGTTTTGCACAGTGCACGGATTTAAATTAGATGGAAATTAATGAACTGTGACATATCTTTATCAAGACAAAGTCCACTTAGGAGAAATATGGAACAAATAAGAACTGCAATAACTCAAATTTGTGATAAGCCTTATAGTATTCCCAGTGATTATTAACATATGTCAAGATAAAAATCTCAGGCTTGAGAATCAGCCAAGGTACTAAGAAAAACAGCACTAAAGGAGTTTAGGTGGAGTAATAATCAGGCAGAATTCAAGCAATGCTCTTCAGGATCCCAATGCTGAGTGTAAATGTCTGTCTTCTACAAAAACCTGATATGGGGTGTTTAGGAGTGTTTTCCAGCTCAGAGACCTGTAAGCAAAGCATAAGTTATTTTCCATTTTATTAACCTTTCTTGGTCCATAAAACAGGATGGCTGCATTAAAGCTGCCCTTGGAAATGGTCCCTGAGATGTGCTCAGTCCTGCATGTTCTCCCAAATGATTCATAAGGCCAGTCTATCAATTTAACAGCATCCAATGGCAGAGTCCAGGAACATTTCATTGAATTGTTTAATTTCTTATTATAGAGTTTACCTAAAGATCTCTCTATAGTTGCCAACTCTACATATATATAAAAATATGGGTTTCATTCAAATGACATTAAAAAAACAAAAAACTCTTCAAAAGTGTAAATTGAGGAGCAATTAAGTCCAATAAAGCTATCCTCCAGCACATCTTCCCATCTCACAAGCTGCAAAAGTATTCTGAAGTAGAATAGCTTAAAACTTGTCTTATTCTAAATGGATTTACTGAAAAGGATTATTTTTGTAAGATAATATTTATGGACCTTCCATTTTTTAATAATTGACCATTGGTTTTCATCCATTGTGATTTAAAGTTAGTGCCATATTTAGCACCCAAAATTAAAAATTATGTTTGAGAAAAGGGTGTGTGGTACTACTTTATTAGATTTAATTTTTTTTGCATGTGGCAATTGTCTGCAGAGTGGTTGGTTTGTGCAGCATGTAGTGAACATCATTTTAGGTTTTCTGTGTAATACATCTCCTTTCTTCACTAACTATTGTAATTAGAGGTGCTTCTTAAAGCTACATGTCAGGGCAGGAAAACATGGACACTTTGGGATTTAAATCCAGAATTATTTCTTTAGACAATCAAACAACAAACCTTAAACTAACCCTACAATTCTTTTTGTTTTAGCAAATAGAAGAACTTAGCAAAGCATCTTCTTAATATTTTCTATTTTGAAATTTCATTTATATCACTCCTTTCTTTCTGAGCTGACAGTGTCATCTTGGTAGTCCATGATGAAAGAAAAGCATTTAATATTAAAATGTGATCATAAATAACCCCAATGATGTTATCTAAAATTTAAAGATTAGCTGTTGCTATTCTGAGCTAGGCTTGGAGATGTGACATTTCCCTGTAAAGCAGCATAAAAAAATCAGCTCTGAAAAACTACCACAGTTTCTTGCCAAGCTCTTATTGTAGTAGAATTAAATATCTTGAAGCATCAAAGAACTGAAAATCCAGCAGCAGCTCCTATTTGAAGTCAATCTTTGAGATGCTTTTAGAACTCCTAGCAAATTTATAGTTCATTTTTTTCTTATTAGCTAGTTGGTAGAAATAAAAGTCAGTTATCTGGTATGGCTCTGTCTTCTAGCATAAAAAAAGGGCAAAGGAAACTGAAAAATGTTGATTTTTTTTTTTTTTAATATTCTTTCATGACAGGCTTTTTTGTTGCCATTAATTCAGGGAATTAATGGCTACAAGATAGAAGACCAACATCAGTAGAAAAAAGTTTGTTTATAAAGCTGGCTACAGCAGCCAGAGGGCAAGTAAATCACTGCCAAGTTGCATACAGGCTTTGGAAGTTTCTATTGAGCCACAGGCACTTTCAGCCTTTAGGAAGGAATGCTCCCTAGAGTACAGCCAACATATAAGGTCCCTTGCAAAGTGCTTTGCTTATTTTCTCCTGAAGAGTTTGCCATTCATGACTGCTGCTGACTAAAACTGTGACCAAGATGAGTCACTAAACAATGCCTAAACCCCCTCTTAGTCATTCCCACCCACTGCAGGCTGCTCCTTTATTTTAGTTTGGTACATGAATTGTATTTCAAAAAATTCCTCTATCCCAGCACCTTTTGATGTCTCTCAAAATTGTAATATTTATCTATTTGCTGGTATAATATATTTCTTTGTTGGGTGTTATTATCTCTGGTTGGAGCACCTCAGACCTCACAAATATTTTTCTCTTTCAGTTTCATCATTTTCAGTAATACTATAGCTTAATAAGTCACCCCTTGTGCAAGTTACAGTATCAGCTGCCTTGAAATCTGCTTAAAAGTGCTTCAGAGTAGTGCACACAAAATCTCAGGCAGTATTGGGCTTGTCCATGTGCTGACACACATGTGCCTCTCAGGCAAGGGACACGATGCTTCAACATGGTCCCTGCTTCAGCCAGAAGGCAACTGCCATTCATGTTTAAATGAATATGAATTTATATATATAAACAATGGATATATGTGTATGCATGTATAAACTCTGCTGTGCACAGCTTTTGTTCTGCACACACACTGCACTGCACTGGCAATCACTTCAGTTTTTAGCCGTGGGTATCAGGCAGTGAGAATTTGCATGTATAAACTGATTGTAGATTCTGATCCCAAAATACAGGAGCAGAGTATTGCAGGGGATGACAAATAGAGTGTTTTCCTTTTTTCTTTTTTTTTTTTTCTGCAAGATTAAAATTGCAACTAACTGCATGTCCCAATGGCAGAACTATATCATTTTGTGCCACAGATTTGGATGTTCTCTTTGTGCTGTTACACAGAGTTTTGCTGAAAGATGTTCATTCTTGAGAAGGACATTCTTGGAAGAGTTTAGAGTTAGCTTTGTGCTAATTTTCTCATTTAATTTGAAGACACCTATGAAAAGGGGAACATATTTATTTCATACCAATACCTGCCAATACCTTATCTCCTGTCTGACTCCATTATCCAAATAATAAAGATATGCTTAAAGGGAAAATAATTTGGTGACAGTTTATATCCACTGACCATAGCAGTAACATGACAAATATTATTCTGCTCAAGATTATTCTGAGAGTCTCACTGTACATAAGGCAAAGAAATAATCTCTTTTTTCTGGCAAGAAAATCAAATTGTTTCAAAGACAGCACTGAAGCTGGTTACATGGCAGCAGCAGCCTGCCAGGATGGCAATACAATCTCTACTGTTATCTTGTCAGGTTTTATTTTTGCCTCATTTTTCTTTCTGAAACTACAGCTTGAATACACAGCAAGGCTGGATTTTCTGTGGCGTGTTCAAGCAAAAGAAGAAATCAATGAAATGAAGGAGCTAAGGGAACACAATGAAAACATGCTACGGAATATTTTACCCAGCCACGTTGCCCGTCACTTCCTGGAGAAGGATCGGGATAATGAAGTATGTGTCAGTTTTCTGATATTTTTGTCTAATTAATGAAGTATGTGTCAGTTTCCTGATATTTTTGTCTAATTAGAAAAGTAGATCTGGCAGGAAATTGCTGAAACATTTCTCGGCAGGATTCATCGCACAAACACTGACAATGTTTGGTATCTGATCAATATTGAAAAATAGCCATGTTTTGAAATAAAGGTTCTAGGACTTGATTCTACATTTGGAGTGATGTTTCCATGAGACTCCCCAGTAGGAAACACATGGGCCACACATAGAGAAATTCTGGCAATAAATCACCAGGATGGCAATGGGACTGGGGCACATAATGTGTGAGGAGAGGCTGAGAGACCTGAGATCATACAACTTTAGGAAGAAAAGATTAAAAGAGCATCTCATTTTTGTCTTCAAGCACCTAATGAGTGTTTATAAAGAAGACATTATTAGGGTTCTGGAGTATCTCTCTTATGAGGAGAGACTTGGGAAGAGAAGAATGAGAAGGGATCTCATTAATGTATTTAAATGTCTCCAAGGCAGGTACCAAGAGGGTTGTGCCAGGCTCTTTTCAGTGGTGCCCAGGGACAGGACAAGGACCAGTGTCCATAAATTAAAACACAAAATGTTCCAACTCAACATGAGGAAGAAGTGCTTTACGTAGAGGGTGGCAGAACACTGGAACAGGCTGCTCACAGAGGTCATGGAGTCTCCCTCTCTGGAGATATTCCAAACCCCTCTGGATATATTCCTGTGTATCCTGCTCTAGGTGATCCTGCCTGGGCAGAGGGCTTGGCCTGGATGACCTCCAGGGATCCCTTCCAACCCCACTAATTCTGTGATTCTGTGGTTTTGTGATTCTGTGAAGGCTGAGAAGGGCTCAACCCTCAAATCAAAAGGACTGTGAATGATTTGATCTAATTGGTCCTGCTTTGAAAGAAAACTGTATTAAATGAGATTCAGAAGTCTGCTCTAGTCTGAGTCTATGAAAACCTAGTATTTATAAAAAAGATAAGTGAATTTAACAGAATCTCTGTGCAAGTTTATGATAGCCCAGTGTTGCAGAAGTATTATTAGAGGCCTGACAATGACTATGGAAGGAATAAACTGCAACAGACCTGAGGCTCTCATATCTTCAGACACAAGAGAACATTTTTGCCATTTCATATTGCCCCTGAATTGCCTGTTTGTGGCAGATAACAAAACACCCATTTCAGACACATAGTTAGTGAGTCTGCTCTGAAAAAGTGTTTGCAGTACACAAAGAAAAGCATAATAATGAAGTCTCTGAATATTCCTAAAATGAAGATTGAAGATGGATAAAGGAAAGTCCAGAATATGTTTCAGAAAGCAGCAGTAAGTCACTCCTTATTTGAAACAAAATAAATGTATATTATAATATTATATAGATAGATAGATATTAAGGTACTGTATGATGAAATTGGAATTTTTCCATGTAATGTTGGAATTATCTTTTATAATGGGAAGGAATGTTGCAAGATTCACCTTGCCAGCATTGCCATATCTACTGATCGTGCAGCAAAAAGGAGTTAAGGCTACAATTTTTGGTTGTACATTTTGGAAATGGATGTAGCCAGACAAATTAAACTGCACAATGAGGAATCATTATGTTCTGATTTCAAGTAACACCTAGGGAAGGACGACACAGTAAGAAGCTACAGGAAAAAGCACTTCAGAAATCACTCTTGAGAAATTTTACACTCTGCAGGTATGAAAGTGCCATAGAAACCCTGCTAGGCGCATGAGAAAATGTGAGTGTGGAAGCAACCAGGTTAAAATGCCTCATTGCAAATGGAGCAGACCTCAACACCAGCCAGGAGTGTGTTCTGGCATATCTGCATTATGGATTTTCAGAGAATAAGTTTCCCATCTTACACTTTCATTCACATATGCTCACGTGCATAATAATCTTCAGAAGCAAGCAGATGCCCCATGGATCACTGCTGATGCTTCAATAATTTGTCACTGAATTAAATTCCACCACCCCTGCTTTTTGTAAGGCCATTTCCAGAGTAGCCATACTTGGGGATGATTTATGCATGAGCTGGCAGACAGTAAGATCTACCAGATTTCAGTGCAATCAATCCTGCAGTTCATGTCTGGCCATTAAGTTAATTTCTCTGCTCTCAAAAAAATGAATTCCCAAATGTGTACTGTAGTATTTTCTTATGGATGTATTATTTCTGTCCTTATTCTACTTACCAAAAATAGAAAAAGGGAGCAACTGAAGGCTCAGGCAGTTGTCCTCTATCTTCATGATCAAAGGCAAGAGTATGGCTGAGTGTATTCCTGCTTCTCCTAGCACACATTGTCAAATATTTCATAAGCATCCACCAATTAATGTGTGTATGACCTTTTTCCACACCCACAAAAGGGAATAAGAATGTTCTTAGAGTATGGCTTCCACAATCCTGAAGATGCTCTTCAGTGAAAGAAAGGGTAAGGCAGTAAGGGAATCAATCAGGTTTCCTCAATCAAAGCTCTGCAGTGGCTTTGGGAACTAGAAGAATTTCCCCACTTTAAGACACCTTGTAAAAGAGCCTGGATAAGTAGAAGCATTAGCAGCCTATCAAAGAGCAGAGCAGAGGTTCAGGATGCTTTTCTGAGGAGAAGCAGGATGAAGAAAGAAGAACCTGAATTGTTCATGTCAAGTGTATGGCAACCAGCAGTAAATATTTTTATCATGAAATCAAAGCATTAAAATTTCTTAAAGCCACTAACAAGAATTTTGAGAAAAAAGTACTTGAGGTCATAACAACATAAGACAGGTTCATAAACAGAAAAGGAAGTGTCCACCATTAGGCAAAACTACAGAAGTTGAAGCCAGGAAAAAAAAAATCAAAGGAGAATACATATGATGGGTAATGTGCATTAATATATTAATATTAATGTATATTAATACATTATATAATATTATAGGCATTAATATAAACATTATAGACATTAAAGCCAATATGCATTAGCCAAAAGAAAAGCATACCAGGAGTTGTGGTAGCACTCCTTGGACTCTTTAAAGTTGAAATTAGGGGGTTTTTTACCTAAAAATTAGCTTCAGTTCAAACAAGAGCTGTCCACATTTTCACATATGGAATGGCACAAGCCCTTCCATAAATAAAGCTGTCATTTAGTACCAGAGAGAATTATATGAATAATATAAGCTTATTCCAGGGTATACTTTATCCTAATAGCCTTCTATGACTGATCCCTTATAAGCTGCTTTCTGACCCTCCCAATAACTCTACTATCAATCCCACTTCTATTTCTCCCTCGTTTTGAACCCTAGGAGCAGGAACATCTCCCAGAGCCAGTCAACCAAATTGTTCCACAGCCATCTTAGGAGAATCAGAGTTTACCAGAGAGTAAGGGTTTTCTGAAAACTTGGGAATAAACAAAATTGTAAAGAGCTGCAATAGTGTGAAGTACAAATTATCCACCAGAAAATGTGATAACTGGTATTTGTACTTGGCAATGAATCTTTCATGTCTTCAAGTCATTCCCCATACAAATCAAAAGCAAAGTTTTTATTTCACTTTTGCTGGTGTAGCTCCTTGACTTGAAACGTAGCACGAGCAAGCATTCAAAGAAAGGGAAAACCCTGCATATAATCTGCAATAAAAACATCAAGAGCTGTCAGCCTCCTCCTGTTGAACCTGGCTAACCCTTAATATATTAATGCCTACATCAGATGTTAAGGTATTATGCATGGAAAAATTAAGAAAACTATTTTAATTGCTGCCAATTAAGTTTTCTCCCTTATGTTACCACTTCATTTTTCCTCATTGTCTTTTTAGGAATTATACTCTCAGTCCTATGATGCTGTTGGTGTGATGTTTGCTTCTATTCCTGGATTTGCTGACTTTTATTCCCAGACTGAGATGAACAACCAAGGAGTAGAATGTCTGCGCTTACTGAATGAAATCATTGCAGACTTTGATGAGGTAATACCAGCTGCTGATAGTGTTTAAACTATGAGTTTCCAAATGGCAAATATGTCATCCTAAATTATAAAATTTGGTAATTATTTTGTTTCCAGTAATTTTGATTTTTTTTCTTTTTTTTTCTCATATTACAATTGTCTTGTTTGCTTTTTTGCCCTTCATCCTGCCAAACATTGGTTTGAATTATCTAATGAGAGACTGAAAATAATATTCAAGTATAAACATCCATAAAAGCACAAATCTGCACCAGAGTGTCTGAAAGTAGAAAATGCTTCAGTTCTATAGAAGAAACAAGTATGAACAAATCTACAACTTTTCTGGAAAACAGTGGTCTAAATACAAAGAGGTCAAGGTGTTGCTTTAAAGGAGTTGGTTGAATGGACTCAATGGATATTAAAGGGTAAAACAGTGTCCAGTTAAATGTGAAGCACACAGCTCAGAAGCAAATGTTAGGTAGAGAATGAAAGGTGGGGGTGACCTGACCTGAGAAGATTTGTAGGCTTAGGAATTTTATAGAGATAAATGAAGTTCAGCTGCTTGTTTCATAGAGGAATTCAGAGGTGAAGGGATTTTTTTTTGTGTGTGTGTTAAAAGGACACAGAAAAGGAAAATAATTTATTAATTTATTTAGGTATTCTTTTGTCCAGGTATTCTTGTCCAGGAGTGGACAAGGTAAAAAGGAGAAGTCAGGTCTCCAGTGTAGCTAGGTGGACTCAAAGAAAAAACTTTGCATATTCTGCAAAGTAGTTTGTAAGGAAGCTTAGACAGGTGGTATCATGCCCAGTAATGAGCCCAACAGGAATTAAGAAAGGAGACAAGGCATAAGCCAGTGAAGAGCTTTAAAAAAAAATTCAAAACTAGGAAGAATGAAAAAGTACTGCCAAAATTACCTAGCAGAGAGAATTTTAAGCTCTCTCCTGCAGGCAGTTTTTAGGAGTGTGGTAAAAATAGAATTGGAACTACCTCTACTTATCAATGAGATTGGACCTATGCACCAGACTGCAATGGTCCAGACAGAAAAGGGAAGGAGAAAATATGGTGTCATTGGTCTGTGACTTCCATCCTGGGCGCCTGCATGGGGCATGAGTGGCTGCTCACAAAGATTGTACCAAGGCTAAGATTACTGACATGAAATTGGGAGTTTATCCATATAATTGGTGAGATACTAAAACTACAAGTGGGAAATAGAAGAATTCACAGCGATCATTTCTCTGTGCATTTAAACAGAGAACAAAATTTCCCCCTCATGAGAAGAACTCTGTCACCTGCTAAGCTCCTGCACTGCCTTCCCCATGGGTATAAATGCCGGCTTCTTACCTCCAGGATCTAGCACAGCTGTCAGCATGCTTCTTGATTAATAGTTTTGTTTTTATTTCCAGATCTGATTAAAATGATTACCCCTCAAACTTAAATTAATTCATAGCAATAGCCTTTGCATTAGGATATTTTGTCATGCACATTCACGTAACCTTCGCAACAAAATTCCTTTGCTGCTGTGGCAATTACTGAAGACAAGGTTTTAATCAAAACCCTAACACAATATTACTTTCAGGCCCCTAACACCTGCTCTGTAATTAATAAAAGACCTAATTGGAGACTGTATTATGTCCCAAACACATTTAGTTGAAGAATAGATACGTTCTTGGTACAGGTAGCAAATGAAATTATGGGATCCCCTGCTGACTGCTAACCTACTTGCAGCACGGCCATGCCATTAGTTTACTCTGTCTAAGCAATCTGAAAAGTGATATGCCAGACAGAACAACTGAAAGGAGTAACCTTATCCATGGAAAAGGAACCAGAAATCATTCCAGGTGCAATGTTTCAGGGCTAGCAATGTTTCCATGTAACTATTGATTTACACTATACAATGTCACTATTCTTTCTTTTTTTCCCCATGTTCCTTGCAAAGATTGCCTGCTACTCAATACAGCCCCAGGAGCAAAATGTGCAGATGTGCAGCTCAAGAGCAGAACAGCTCTGTTATCCATGGGGAAATTCTGCCTCTCAGCATCCACCTCTGGAGAGATACCCTAACGTAGAAATCTTAGCACAGCAGTGTAGGACATAGGCACCTGATGCCCTTTGTACATCCTAGGTGATTTGGGACACCTGCACAGGGGTGTCAGCTCCCACACTGCATTGTCAGAAAATTCATCTTCTGGAGCAAGCCACTGGAAGTTTTCGAGACAAGAGTACTCTAGATCCCACTGCACATATAAGTTTAGACAACTGAACTGAGTTCGCAAACTCAGATCAGATTCTACCCTGTAAATTGCCTCTTTACAGAGATAATAATAATAATAATAATAATAGTAATAATAATAAATATATACAGATCCAAATGATGCTTCTGAACAGAAGCTGTGGTAAAAATACAAATTGACCTGGTTTGGAAAATGTGATAATACACAAGAAAGAACTCTGGGTTATTTCTTCTTTTAAGACGGTTTTCCTTGTTAATGCAACACAGCAAGGTTACAGTCTGGATCTGTTACTTTGCTTTCCACGGAATTGATCTATGTTAGAGAGACAAAGTGAGTTACAAAAAAGTAGGAAATAGAAAGAGAAACTGTCACAGACAACTGCATGGGGTAGGTGGCCACAGAGGAGTCACATTGTGACAGGGTCTTTCTTAGGGAGTGGGAGAATGTGGTCCAAAAGTCATTTTTGCAGAATAGGTAGTCGACTACTGCCAAAATACAGCTTTCACTCAGTTGTTCTTTTCACCTTATAGTTCAAAAATTCTTTTACTTCCAAATTATCCAGTCTTCCCACCAGCTGAGGCAGAACAGGAGGTGCTAGTTTCTGGGCTGGCAAAAAGAAACAAATATGAACATTGAACATTTATAATTACTTGCTTTTTATATGACTGTAATTTTAAGACACATACAGGGCTAAACTCCCTTTCTTAGAGATGTTAGACCAAAAAATTAACAATATAACATTTCTGCGGATAATATGAGTTTTGAAAGGGGTTTTTTTTTATGTAATATTCTTTCTAGGCTTTTAAATGTCATTTATGTATGTTAATGTTACAATTGGGATTTGTGTTTTCAGAAGAGCTTTCTTGTTCACAGATTTTTTTTACTTTCTTGTATTTTATTTATTCTGCAATGATTTACACAGTGTATATCACCACAGATATTAATATTTTATGTTGCCACAAGCAGAGGTTTTAAGAGAACACTGGATCCTGCTTTCAGATTCTTTGATTACTTTGCAGTTGTGTGCCATGACCTGCAATATCCTCTTTTGTACAATTTTGTATATGTGATCCCAGGGTCTGACCTCCACACAGCCTTGGTTGTACATGGATTGCAGCATCAAGCCATTAGTTTCTTTTTAGATATAAACCACATTCTCGTGTTTGAAAATGTGTCCCTGGACTATCATGTTAAATTAGCAGCCTAGTTAAAATGTTTTAACAAATGGCAGCTGATTTAGGACTGAGTTGGAATATCATTCCCTGATATCAAAATCCATCATTCTGTCATACTGTGAAGAAATTAATTAGTAAATAGACCATTATTTGAAGAAGGAAAGAAGCTGTTGAATAGGCCATATAATGCAGGGGGGTGGGGAAAGAAACAAACAGGAGATTTGGAAACAATAATGAATGAGGAAAAAACCCATAACTTGGGATCATGTTTTCTAAATTGCATCACTGCCAATTTTTTTTTTCTTTCCTAATAAGAGTAATTTTAGATATTTATTATAAATTTTAAATTAATGTGCTGTTTTCTGTTGCTTCCAGCAACCATCTGGAAATGAAAATATGGACTGTTTTCAAGCAAGGCCATTTTCTCCCCTTGCCCACACACATGGTGCTCCCAGACTGCTCGCAGAGGCAGAGCTGCAAGAAAAGATCTTTTTCTTTAAGAGAGCAGTTGGAAGAGCTGCCCTTGTAAGAGGAAAGGGTACACAATGGGCTGTTCTAGCAGTTTGAAGAAAAATGAGAAGCAGGTTAAGTCTTTGGACTTTTCTGGCTTGGACAGGAGCCATTAAGCATATGGCTTTGTATTCCCTCCGTGCAGGCTGTGCAGCCTCCCTTTAGGGACAGATGGTGCCATATCTGCACACCCACAGCACAGCTCTGGCTGGCCTGCACTGGGGTCACAGTGCCAGGGGATAGTTCATGTTATGCCTTTGGTGTGTTTCTCCCTTTGAATGAAAGAATCCCTTTAGTGGACAGGAAATTCCAGCACATAAGATGGGGAAAAAAGAATGCACAGCAGTGTAGAAAAAAGAAAGGGGAAAATATTTCATTACATTTTTTTCCTGACCACAGAAAGACTTTTTTCCATTTAAACCCCAACTAAATCAAGCCTTTAGAATTGAAAGTTTGAAATTCCTTTTTTTTTTTTTTGTGAAGTGTTTTTTTTCTCCCATGACTTTATAATCATATTGATCCCTAAATTTGTTAGATACCATACAGCTTACCACAGTTTCACAGGGTATTTGGCATTAACACCAGCAACAAGCATTTTCCTGTGATGAGGTGATTAATGCCCATATCCCACACCCTGTTATCACTGATAGAATCCACATCCTGAACTCTGCTAAGGTCTTTCAAGGAATGTAGGGCTCTGGTTTCTATTTCATGGAAAGTCTTAAGTTAAACCATAAATATGGACTTGGAATAGGGACCAAACTTTCACTCCCACCTCATTCAGTGCTTTAGTCACTAGACTAAATTTATTCTTCCTCTTCCAGATTCTCAATCTGACAATACCTACTTAACATCCACAGCTATAGCAAATCCCAAATAGATACAGGCATTTACCATTTCCCATTGGTTCTTGGAATTTTTGTTAGAAGGGGAAAATACATAACAAATAATATAGACTGAATGATCCAATGGACATACTGGTGTCCAGTCTGACACTAAGTAGAGGGAAGCAGGGGATAGAAGAGGACTTGGTCTCTTACAGGATTTCTTTGGAGGCATCTACCTCCATCCACTGACTGTGTAATATCATAGAATTACAGAATGGTTTGGGTTGGAAGATCATCTTACTCCAGCTCCCCTGCCATGGTCAGGGACACCTCCCACTGAACCTAGTTGCTCAGAGCCCCAACCAGCCTGGTCTTGAACACTGATCTCATCACCTTAATTGTTGCTGTAGCAGCACTTAATTTGCAAACCGAGTTCCTCCAGCAGAGTTTTAGGAACTCTGGTAAGTGATCAAGTCTTCTATTCACACATACATTCACAGAGAGTTTGTGTTCACTGATATTCAGTGATCATACCTCAGGAAATGCAAGACTTGGATGCTTTTCTCTTAGGCTGGAATATGCATGTCCTGTATTATCCATTGTGGAATTTACCAAACAGCACAACAGCTTGCATGCACTCAGTGAGTAGATGATGTTCCAGAGTTCCAGATCAGTGTTCCCCAAAACCTAGAATACATTGTGTGCCATGACTGACTCAAATTTGGATACCACAGGTGTAAATTTGCATTCTCACATCTTTAGAAGCATTTTGTGTTAGGAATTACAGAAGTAACAGTATTTTTATTTTTACATATGTATTAGTTACTAGGTGAAGAGAGATTTCAAGATATTGAAAAAATTAAAACAATTGGCAGCACGTACATGGCCGTGTCAGGATTATCACCTGAAAAACAGGTAAGAGGATAATTTTCGTTAAGAAGCAAAACTTGTGATTATTCTGACCATTCATATTCGAAAATTTGTTATCTCTGTGTTGTTCATAAAACTTGTTTTGCTAAAATAAAATAGACATTTGGGGCTTCTGGCAGACAGCAGTTGCACTTCTTGATGAATTTAAAAGCCATCTTGTGCTTGGAACAAGAACCATATGGATTCTTTCCTCAAATTTAGGTTTATAGGAGAAAAAAAATTTCCTTTCAGTCACACCATTGTGAATCTAGATCAGGTCTATCTATATCTTCAGACATACTCCAAAGCCATCTCAGTAACTCACACAGGAACATGACTGACAACCTCCAATAATCAATGGAGAGGATCTATTAACTGACAGTGTATTTATGCAAGTGTAATGCTGCATTTATACTCTTTTTTGATACAGCCTATCTACAGACAGCATGATAACTACACATCAAAAAGAAAGCAGATCATCAGTTCAACTGAAGAACAAGCAAACCAAGCTGAGGGGATAAATAGTCACAGAGGACACGCACAGTCACAGCCATAAACCTCACATAAGACAGATGACAGAGATCCATTCATAATTCCACACAAGAATTTGCCTGGAAACAAATTAGATGAAGCTCTAAAATACATCCAATGAGAAGTCATCTGTTGCTGAAATCTGTTTCTTTGGCAACTGGTGCCTGTCCCCAGGAAGAGCAGCACAAAAAGGGTGTGCTGCCCCTGACCTGTCACAGGCTGGGAGCCACACTGATCACAACCTCTGAAAAGCAGAAGCCAAATTACCATGAGCTTTATAAATCAGAAAATTGCCATTGTTTGTTAAGAATACATTATAAAACACATGGAGTGTAACTAGCTGAGCATCTCCCGCCTACGGAGTAACAAGTGATGCTGACAGCTAGAAATCCATAAAACTAGATATGCATGGCATTTTTGATTGTCAAAATTCTTCTGTGGAGACATGAGAAAAGAAGGATAGAACACCAGGGAGATAGTTGGTTATAGCTATACAGCTCCTAATCACTTCCTCTGACTCTTGATGGGGGTAAAACTTCCAAGGGAGAAAAGCTTCACTGCCTTTCCAAGACTGATTAACTCTTCTCTTTTCTTGAACTATAATATTGTAATGGAATTTTAATGCATGTTTTAAATATACTTGTCATACGTACGTGTCTGTCACCTTGTCAGCACCTAAGAGGTGCAGGCTGCTGAGGGAGGTTGGCATGCTGTGAACAGAGCGAGTTAAGGATAAGGACCAAGCGTGGTGTGAACAGAACAGGGTGATGCCAAGGAGATGTTCATGTTCAGTATTAAACACACAGCAAAGGGCTGGACTGCATAATCCACAGGGAGAGACTTACAATCCTATGTACTATGAACTGGAAATTTGAAGAAAGAATTACCTTGCTTCAGAAGAGATGAGAAGACATCATACAATCATTGGGCCAAACCCACAGCTGTTCCTTACTCTGCTGTCTCCCTGGAGAGTCCCTGCCCCATGATCTCTTCTGTTGGTGCACTAGGTTGACTAAAACCCACTGCTGGTCCCCATCTGTATATCCACTGCTTTGTAGGAATGGAAATGGAAGGGAAGGAGCAGGGAGTGACTTGCCTCCCCTAAGCAAAGGCAATTAATGAAAAACAGAAGATCCTTTCCTTTCTCTCTTACCCAACACCAGGCAAGCAGGCTTGACCTGTTGTTCCTGTCATTGTTACCTCTCTGAGAGCACTTGATTTGATGCTTTGCCTGGGTGACAGTTTCAGTAAAGGAGAATTACACATCTTTCACTTCTTTCACTCTGCTTCCTGCTTGTGTGGGTCATAAGCACATGCTCTCACTTGATTTTTACCCTTGAGTCTGAACAATCTCAATCCTCTCTCTACTTTCTTTCTCAGCCTTAGACATGTTTCACATGCCTTGTTAATTCTCATGATTGCCTGTCAGATTGCTGACAGAAAGTTACTTTCTCTGGCCCTTTAAGCTGCTCTCTATCCAGTTATACAAGTATAACATAATGGGAAGCATTACCATTAATTGCAGTGTACCTCTCTTTCATCTAGAATGTTGAGCCTGGATTCCAAATGCAAACACTTGGCACTTGTAAGGATGGGTGGCAGCTGGGCTAATGCAAAACTTTATAAACATATCAATGTATAACTTTTTCCTCAGCAATGTGAAGACAAATGGGGACATTTGTGTGCCCTGGCTGATTTCTCCATAGCTCTGAATGAAAGCATACAGGAGATCAACAAGCACTCGTTCAACAACTTTGAACTCCGTATTGGTAAGCATGGTTCAAACACGAGAGCTAAATTGGGGTTTTGTCTGCAAGCATGTGACTCCACTGATTGCACTCCAGGAACATTGCAAGGACATGCACAATTTAGGAGAGCCCAAGTACTGTATCCTCTGTTTTCAAATTTACTTCATCCCAGGCAAAGTCAGAAATATTAAATACTCCATTTGCAGAATGATTTGGGGACTGCAGAAGTTCAAAGTTTCAGTGAATTGTGAATGGGGAAAACAATTAATTTATTGTCTTTAGTAAGTCTGCTACTAAGAACCCACAGATGTAACACAGAAAGTGAACAGGACAACCTAGATCCAACCCCAAGACTGATATTCACACAGTCTCTAATTAATCTCCCTGTATAATATTCTTCTTCAGTAAAGGGACAAAAGCAGTTTCTCCTAAACCCTGGGAGTAGTAATTATGTTTTGCACAAAAATTTAATTCCATCTCTGACCTGACCAGTGGCAGCATCTTTGAATTCTCTCTGTGATGGGTAAGCTATTGTTCTAGCTGGAATATCTTGCATGGCTTGTGGAATGGGACATAAAAAAAATGTATGGCACATAGCAGGAGCAAATTTGATGACTTCTCATGCTGAGTGGATCATTGACCAAAACTAAGGGGGAAAAAAAACCCACACACACCTGGAAGGGACATGTTTTTTATAGATAATCCTGCCATAGAAAAACTGAAATATATTCATCAGCCACAGCACGGAGGGTCACAGCATCACTATCTGATCTACACTTCCTAACAGTTTTAAAGGCAAAGCTCATAGTTCCCAAGATTTCTCAAGGAACAGGCACCCACACTTAGTAAGCATGTGCAAAGATTTCATAGAGCATGAATGCAAGACTATTTGATAACATTTTTATCACTATTTTAAAAAAAAATCTTTAAAAAATATTTTAAAAAACCTAAAAAACTAAAATGTTTTTCTAAAAGATATCTTACACTCAACAAAAATTATTCTTAAATCATTGTTATAGAAAAAAAAATTGCTTGTCTTTTTATACAACAATCTTGCAAAATTAAATCTTTCAAGAACTTCACAGAATGCTCTAATATTTTCACTTCATGGAAGATAAGAATGCAATTTCTTGACTGTATAGCATTAACAAGGTTGTCCTCAACAAGTGTAGTTCCAGAAATCTTTCCTACTATCTGCGAATAAGTTTTCAGGAGCTTTGGCAATAATGTGCAGAAACAGATAACACATAAGTAACACAATTCCACTGATATGGGTGTCCCATAAAATAACTCTTTTGATATCACTTTTCAAGTTTCCTAGCTTTTCCAGACTTTTTTTTTTGTTTAATTTCTCTATATATGTACCTCTTCCTTAAGCCTGGAGATAAGTGTATTTGAACCAGGCTTCATCTGGTTCTAAGTGCAAATATGGGTTTTAATCACTATTGTATACAGTTTATCTTCTCTTTTTCTTTCTTTTCTTTAATTAGGGATTAGCCATGGCTCTGTTGTAGCAGGAGTTATCGGTGCTAAGAAACCCCAGTACGACATCTGGGGCAAAACAGTGAATTTAGCAAGTCGAATGGACAGCACAGGTGTTAGTGACAGAATACAAGTGCCTGAAGAAACGTATCTGATCCTGAAGGACCGGGGATTTGCCTTCGACTACCGGGGAGAAATTTATGTCAAAGGTATCAGTGAACAGGAAGGAAAAATCAAAACATATTTTCTTCTAGGAAGAGTTCAACCAAATCCTCTAATCCTACAACCAAGAAAACTGACTGGACAGTATTCATTAGCAGCTGTTGTATTAGGACTTGTACAGTCTCTTAACAGGCAAAAACAGAAGCAAATTCTTAATGAGAACAATAACTCTGGAATCATAAAAGGACATTACAACCGGAGGACTTTGCTCACTCCTGGTGGATCTGAGGTAGCAGTCCAAGCAGAGGGGGCTGACAAAACTGAATTGCCATAATCAGCATTGTTTGTGGGGTTGTTTTTGTATTTCTTTTATATATAAAAATAAATATACAAATAAAAAGGGTTTAATTTTTTTTAGAAGGAGTGTGATTTTTTTTCTTCTGGTGTCGTATTTTGATGAGATTCAAATTCCTGTATTTTAACAAATAGTGCCAGCATCTCTCTCCAGCCATCTGTGATTAACCTCTGAATGTCCAGACCCAGTAGTGGTGGACACCACTCTGCTGTGTCATCTACCTGCAGAAAGGAAAAGAATAAACCCCTGACTGGAGGGATTTAGAACATGAATTGGGTAGGGAGTTAATGATCATGAAAGGAGGAAATACTGTCCACATTTTTCAGATGAAAGCAAAACAAAAGGAGATTGAGTAGGTTCTTCTTACCTTTGCTTGCCTTCAAATAGATTTATACAATCTAAGGTAGATGCCTTGTCCCCATAACTACAAGAAAAATATTGACAATACAGCCAAAGGGTTTTAAAGTATGTCTCCCACCCAGGTATGAGGATCTGGAAGACAGAAGAGATGAATCTTGTCCTAAACTCAGTGATTCCATTGAGTTCACTCTTAAAATAGACTAAGGCATCCTCTCACAGCTGGGTGGCTGCACTGTAGATAAATTGTATGTTGATATCCAACTGACCTCCTGCAGCCATGGCAGCAGGTCAAGGCTCTCCTGTGAGCATTATGGCACATCCATCAGTCCTGTCTGGAGGGCTCAAACACACTGTGGTGTCTTGACTGGCAAACAGACAAACAACAGAGTTTCATCTTGAATGGCATAGCTGGAGTCTACAGTTGAATCAATTGTACAAGAAATTAATTGGATACCCTGATGGTGTTTTCCAGAGCTTAACTCTTCACCCTGTCACCAGAGTTGTCACCAAAACAAGGATTCTATGAGGCTGTAAAATGAGTGTGTGTTGAAGTTCTGCAGGAGACAAAACTCACTGCTAAGCTCCCACTCAGCTGCCCCAAGATGAGGGGAAGCCAAGACTGAGAATACCCTAAATTTGTGTGCCAGCACAGACGGTCCTAGCAAGATGCTACAAGGGCACACCTCAGTGCTACAAGTCCTGCATCAAAAGGAGGTTAACATTTTGGGGACTGGATGTTCAACTTCACCTTGGAAAAAGTAAATATACAGCCCAGGTTTGTATATGCACTCATGCCATGATTCACACTGGGCATTGAAGCGCACGAGTGAACCTCTCATCAAGTCTGTTCTCAAAGGAGCTGGGCTTGTTTCAGTAAATACTGTCCTTAAAGTAAATCACAGACAGTAGAGCAGAACCTGTAATCACACAGCAATCCCCAGATGAGCCATGCTCAAACACTACAGTGCAACATACAGATTCTTTGTAAATACAGGCTTGCTTTTTGCAGGCTGCTGTTACCTGGCCCTGAATAAAAACTCAGGATTCTTAGGAGCACTGCCGCTGGATCAGCCTCATTTTTAGAAAATGGCCAATTTGGCTGGAACATCCTGACTAATATATTTTAGAAGACACTACTGTTCACTAAAAAAAGAGGTACCAAAACATGAAAGTGTTTAATTGTAATGAGCGCATTTCAGTGTAAAGTGACCCAATAAATGAGTTTGTAGGGTAATATTTTATCAGCAAAGTGCCATATTCTGAAATAAAAAATAAGAAAGACAGGTAAACTCAACAGAAAGTTGTATCACTGAATAGTTCTGAAGAAAGAAAGCAATGAGTAGTCTGAAATGTTATACCCAGTGACGTTTCAATCAATAACTGAGCTCTCATTCTAAATATTCCTCCTTTCAGTCCCCACAAATATCACTTTTGTGCCATGCACAGAAAGTCAAACCCTTCAGCTCACCTAGGCAAGTGCTGATACTGTAGGAGATGAAGA
The DNA here is from genome assembly GCF_009819885.2 of Catharus ustulatus. Lineage (NCBI taxonomy): Eukaryota > Metazoa > Chordata > Aves > Passeriformes > Turdidae > Catharus > Catharus ustulatus. The sequence goes on along the minus strand of NC_046221.1, from coordinate 154,418,660 downwards.
CATGGAAGTGATGACAGCTGAAGCATTAAATTAATTTCATGTTTACAGTGGTATTTCCAGAACTAAACAAAGAAGCTTTGGCTGGTTTAAGCAGTTCATTAACAGTTGTCCTCTCCTTAACAGGTTTTGGGGTGTTTTTCTGTGCTGGATGGGTTCACTTTTCCCAGTCCTTTAAACATTTAATTTTTGCTAATAGCCCAGCTTTTCTAATTCTGATTTTCTAATTCTCACCACCTCCGTAATGACAATCTGCAGTGAGTGGAAGGTGTTAACTGGATAACAGGATTGGAGACTGGAGTTATGAGGGCAACTGCACTGCTGTTTAGCACAGGCCCAAATTTCCTGCTTCTTATCAGACACAGATGTCTTTCCCTGGTATCCCTCTCAAAATCCCCATTAGCATAACTGTGTTCCCAAGAAAAATCACTGGCTAGTGAAGCCTGAGTCAGTGTTGACCAGATAAAGAGTTTGCTAAATCAGCTCATTACTGCTGAATCACCTCATTGCCATGACAGATTCGTTAGTGAGGAATTTCACTTTCTACTGTAGAAGGTAAATCCCTGCATGATTTTTCTGTTTTTCTAAGCTTGCTGACTATTTGTCACCCCAGCAATTGCACTGTTTGTTCCTTTTCATATGTGGTGACCTCATAGGTTCAGCAATGTTATTTCTCATTGGAGCAGCTGTTTGCTGTGGAGCACAGCTATTATTTATGGTCTGAGGCTGCTTCTTGTTGTACTTTACAACTTTATGGTACCATTAATGTATTCAGTTTTCCCTCACAACCATCTTCAGGGCTTCTTGTTCATAAAGAATAGAATTGCTCATACAAGAAGGACCTATGAAGCTAAACACCCAGTAATTATCCCTTGAAACATGGATGCCTGGGTTAATGAAAGGAAATTGCTTTGATATCATAACACTTCAGCCAAAGCAGCTAGCAAATATTGAGAACTGCCATAGATTTTCCCTATTAGGAGAAGAAAGCCTTGGCAAAATTTGACTATACTCTTTGATGTCACCTTATTTCTTTCCAAAAATGTACTTTACACAGAAATAAACAGCAGCAGGCTGCTTCCGCAGAAATTTGTACCTCAGTTCCTCCACAAAGCTCAATGTCAGGAGCTCTTAAATTGTTTCTAAATAAACAGGCTGAAACCCACAGCTTTCTTCTCTGAAAAGCAACATACAATCAACTGCATCAAGGGCACCTTATGCTTTGAAGTACTCAATCATTAAAGCAGATGGAATATTGACAATCTGGATAACAGTTCTGTACCAAAATCATTACTTTTAGTGCTCCAAGTGCATTTTTGCAACCATCACGCCCATATTCTAGCAAAAAGCTATACCTGTAGCAAGAGTGCTGGTTTGAAGGGCAGTGAAGGAGTTTTGTGTTAATTAATTTATGCCATTGAGCAATTTTTATAATGTATGTTTAGAAATTCACAGTTAGGAACCAATAGCAGTCAAGGTATCTACTCTTGGCTCACATTAAGACTCAAACCACTGAGTTTAACTCTACTGAGAACAGTGTGAGAGGTGTGATATCATTTAGAGCTGTGTGCTAACAAAAAGATTCAAAAAATAGCTTTTAAACACAGGGGGAAAAAAAATCACTCCCTGTCCTCAGCTTTAATCCATTCCTGATTATTTCGCAGTTGTTTTCCCATTTGGAAAAGCACAGCAATAAAAAAAGAAAAATCTCATCTAATCCTTTTCTCATTAGCAGAACTTCAGCTGCCTTTCCTAAGTGCACTGGGAGTCAAGGAGTTTATACAAACACCAGCACAGAAAAGTGCCTGATAGCCAAGTTTCCTGGGGCTGCCCACTGTGGAGCAGCAAGGCAGGGAGCAGAGCCTGGCTCCACAGCTGATTTGACAAACAGGCAGAAAAATAATCAGAGGAGCAGGAAATAACCACATTAACCATCGTTGGTGGTACATGGTGAGCGTCATAATTGCACAGCCGACTTATTAACCTCCCCATCAATCTTCTTCTGTGCACTGACACAATTCAGGAGTTGTGGTTTCCCCAGCTCTGTTTTGCTGGAGGAGGGGAAAAAAAATATGACAGCAGAGCAGGTGGCAGATGGGAGGGAAGGGGTAAAAATTCAATATGCATATCTCCAGGCACTTGAGGCTTACACCAGTTTTTAAGGAATGCTCTCATTAGCTCTTCCAGAACAGAAAATTTCCATTGTTTACATAACTTTAGCACATAAGGCCCAATTTAATTTTTTTTCTAAAAATTTTCTTCTTTTCTGTCTATTTACCCCTAAGGTGTTCTATATGTGATAGCTGTCAGAGTTACAGAGCCACCCAGAGACTGATTCATTCAGTTCTTTCATGTGAAAACGACAGCTATATGCAGAGCTGGTTAATCTCCTGTAAAATGCCATCTCATGCTACATCTCCTGACCTAGATCTCCCTCACCTCAAGGTGTTTTGTTTTTCTTGTGAAATATTTCCAGATCACAGAAACACAGGATATTATGTTAATACTTATATACTGAACATCTCTCTGTTTCTTAGTCCATGTACCTTTTGAGGGTCCTGAAATCTTCAGCTTTGCAATATTAATTGAACACAAAGAAGCACCACTGTTGCCACATGGGGACAAAGAAGAAGCAATCTCAGCTGGTTTGCTGAAAATCTAAGGTTCTAAAACAAATTATATGTGTGAAATGACTTCTGATTGCAAAACCCACTCCCAGCAGTATTGACCTGGAGTACTCCAAGGGATATTATTACAACCACAGGATATTAAGTATAATTTTAATGAAGTCATCACTTGCTTCAAATAATAAAAAAACACAACAGCCTCCTCCTATTCATCATTCCATCATTCCAGAGACTATTTTAACAGGCTCTCAGTTTTGTAATTTTGCTACAGATGAATGGCTGTCCCTTTTGGATGTGTCCATCTAAAGCTCCATCCAGGAGTCAGGAGTTGCAACCATGTCTTGGAGTCAGCATATTCTGTATGGATGAGACCAAGTCTTGCAGTGGCACCAATTCATTCCCTGTGTCCCTGTTCCCAAGAAAGGCAAGACCAGAGGCTTGAACAAGCTGGGAGCTGTTCTTTAGCACTTTTCCCATCTGAACGATGCTGGGAAGAAGATCCTAGTGGGACCTATACCTCAAGGTGAATCAACACTCCACCTTTGCAGCTCATTCTTCTTTAAGAGCCTAATCTGCAAGTTGTTGCACTTGGCAGCTTGGCACTCCCAGCCACGTTCACAGGATAATGAGGGCACAGGGAATACATCCCACATGCCACAGCTGACACTGCAGTGTGCAATCACCTGCTGCCCTGTGGGGCTCCTCTTTTCCTGGCAATTAACTTGGCAGGACCCACAACCTCTCAGAAGCCACCATCAGGATGTTAGCAGGCAAGTTTTCATGGAACCATCTCCAACAACGTTCTTTTCTATTGCTGGTTTTGTTTGGGGTTTTTTTTATTGCTTCCTGCAGAACAAACAGAAATCCAAATATTCATAATTTCCATTTTATTTATCCACTCTGAATTTATTCAGAAACAAAAAACTCACCAATACTTAAAACTTAATTTAAGCAACAACATTTCCTCCTCTTACTCTCTCAGACAAGGTAGGTGACGTGCCCATTGCAACTTATGGATCTCCACCACATTTCCCTCCCAGAACTATGCTGTCCTCACCTCTATGAACTGAAAGTTTCCTATACAGCATGTTTGCAAGGTGATCTCAGGCACCAATTCACCCCATCTTTCTGCTCACATCAATTTCAGAGCTAGAGGACTAGAGCAGAAAGTCCTCTATGTGCCTGAGAATTATATTAAAAAAAATGAAAAAGAAACTCCATGAAAAAAGTTCCAATCTATTTATGGATAAAAGTCAATATTTTATTTTCAGCTTTAAAGTCACAATGAGCACAGAGAACACCAGTATCACCCATTGCCCCTTGAACAAAGTTTCACAGGTTTTATTTCCACATTTGATGCTGCCTTCATATGTGCTCTGTATTCCCATGCAAAGCTTACTGACATTGGCCAGTCTTGACTAGGCTCAGCGACTCATGCCTTTGGATTCTCTCTTTGGAGCATCTCCTGACAAACACCCAAAGAGCAAACTTTGATAGCAACCACTGCAATGGGCACTTCTGCTTTCAGATGCTTAGCCATATCCTACTATGGATTCTTTGACTAAAAGTCAAAAAAACATCCTTGTATCTCCAAATTATCCATCTCTTTATTTAAACCCATGCTGAAATATATCTTGTGGAAATCAGAAGGTATTGTGTCTTAGCATCAATACATTAGGGAGAAGCTGTTTTTGCTCCATGTTCCAAAGGTTAAGAAACTACAGTGGAACAATAACAATAAACTTTCTTAATCTGTCTTTGAAGCAGAGACTGCTATCCAACCAGAATTCTTCCTTCAAGGTAGAAGCCACTACATCTAAACAACAGCCTAAACAAACCAAACAACAGCCATAATCACCTTTGCTCAAGGCCATAGCTTCAAATTTGGGGCCCTGTCTTCTTCATAAGTCCATTTAGGATGTCAGACTCTTTCAGCCCTGGCTCACAGTCTTTGCTACTTCAACAGTGACCATTCCCCCTGTACTCAGCACTGGTAAGCCTGCACTTCAAACCCTGGGTCCAGCCCTGGGTCCCTCATAAAAAGAAAGACTTTGAGGTTTTGGAGAGTGTCCAGAGGAGGGAAGGGAGCTGGTGAAAAGTCTAGAGCACAAGTCTGATGAGGAGCAGCTGAGGGAGCTGGGGCTGTTCAGCCTGGAGAAAAGGAGGCTCAGACCTTATCACTCTGTTCAGCTCCTGAAAGGAGGCTGTACTCAGGTGGGGATCAGTCTCTTCTCCCAGGTAACAAGAGACAGGACAAGAGGAAATGACCTCAACTTGCTCCAGGAGAGGGCTAAGATTGGTGTCTTGGTTACAATACAGAGTGTGATAAAAGGTATCTATTCTATCACCATCTGTTGAGGGTGGGGGCAGTGATCCTTATCTCCACGGCAGATATTCTGCTAATGGCCCATCCATTGAAACCAGGCAGGGCATTGTTCTCTATCTTTTCACAACCCATCCTTCCTCCAGCCAGTCATTTTCTGCTAATGGCCTTTGAGTCCCACTGTGTGACTGATAAAATTACTGCATCCCATTGGAAGTTGCTCCAGCCAGGTGGAAGAGCCCAACATTTCTTACCAAGATAAAAACAGAGGTTTTGGGACACTAAGGGAGCCCCTTTCTCCACTGGACTCCAGAGGAAAACCGGATTTCTCCACATAACCACTGGACCTCCAGAGGGAAACTGCACCTTGTACAGGAGCACTGCTCCAACTGAGCCACATCTGTCACTGCAGGAGGATGCAGCCACCATTTAATGGGACTGCTGCCAACACCCTGCCTGACAGGGTGTCAGGTTGTACTCTGACTTTGTCAGGGCTTGGGATTTATTTCTTTATAGTACTGTATTTCTATCTTAATTTCCCTAGAGAAGAACTGTTATTCCTAATTCCCATATCTTTGCCTGAGAGCCGCTTGATTTCAAAATTATAATAATTTGGAGGGAGGGGGTTTACATTCTCCATTTTAAAGAGAGGATCCTGCCTTTCTTAGCAGACACCTGTCCTCCAAACTAGGACAATTGGAAAGAAAAAAATTATTTCTCCGAAAGCATAGTCAGGCATTGGAACAAGCTGTCCAGGGAAGTGGTGGAGTCACCGTCCCTGGGGGTATTTAAAAGACGAGTAGGCATGGAACTCAGGGTATTGTTTAATGGTGGAGTTGGCAGTGGTGGGTTAATGGTTGGACTTGTTGATCTTAGAGGCCTTTTCCAACCTAAATTATTCTATGATCCTGTGATCCCTAAGACTGTCAAAAATGTGTTCAGAAAAATTCTGTCAGTGCCAGAACTAAGTCAAGCTCTGTAGCTTATGGAAATGAAGGCTTCACTGGAGTTAATTGATTTAATTCCAACGTAAGAATGTTTTCATGGGCCAAACATAGTAGCTTCTTGAGACCTCTTTAATCTAGTGAAGAAAAGCAGAACAAAAATTAGGATGGAAAGCTACACAAAATCAAATTGGAAATGAAGCACACACATCTAACAGCAAATATGCTTAACCACTAGAACAGGACACAATGAAAAACAATGGATCTGTTATCTTCTGAAGAGTTCAAAATGAGACTATGGACACCTTTGTGTAAATTATGCTTTATTCAAATACAAGTGCCTAAGTCCACTGATGGGGAACAATGTGTTTTCTATGATCTGTGAAATTCCAAAAGACAGGCTGGATATTTCAAGATTTCTGTCTTCTATATCCATGCATTTGGCATTATCTCTTCACCACTGAGATAAAGAGAAAAAGGCAAAATCTTCAGTCCTGAGAATGCTTCACAGCTCTTACTAGTACTGAAGTACTGGCTGAAGATGAGGAAGGAAAACCTTTTCAATTTCATGCATTGATTCAGAGCCTGGAAAAAGCATAATTTGTTATATGTTTCCCTTTGTGAATGCTCTGGAGGCGTTTCAAACCAGTGGCTCAGCTCGCTGGCAGACATTCCACCAAGCTATTTAGCTTCCCAATCATTTATATAACTGCTTCATTGATTTTACCAAAAAACTCTGTAGTCAAGCGTCAAGAAAGAAACTGAATTACTCCCACAATTGCATTCCACCATTCCCACCCCCTTACTGCTCACTGCCATTTTTCTTCCTTACCCCAGTGCTCAGAGCAATCATTCCCCATTGCAGTTGTTCTAAGCAAGGCTGTAAGACCCACTGGGGAAGAACATTTGTTTCTTAACAAGAGTTTCTTCTCACAGGGCTCAGTGAGATGTCAGGAGGTGTTTATGGTGTTGTGTGACCTTGTCCAACTGAGGGTGTTTGTACTTTCCCTTAAAACGAGAAATGTGGCCTTGACTTAAATAAATAAATAGTTTTCTACAAGAGTAGTTTATTATAATGATGCATCCCTGTCATTTTTGTATAAACATGGGATATCGCATATATAACATACCCAACCTTACAAGGCCTTTGCTTTTATTCCACATCCAGAAAAGTCTCTTGGGAACAGAAAACACAGGATGCAGGAAAAGAAGAATGAAAGGAAAAGCTACCTCTGAACTTGACTGCAAGGAAGAAAAAGAGGCACATTAAATGCTCATAAAATACCTACCAAATAACCCAATTGGCTACTTACAACCTGATATTCGTGATTTATTTCTCAAACTTCTCACAAAGGTTGACAGGAAGAATTTTCTCTTCCCTTTCCCTACCCAAAATGCAGTTACCTAATTCTGACACTAAGATGAGAATAACTCCTAATATTTCACTTGGATTAGCAGTTCCCACCAAGTGACAGAGGTGAGAGATTTGTACTGGAAGGTCACAATGACAAGGCTGAATAAAAGTCTCTGCCTGCTGCTCTGAATTATTAATAGTGCCTCACTTCAGGGCACAGCCAGTCACTGTTCTCTTGTTGGGGACCTCAGGAGAAGGGAGCACAGTTTCCAGTGCACTTCAAGCCTTTTATCAGTGCTTTGAGCACACACAGCTATTTCACACCAGGGGTAGTGTCAGGGTAGGGCAGACTTCTTAAAGACATAACATCCTGCTCAGGGGCATGAAATGAGAATTTCACAAGGGTTTGTTTTTGGGAAGACATTTTCAATTGCATCTAAGTGGAGGGAGAACAGTTTAGTTCCATCAAGCCCCTTAGATGCTGTTAAAAACCAGTATTTTTTAAAAATTATGTCTGCAAACAATTGCATCTGAAATGTCATGCACCATGATTCCTTTCTATTGATTGTTTTTATGCAATTTACCCCACAGGTTCTGATATTCAGTCTTTTCCTAATATATCTTACGGCATCTTAAATGGTATTTTTGAGGCAGAGAAGCAGCTTCTTCAAGACAACAGGAAAGCATTTTGCTGGATGCCTGTCATAGGTGTCCTGAAATCATTATGACTCATGGGAAATGGCAGCAAGCAAAACTCAGGGGTTTGTCAGTCATGTTTTTGTTCACATAAATGTTCTGAAATATAATGACCTTACTTTCTAAAAAGCTTGATGTTTAAGCTGCAGCATGCTAGGGTCAGCTATGTCCATTGTGCCCTTCTATGTCTGCTCTTGAACTGTGTAAAAAGTTCTTTCTCCAGAAACATCTTTACAACTTTTCCTACCTCCTCTCTCTTGGATAAGTGAAAAAATTCAAGGTGTGATGACTTGCAGAGGAACCACGAACCCCTTTGTTTCAGATTAATTTACCTAGAAAACAAGATTGTATTTCTGCTGCAAAAACTCACTTTTTATTCCTTTGCAGAAACGCTTATAGCATGAAACAAGTATGAATGACACAGCAATTCCTTTTGCACCTGCAGGCAGGATGAAATTATTGGCCAGAGAGATGGAAAAGATGAAGCAGACACAGCTGACCAAGTTACTGATTTTGATTCCCATAGCAGCAAATAACCAGACTCAGGATAAATCCAGACAAAAGTGCTCTTGTACGTTCCCTTTTCACAATGCCACAAGGAAAGGCAGGGATTATGCATTCAGAGCTATGGGCATTGCCTTCTGCATGTTATGCCCCTGTTTTTACTGTCTTACACTAAATCATCTAGGGCTGGATAATCTAAATAAATTAGTTTTATGAGCCAACCAAAAATTAGCATAAATTTCTGACCTCACTCAATTTTAGTTTATGACCTGGAGCCTGCCAGTCTCCCAAGTCCTGAAATTTCTTTCTCAACCTGAGGACAACCAATTCTTTCCTCAGGAGTACATATATTGCATTTCTTCAAGCATTCATGAAAACTTACCTCCTTCCAGCTGTGTCTGAAGACTCCTTAATCACTTCATGTCTCCACTGTCCTGATACAAATCTCAGCCACAGACATGTGAACTGGGGGAATGAATGAGCCCAAAGTTTTATTGCAACACCAACCAGCTCAACTAAGCCCTTTCCTTCCAAGACAAACAGCATAAAGTGGGTACTGTTGTCTCAGACACCCCTGTGAATTCTCCTCCTAATGTGATCTTTGCTGTTGACTTTCCCTCATGATCATCATCCTGCCAGTATTGACAGGCCACTCCAGGGACTAATCTTGGCATTCTTCATGTTGAATCTTGTCCTCTTGCTGGACTGCAGCCCCCGAGCATGATGTTCATTACTGCGGTTGCCAAAGCACATTAGGGACTGTGAGCTCTATTTCCAGAGCAGTCAGATCAGAACAGATACCTCTTCTGACTTATGCTACAGCACTTGGCTGCAGGATGTCAAGTTTGGTGCTGAAACACTCATAGGCACACTTATAGGAAATTATTTTAGCACATGAATCTTCCCACTTGGCATGACCTGAACCCTTTGAAGCCTTGTTAGAGTTAGGTGCAAATTCTTTTTTTTATTTTTTTTTTTTGTTGGTTTTTTTTTGTTTGGTTGGTTTGTTTTTTTTTTTGTTTGGTTTGGGGTTTTTTGTGGGGTGGTGGGTTTTTTTTTTGGTAAGACAGCTGGTACCATGAGGAGCAGCTGAGGTCACTTGGATTGGAGGAGAGGAGACTGAGGGGAGATCTTATTGCAGTTTCCTCATGAGGGGAAGAGGAGGAGCAGACACTGATCTCCTCTCTCTAGTGACCAGTGAGAAGGAATGGCCTCAAGCTGTGCCTGGGGAGGTTTAGGCTGGATATCAGGAAAAGGTTCTTCACCAGAGGGTGGCTGGGCACTGGAACAAGCTTCCCATGGAAGTGAAAACACCACCAAGTCTGACAGAGCTCAAAAAGGGTTTGGATAAAGCTCTCAGGCAAATGGGGTGACTCAGGGTGTCCTGTGCAGGGCCAGGAGTTGATGATCCTGATAGGTCTCTTCCAACTCAGCATATTCTATACTTCTATGATGAAAATGACGGAAGTTATAAAGAGTCCCAAGTACAGAAACAGACAGGATGCACAACTGCATGCAGGACATAGCCATGGGCAAACAGGCTCAACTCTGCTTATCCAAAACAAGCTGTCATGAAACCAACATGCTCTCATGTCTCACTTCATTTTGTAAGTTAATAAACACCAAAATCTGTAACATGTTGTGGGTGGTGCAGAAAAAAAAGAAGGAATACAAGCTCCTTTTGGAGGTAGGGTCCTTGAAAAATCAGAGGAATTCAGTAGGGTTTTCTGGAAATGGTTCTGGAAAACAATCACATCTGCTGACTGTTGCAGACTAATTCATCTGCAAATCTGTCGTGCTGCATGCAGAGGAAAACCACAAGCATTAGAAATCATTCCAGTATTTTCTGAGGGATTCATTTACTGTGTAATCATTGTTTAGGTAGCTATGAACAACTTTCTCTCTTTCTTGCTTTCCTGTGACACCCTTAAATAGCACTCAGTCTTTTACCAGCACAGAATGCTAATGTGCAGAAAGATCTGCTGTTTTCATTCCTCTATAGTGCATCATTTTTAAAAGGAGCTCTCAATTCATGTGGGCCTCTAATAAACAACTGTCAGATCCTCTGCTCATGCTCAATACCCTCTGCCTTCAACAAGGAATGCAGAGATGTCCAAAAATATAATGCTTTTGTATTTATAGCAGAGAAAAAAATTAGAATGCAAATTAAAGTGCATGGAAATCATCTGACTTTACTCAAAGATCACATCAGAAGGACACATAGCAATTGAGGTTTTCAGGCCAGCTGTAAGACCCAAACTAATCCTGAGGTTTGGTAGTGAGACTGGATGAGATGATATTTAAGGGTCCCTTCCAACCCAAACCAGCCTGTGGCTCAATGCTGGGAATGAGGTAGCAATTGAAATGAGAAGCAGGGTGGCAGAAAACAGGTGAACTTTTCTAACCTGATTTCTTCTGCAATCCCCAATATTTCCTGTGCCTCCCTTCAAACCAAATAAAAGATTTCTTTTTTTTTTTTTTTAATGTATCTTTGTCCTGTACAGCAGCCAGATGTGCTAAGAATAGCTGAATGGAAGTAATACTGAGAATAACACCCAGGACATCTCCCTGATGGATCTCTTACAGGTATCCAGTGTGTATATCCCTGTCAATGTCACACAGAGGAGCAGTAATTAACACCACCATGTTCCAGCTGCATAGACAAATCGTTGTTCCCCACAATGCTTGAAACAGCCTTAATAACATATTGCAACCCAAGAAGTTATGGGACTTTTGTTGTCTCTGATCAGGAGAAAATAGCCTGAGAGCCAACCCAGAAAATCCTGAAAACTCCAACCTCTGCTTTATATTCTACAAAACATTATCTCACCTGAGCAAAATACAAGGAAATGGCTCATTCATGCTACACTTGCTTTTATATTACACTGGATGCTCCTTGATTTTTAATGCTCTCTAGCCAAAATTGGAACCCCACTTCACACTTTGTAAAAGGAATTAGTTATCTCTTCAGTGCTCCTGGAAATGTCATCAGATGCAGATCCAGGTGCAATTATGCTGCGGATGGGGGGAAGAATCCAGCAGTGCTTTTGCACTAACACAGACTCGTGTGGGATGCTGACACCTCACAAGGCATTGATGATGCAAGAGAATCTTCCTTGGTTCTCCTCAATTCCACCACTGAACACAGACCTAGCACAGTGGGACCACACAAGGCTCCCTGAGTGGTCTCAGGTTGCATTAATCACTTATCAGCTGCTCCTGTAAGTGTGTCTGTAATGCCAGCCTTGAGGAGTTTGCCACCAAAAAACCAAAAAAGAAACAAATGGGCTGATTGTGGAAGGAACTGAAGAGCTCTCAGCACCAAAGGGATTTGTCTGAGGCTTCTTGGATTGTTTGTATCAGACTCAAAATTACATTTCAGGTTGTTGATCCTAACACAGATCTAAAGAACAGGGTTGTTTCACTTCAGATAACATACAAGGTTTTTAAGACTGCTTTTTTGAACTGACCATGCACATCTATCAAACTTTTTTCTTACCATAAACAAGCTCTTATAGAAGAGTTCCTGCCTGAGGAGCTTCAGCCTCTCAGAGCCTCAAAGGGACTCATGGATTTCTGTCTGTTTTCTGTCAATGTTAGAGGATTTGATTGATTCTCTCATTATCCTTCCAACTTAAAATAATGGCAAGTGGCATTTTTCTTGGAGAGATGTGCATTGGCTTAAAAAAACACTCCCAGTTCATCCATCTGCTAGAGCTCTGGAGAGCTGAATGGTACTTACTATTTTAGATGTTCCGTCTAACACAAAAAATTTCATCTTCCCTTTCTTTAAAGCGTCACACTGTGTTCATAGTTGTATTCCATGTGGGTTTCATTTTTGGTCTTAACCAGGACTGGGCCAGAGCCTTTCCTGCCCTGGAACAGATCTAGGATTGATTCTTGCAACCCTGAAGGGATGTGACCATGGCCCTCACCATAAAATGCCATAGCAGAAGCATGAGCCAGCCTGCTGCTCCACAGGCATGCACAAAGTGAGATGCTCTGCTCACAGTGTGATGCACTGCAGAGAATGCTGGACTGTCTCAGTCTGTGAGCAGCAGCAGACAAGGTGCAGTGTTCAGTTTCCACTTTTCATTTGAGTGCTTAGTTATCACTTTTAGATTGAATCTGAGGATGACCTCTCCACTAGGAAAAAAGAAATAGGTCAGTTTGCAGCAAAAAATTAAAGGTGGGGACAGAGGCACACAGAGGTAACAACCATTTTTTAGAGCAATGTTCCAGGCAGCCAAGTTTGTCTCAGTCAAGTCAGCAGCTCTGTACAGCCACATCCAGCTCAGATGGCAGTGGGGATGGTCCCCTTCATCTGGTGCTTCCCTTGGGGCAGATGCTCAGGGTTTGTTTTCAGGCTGTCAGGCACATGGTAGTGGGATGACCAGGTCTTGCACCCAGACCTAGTAGCCCTGGGACATCATTTTAAAAGGGGTAGCTTCTCTGTATCCTCAGCCCCAGGTAAACTGTAATGGTTTTGGCTGCATTTGGGGCTTGCTGCAATTCACCTCTCATTCTACTGCATTCACTGGAAAGCACCAGCATGGAGGGAGATCCTGCTTAGAATGAACAAACCTGTTGCTATGTCTCTGTCCCCCTCACTTCTGTTCTGTTAGGCACAATATGGCAGCAGAAAAAGCCACAAACCTGAAGCTACAAAACTACTGAGATTTGGGTCCAAATCCAAGCTCTAACACCTCCCTTGAAAAGATAGCTTCACTTTCCCATGCTAATTTTTGTTGGGATTATTTTCCCCCCCTCTACTTTCTGTTTGTCATTTATTTAGAAGCTGAACCATTTAAAACAGGGAAAATTCTCCTGTATATTTTATAGGTAATTAACATTCTGGGGCCCTGGTTGACTGCAAGGACTACAGAACACATGAATGAAAATGCAGCTTGCTGCACAGATTAAACCTGGATTTGCATTCAGCACAGCCACTGTGGCTCACAGGCACTCCCCCAGCAATTCCAACCCGCTACAACACCCTGACCCCTGCGTGAATAGCGCTGAGTAAAGCTGCCAACACACCCCAAACCTCCACTCCCCCCACCCCCAGTCAGAATTCCGTCATTACTTAGGTTGGACTTTGGGATAAAATATCCCAGAGTGAGATAGTTCTGCTGCCACCAGGTCATTCTTCAAGTGCAGCCCTTTCCACTTGTGTCAGCGCATCTGCAGGCAGTGTTTAGAAAGGAAAGGAGGGATTTGAGATAAAGCACTTAAAATCTGAGATAATAGAGCAATTAACACTAGAGATGAGGATGCTGAAGCCCAGGAGACCTTGCTCAGCTGCTTTGCTCTTATCACATGATCAGGGACCATATTTGAAGGTAATAGCAAATAACTTCATTAAGCTATCAATAGATTGAGAAGTTTGGAGAGCTTTTGAAAAAAAAAAAATCTCTTTCTCTCACCAGGTGGCTTCTACAAGCTCTCCTAGTTCCCACACAATGGTATTTTCAGAATCTTATTAAACACAGTAGGAAACTTAAATGCTTAAATGTCCTTGAATGTTCTTGTCTTGAGTTTTAGCAAACCATTTTCCTTTGCTGCCCTCTTGTGAGAGAACAGCAAAAACATGCCCATTCAGAACAAACATAAAAGCTTTCATTCACCAAAATATATCCTGACCTAAATTCACCTAGACTGGAGATAGATCTCTGTGAAAGGAGCCTGTTTTATTTCATGCAGTTTCTTTACAGGAGGACGTTTTCTGTTGGTGCTCAATGTCAAATATCTGTGTGGTAAAACAGCATCATTCAGGACAGGTGAAAGCAGCATGAATCAGTTTTTCCCCTTAATGAACTGGGCCAAATAGAAATATATACATTCAATACATAGCTATATGTACTGTATACACAGGTATTATGTAAATATACATTAAGCACAAGCACAGGCTGGATGAGCCAAGATTAGCACAGAAGAGAAATTCACTTTATGGACAAAAAGCTTATCATGATTCAGCAATGTGCACTTGCAGCCCAGAAAGCCAAATGTGTCCTGGATTGCATCAAAATAAACACGGGCAGCAGGTTGTGTGAGGTGATTCTGCCCCTCAACTTTGTCATGGTGAGACCCCACCTGCAGTGCTGCATCCAGCTCTGGGGTCCCCAGCACAGGAAGGACATGGCCCTGTGGGAGCAAGTACAGAGGACACCCATGAAGCTGATCACAGGGCCAGAGCACCTCTCCTAGGAGAGGAGTTGTTCAGTCTGGAGGAGAGAAGGCTCCAAGCAAAAAAAAAAGAAAAAAAAAAAAAAATCACAGCTCCTTCCAGTACCTAAAAGGGTCTATAAGAGAGGTGGACTTTTAACCTCAGTGCTGAAGTTCTCAATAGCACTTGCACTCTGCATTCATCTCACACTGAAGATGATTTTCACTTTTGCAAGTACCTTGTTATTCAAGATTTTCCAAGAAGAGATATATTCTTCAGGGCAATACAGATTTATACATTTCTGGAACTGCTTGAGATGATGAACAATGAAGATTATGCAAGACCTTGTTTATTATCAGGTAAACACTATTTTTATTTATGACAATTGAAGTACACTTCACCACACAGACAGTCTTTTATACAAAATAGGGAAGAGCAGAAAATACTCAAAAAGAACCCAGAATAATCATACATTAGATGTTGTAAGGATTGCTTAAGTCCATAGGAATGACAAAACTCACAGGCAATTTAAGGATGTCCTGTGGTATCATGAACATAGAGTGCAACTTTATGGTGGTAAATCATAACAATTGACCTGAGTATTTTACAGCCATGGTAGGTTCCCTTTCACAGAACCAGTTTATTAACATCTTTAATTTCTGACTAATGGTTCCACATGATGTGTATGAGTAGCCAAATGTTATTATCCAATACAGGGTGGCCCACAGCAGATAATGTAATCATCTCTAGATGAGCTGCAGCCAAGGCTGCCTCCAGCTTGCTCCACTGTCAAAGAAAATATCCACAGAATGTGTGACATAAACCTGAGAGCCCTGCAGGTCTTTCTGCCATCCCAGTGAAACTGCTGTAAAAGCCTGGGAGATACAGGGCTCTGTAGGTGCTGCGTTGTAACTGAAAACAGCATCAGCTTGGACACTTTATATACATTACCTTGAGAATATTTCTGCCCCTTTTATCCTCTCCAGTTAAAAAGTCTCTCTTTTGGATAGCAAACACTGAATTCCATAATCAGCAGGCAGATATTCTCATCTTCAAGAAGTGGCTGGCATTTCCAAACTCTGGCAGTTTATACCACCATAAACTCTTCCCCTGAGTTTTCAGGAGGATGCCTCTCTTTTTTAGGGCATGAAAAAACCCTTTGGAGTCACCATAAACTGAAATAGATGAAGGAGCACACTCCCATAAATCCACCATAAATCCCCTTCAGATGTCACTTTGGGTGATGCTGGCATGTAGAAGTTGTTGTTTGAGGATGCTTAGGGAACTAAATGTCAGCCCTAAAAGAAATGGATTTGGAAGATTACACCACTTCCCCCTCCCCCAAAACAATTAATTCATGGAACCAGTGCATTGTTTGCAGTACTTCACAGCTACTTCTAAAGTAAGACCAAACATTAGATTTTATGTAACATCCTGCTATTCTGAAATATAGTGATTTCACCTGAGGGGATCTTTTCAAAGATTCCCATCAGCACCTTCCTATTGGACTGTGCTGTATCTCAGTTTTTTGGTGTATGTGACTTCCCAAATCCAGAATAACTACAAATGTTCTGTGTTAATGGCTCTGTAATCATTTGGTGAAACAAAGAACATTCTTTGTTTAAAGTTGGTGAATTACAGTAATTTCATGATTATAAGCCGCACATCCGGGTGTCAGCAACTGTCTTGGGTTACAATACAGAGTGTGATAAAAGGTATCTATTCTATCACCATCTGTTGAGGGTGGGGACAGTGATCCTTATCTCAACGGCAGATATTCTGCTAATGGGCCATCCATTGAAACCAGGCAGGGCATTGTTCTTTATCTTTTCACAACCCATCCTTCCTCCAGCCAGTCATTTTCTGCTAATGGCCATTGAGTCCCACTGTGGGACTGATAAAATTACTGCATCCCATTGGAAGTTGCTCCAGCCAGGGGAAGAGCCCAACATTTCTTACCAAGATAAAAACAGAGGTTTTGGGACACTAAGGGAGCCCCTTTATCCACTGGACTCCAGAGGAAAACTGGATTTCTCCACATCACCACTGGACCTCCGGAGGGAAACTGCACCTTCTGCAGGAGCACTGCTCCAACTGAATCACATCTGTCACTGCAGGAGGATGCAGCCACCATTTAATGGGACTGCTACCAACACCCTGCCTGACGGGGTGTCAGGTTGTACTCTGACTTTGTCAGGGTTTGGAGTTTGTTTCTTTGTAGTACTGTATTTCTATTTTAATTTCCCTAGAGAAGAACTGTTATTCCTAATTCCCATATTTTTGCCTGAAAGCCCCTTGATTTCAAAATTATAATAATTTGGAGGGAGGGAGTTTACATTCTCCATTTCAAAGAGAAGCCCCTGCCTTTCTCAGCAGACACCTGTCCTCCAAACTAAAACAGCAACTTTTAATTCTTTGTCCAGATATAAGCTGCACCTGATAAGCCACACTTCCGGATTCAGACCAAAATTTTAGTCAAAATGGTGCAGCTTATAATCGTGAAATTACTGTACTTAAAAAGTGTTTAAAGGGGGAGACCACAGATCCTGAAAGAGGACATCTGGTTGTTGGAGTGGGAAAGTTCGTCAGCAAGCAATTAATTCACGGTGCTGGAACAATGCAGAACAGCTACACCCCCATTAATTTTTCAGGAAGCAATAGAAAATATCTTGTCAAAAGTGGTAAGTGCTGTGAGCCAGAACCTCAGTTCAAGAGGGTGAATCACTATAATGGAAAGGATTCATCCAGTATGAGCTTGGCACTAAAATCTAAAGTGCTCTCACTGGGCTCTGCTAGCCATAATGAAGTAGGCATTACTGGGATTTTTTTCTAGCAAGTTATCCCAAAATATTTTTCAGTGGAGATCAACAAAGCCACAATTCTACAGATGAGATAACTGAAAAACTAAAAGGCAAATCAATTAATTCAAGGTCAAACAGCAAGCAAGCATATTCCATTCTTTGAATTGAACACCCATACTCTGCCCACTTGACCAAACTGCATAATGTTTGCATTCTGTCAGGCCAAAAATGCTCTATTTGTTCCTATAATGCCTGACAAAACTAACTGTGAGTGCCTTTATAAGGCTGATGAATGCTATCCAGTGTGTAAATAGCCTGGCAATTCACTGATGCTCTCCACCCAAGTGAACCCCAAGCTCTTTTTTATTTCCTCTCACCACACAGAGCACACAGCTGGAGACAGCACTACCTTATGATGGAACCAGCCAAGTGTTATCATCAGTAATTTGCTACAGTAACTACTGTTTTGTTTAAATCCCTGACACTTGTAAACTCACGCACTGCCTGTCATGTATCTCATTAACAAACAGTCCAAACATGAAGAGCAAAAATATATATTGCTTTGACATGTGGGAAGGTGTGCAAAGGAAATCAGCACACTGTTCCAAGCCAATGCAAATTTCTGTAAACCACTGATTGCTGCAAATGGGTGTAGCTCTGTTGCATTGACTGATGCTACATTAATTACCACCTGCAGAAATTCTAGCCCACAAGGTATCATTTTCCTTGTGTTCAATTTAAGGAACAGCTTAACCAATCTCATGCTCAGAGCACTAAAAACAAACTAACACCTTCAGGTCCTAATTTTCTGCAATCATTTTTCTTATGTCCTCATACAGAATGTGGCAAAATGAGAAAAAAAAAGGTCGAATCACTGTTTTTCCACTCACTGGACCCACAATAATATTTAACACTCAGAAAATACAACATAAATTATGAGAGAAGGAAGTGATGCCAATTAGTATCTATTGATTTTCAGTAATGAGCAACACATTCAGTTCTGCAGCAATTTCTGATTCCCAGACTCTAGTGCCAGCCCTGTTTATTCACACTTTGTGAATTTAACACATTTTGCCTGAGAGATCAAGTCCCACCTGGCTATAACCACCTTTCAGAGAGTTGTAGATAGTGATAACTGAGCTCCTTTTTCTCCAGGCTAAACACTTCCAACTCCTTCAGCTGCTCCTCAGACTTGTGCTCTAGACCCTTCCCAGCTCCATTGCCATTCTCTGGACATGCTCCAGAACATCAATATTTTATGATGGGCCCAAAACTGGACACAGAATTCAAAGTGTGACCTCACCAGTGCTGAGTACCGCCCTGTTGGTCTGAGCCAGGATGGTGCTGGCCCTCTTGGCACCAGCTGCTGTTCAGGAAAGGTACAGGGCCCCCTCCCACCCTCTCTGCTGTTCATCCTGTTTGGGATACCTGCACAGCAGTGAACTGTCATGTCAGAAATGCAAGAGCTGAACCACTCTGCCCAGCCCTGTTTACAATATCATATTTAGCTTTATCAATTTGGCATCTAGTATTTTCCTCTTATATCTAATCTATCTATATATAGATATAATTTCTCCATTTTCTCTAAATGTCTTAATTTTCTTTCTTTGAATTTTCATTGTGTCGACTGCATTGTCCTGTGTACAGTGATGCTCAGAATACAGATACTGACACTGCTCAGCTAAATTACTTTGCTTTGTCCAGTTTGTTTATGCTGACCAAAGGTTACATTAGTAGCTTGTTGAAAAGTGGCAGAGCCCTAGAAAGCAGGACAGAAAGTATCTGGGCCATCCTCCTGATCGAAACCCTGTCACCTCTATCCATTAAATTCCCACAGATATATTTCAATTCCTAGATTTTAGCCAGCACCCTTAATTTTTAATATTCTTCTACCTACTGCCTTAAAAAAAAATTTCCCTGGATCATTTTATTTATTTTCCTCTAAACCAAATCCAATTTTTATTCGCCAGCAGCTTTTGTGCTTTTATCGTTGTTACTAGTATTCACATTTCCCTTTAATTCAAAGGTCTAAGAACTCCCATTAACAATCAGCCTACTCAGCCTTCTTAGACCACTAACATGGGTGTTAAAAAAGATTCCAACCGTAACCATTAGCCATTACTTTAAAAATGGTGTAATTGCAGTGTTTTTCAGCCCACTAGTCTGCAAAGACATTTTGAATTTGTTTCCGGGGTAGGAATCCATTCACACACCACTCTTGATAGCTCCTTTAAATTGAAAGCTGTTTTGGCTTTAAGGAGAGCTGCAGGGGACAAACCTTTGCAGTGTTATTCTGCCAGAAATCAAGTTTTCAAAACTTCTCCCATACTTTTCTCCACACAGTATCTTCAAGAACATCCCTGTCACTCTATTTGCAGTTTAAGGGATAACAACTGCCAGAGTCCTTTTCCTTTCCTTTTCTGAACACCATTCTTTGGTTTTTCAGAGCTATCAGCTGTCTGATGGTTTCCAAGCTGTGGAAACACAGGATCTAATAGAGGCTATGGCCTTTCCCTGGAGGAAAAGCCCTTCAGACAAAAGCCATACAATTCTCCCCTACAGATGTAACTCTTAGGGGGCTCCTCTGTAGTCATGGCAAGACAAAAATCTCTCCACAGTGCTGTTCAGTTATATGCAGATACTTTGTACCCCATTGGCGCTCTCCCTTTGTTCCACCCCTAAGCCGTCAGATCATTGGCCCTGTTGCTCTACCCCACCCCCTGTTCTCCCCATATAAACCTTTCTCCCTCACACCTCATCAGTCAGTCTCTGGACCCTTTCCTGAAAGAAGAATAAAGATCTCTGTGGAACTCCATGGGAAGGCCTCTGTCCTTTTTTCCAGTGTTGCCTGGAGCAGCACTTCACTAGTGAGCTGGGATTGCTCAGTGGCAGCAGATGTGCCTGTGCCTTCAGGACATAATTTCTAGGACACTTCTTTGGGAAGGTCACGGAGTTCTGGCCGCCACTGCCTGCTGCAACACCAAGTTACAGTGTTATTCACCTAAATTAATGTATTTCTTTGTCATTTAGACTTGTCTCAGCTCAAAAGAAGTGAGAAAAAAGATGATACCTGATGAGGCAGCTGGACCCTGCACCTGCATATTTGAGTGCAAGAGAACTGAAGGCAGCTATGGCTGTGAGAGACAGCATTCAGCAAAATGGCTCAATGGCTCCTTTCCTGATGCTGAGGAACTCTGGAAGACTCAACCATTTGGTGGTTGACAGGCGATCTGCATATCTCAGAAGTGTGCATACCTGTTGTAATTATGTCAAGATGGACATAATTGGTATCACCACCAGTCCTTATTTTCTGCCTTCTTTCATTGAACTCCTCTCAAGCAACTCTGACTCCTTTCCTCATATGCAGCTTCACACTGCACTGACTCCTTCTCTTTGCTCCCTGCAAGTTCCTCTCTTCCTCCTGCATAACTGGCCAACCCCCAAGATGTCCCTCCCCTTACCCAACATCTTCTCACCTGGTCTGCCCCTTACCTGCTCACAGCACAACCAGCAGCCTCCATCCCAAACTGCAGCAGACTCTCAGTCTCAAGCTCCAGCTCACACTGGTGGCTTGCTAACCCACTCTTTTATAACACCCAAACTCTCTGGGCAGGCACAGATGTTTCCACTCTCAGTAATCAGTACAGCTGTAATTCACCAGGAGAGATTGCCTTCTGTACTATCCTGTAAACCTATCTTCCCACACACCTGAGGACCTGAGCATCTCAGCAGTCACTCAAGTTGATGGCTGGCCTCGGGTGCCTCTGGATATGGTTCTCCAAAGACTTTCCCTCACTGTTGCATCCTGCCAGGGCACCTCAGTGTCAGGCCATTATAAAAAAGTGAATATAGAGTCCAGGCTGTTGCTTTCTAGCTATGTCTATGTCACCTGGGCCGGAATGCTGCACATTAACAGCTGCACAGACCTGGCAGATGCCTCTGCCTCAAGATCTGCTCCAACCTAGAGGCTTTAAAAGCTCTGTTAAGAAAGCCTAATTAGTTTTGGGAGATATTCTTCTATGCTTTTAATTGGTTTCATGCTTAAGGAAATTTAGGCTGTGAGAGATTTAGGTTTTTCAGATAGCAGAGAAACTATTCACTCAAAATAGAAGGCTGCACAAATCTTTGCCCCATTCTCTGAGTGGGAAAAAATATCCCAAACCTGTGGTTAGATGCTTGAAGAACAGCAGCACAATTATACATCTACCACTCTTAGAACAGGAAATGATCTGTGCAATAGACCTGTAATTCAGCCACCTGTTTTAATTAGGAAAAATGTAATTAACATTGAAATCACTGCCTTGAGACATAGGTTTACTGGAAGAAAGAACCACTGGTCAAATTAAAAAGTAAGGATATCTAAATGTCCATTTTACATCCAGGAGGCACTTCCAAACTACTAAACAGTAATTTCTCACACTCTTGACCAGTTACACTTTATTCTCATGTTGTTGCATAGGAAACATAAGTAAAAATAGTTCTTTCCTAGAAGTGTATCTGACAGTGTGATCTGCTCAGGACCTGCCCTCAGCAGACATTCACAGGGAGCTCATCCAGCCCTGCATGAAGTCTGCAGGTCTCCTCTTTATAGTGCGAGGGGTTTCTGCATAAATTGGCATGTACATCTTTAGACAGCTTAAGAGCACACAAATTCCCATTTGTGCACCTCAGGTTTAAGAATACTTTCCATTGAGATCTGAACTAGCCCACCATGGATGTGTGTTTCACAAAGTACAACAGATATTTTCGGGAGAGATGCATCCATAATTGACTGTCCCTGAAGAGGACCCAATTTTATTTCTGCTTCCCGTGGCAGACATATAAACCATGATACTCCTGTCAGAACACAGCAAAGAATCCCACATTTAAGGCCTATCTTAGGCTTCTCCCCTATCTCAATAAAACCAGCTGGAGCCTTTCTGTCTCTTGAATGGGCCCCAACGAGATACAAAGCAATTGTGATTAATGTTTAACATTGGTAAATTCAATACAAATGGCAGCATTGGTAGTAATTGACTCTGAGAGCTTTTAGTCCCACCAGTAACCAGTTGAAACTAATTCTACTTGAGGACTTCTGGACTTTATGTCAGCCCTTGTGTGTCATGATGCAGGTCTGCTCTGTCAAAACACCAAACCCCCAGAATTGTAGAGTAATTGTTCACAATAAGCTAAGGGAGGGGAGAGCACAGTGAAGTATTCTCTCCACCAGCTTAAGTGCTCTTGTAGCTAGTGGTGAGTCACTGGAGCCTGGGTTGTGACCCAGCTGGTCAAATGTGGGCACCTACCTTGCAATCACATCCCACACTCCTTTAGCTTTACCAAACAGTCTCTGCTGATTACACAGGGATCCCATGGAGTCTGTATTACAAACACCTAGATGGAAGTGAGATAAATTCCCCTACAGGTACCGTATTGGATTTTGGGGGCAATAGGTGCCATATGAAGTTGTTGGAAATGTAAATGTAAATCAGAACTAGAATCCAGGATGGGAGATCAGCTCTTCTGTGCAAGGACAACTGCAAGGTGGAAGGTCTGGCTCCATCCTCTGGAGAGAGCTGGGCATTAGTGTTCATACACAAGATCTTCCAAATTCATTCTACCTTCTCTTATTCTTTAACGGCCTCTATAAAAGGTACTGATAAAATTCTACTATGTTTTTATTTTTCAAGGCATAACCATTCATTATCTTCCTACTTTGCTTTTCACTGACCACATTTTTTGTTTAATCATTTGGCTAATATTGATGATGATATTAATGTACTTATCTTTAGAAACTCCCTTTTTATAATTGTTATTAATATGATGTCTGCCATTCAAGGAAAATGTAAAATTTTTACAGGAGTTCTATACAGAAAATTAAAGATCTTCTCTCATGGCTGATGGAAAAAAGGTTCCTCCCTATTAACCTTCATTATCATAATAAATTGTCACAGACAAGAAGTGGCATAAAATGAGGCTTTTAAATAACCTCAGACTAAAGTTAATCAGGTCATGCCCAGAGATGGGAGGATTTTTAGCTCATGACATCTGTCAAACCTTCAACAAAGGAAAATAATCTGTACAGGTGTGCTAAAGGGAGACAGCCTGCAAAACCAAGGAGGGCAGTTCTTCATTAACAGCAAGATATAAGCCCCCAAATGAAGCTTAATCACTTTTATCTGAGGCCATGCATCAGTTTTACTGAAAACAGAAGACTACTGGCACAGCTGCATTACTTTAGGGGTGCTAAAGTTGAAAAGCCCCCTTTATGAAAGATCACAGAGGATTTGTTGAAAGTCACAAGAGACCTGAAGAATTTGTTGCCTTACTCACAGGACCAGCCTCTAATATGCATTCCACAGCTCTGTCCCTGGGACAGCTCCCTCTGACCTCTCACAGTGTCAGTGTTGACCCACGCAGAGAAGATCCAAGGTCCATGCCTTACAGAGCTATGAGTGAGTGTTGCTCACTCAGCCCACACAGAGTGAGATTTACAAATCTGTCTTCTAATAATGTTTTGGTTACCTTGTATAAGGTGCTAGAAGTGCATCATGACGACTGGAAAACTTTCTTCAGTACCACTTTTTTACCAATCACATCCACATACCTTGTTTAAAATTCCAGAGAAGCTGCAGAGAGTTAATGACCCTGCTGCCAGGGTGTTTTATCAACCCCTCACATTTACATAGTCAGCAATCAGTGGAGATGTTACACTTGAACAGCAATTATACTTCTTGCCATCTAATCAAGATAACTCTGATTGACATTGCTACATCTCCAGAAAAAAAGAATCCGTTTCCCCCTCATTATTTTATGACAGCAATGCTTTATGCAGCATCACAGAAACTTTCCTCACACACCACACATAGGTAGTACACTCCTGTGAAGAAATGGTAGTTTTACCCAGAAGATGTGCATCTTGAAAACTTTATGTAAATTCATCTTTTATGCAAAGTGAAACTCAGGATATTAAATTTTGGTAACAAGTACTTTAATTCACTACCTCAACTTGGCTAATGATGACTCGAATGCAATAAAAACTGATGCAAACATAGCTACTGAGCTAAATCATCTTGTACAAGCTGGGAAACAATGAGAAATAGAACCTTTCAAGAAAAACTTTTTGCATTTTCATGGGAAATGAATCTGCCAGATGTTCACTGCAATCAACTGGAGAGGGATAAGTGCTGGAGTTAGCAAAGAACTTACACTTTTGCCAACTGTATAGAGATAAAAACATGTTTCACATGAGATGGTCAAAGTTTAACCCCTCATCAGAGCAACATCTTAATTTCTGTTATTACATCCATCACAACTTTGATCACATTCTGTGTTTGCTCCTGTGCTAGTGCTTGCCAGGCACAGTCTGTGTTCACTTGCATCTAATCTAGTTTTAAAGTCTTTCCAGCTAAATACTTTTGTGATTTTTCTCTGGTGACATAGATAAGATAAGTAACTTAAAGTATTTACGCTTGGTGGCAATAAACTGTTGCAGTCAATGTAAACACTTTTAACAAAATAAGAAATTAAAATTGGATGGCAGTTCTATCAGGTGATTGCAGGAGTACAACTTGTATCATTTTAGATTAAAGTTATGAGGATTTGTTGTTAAAAACTCACGTAAAACAAATAATAAATTATTTTGGTTTAAAATGGACATTAAATTTTATTAGATAGTACAGAGCCCAAGGAACAAGATTTCACTAGAGGTTTGACCAAATTAGCTCTCAAATTTGTAGTTTCCTTATTCCCCTAAGGGTTGAATTTTTCACTGCCTCCCTAATGTAATTTTCCACGTGTCTAACAAGCAACCCTAAGAGAAGATATCGCAACTAGAGGCTTTCCTAATTTTTGCTGCCAGCTCCAACTGATGTTCTACTTCTGGTCAACAGGCCTTCATCACATATCAGGGCTTTTTCCTCCCCTGTGTTTGTGCCCTACCTGTCTGACACAACTATCACAACTCCTTTGTCCTTACACCCATCTCCTCCACCTTACAAATTAAAATGTGGCTTGAGAGTAACCATCTATCTAAATTTCTGCTGTGCTTTCAGTTTCTGGTGACTTTCTGTCAGAAAACTGCCTCAGATAGGTCATGACTTTTCAACCTGTAGTGGAAGCTACAATATTATTCTCAACAGAGTGATTATGTGGTTGATTTTAGCTGAAAGTAACAAATGCTAATTAATAATAAAAAATAGGGTTTTAGCTACATACCACCATATAAAATCTTTTAAAATTAATATTAATTCTGACTTCATGAGATCAAAAGGAGCCTCATTTTGTAAGGTGATTTTTACAACCTGTGTGTTCAAAAAGAACAGTTTTCCACTTTGTAGTTATTTTCCACCCACCCCTCTGAAATGCCACATGCCAGAAAGAATGCAGCAACTTCTTTGCTGTACAGAACAAGAAAGGAAAGACAGGAGCAAAGGAACATTTGAAATGTATCATGACCATTTATTCAGAGCACTTTTGAGGGCAGTCAGCAAACAACTTTCAGTGTCATATGGCTGAGCCAAAGATTTGATCCAACCACAACAATTAAAATTCAGATAAATAATTCAGTAGTGAACTTAATGGGGGATTTTGCTCTCTGGTTTCACACATGCTCTTTTTTTTTTTTTTTCAGAAGCAGCTTTTGCTTTGCTTGTTTTTTTCTTTCACTCCATTATTTTTCCTCAACCTTTGGTCATTGCAGGGAGGCGACTGTAGAACAATGAAAGTTTGGCAACACCCTCCATAAAGGTATTGCAGCTTCAGCCAGCCCATCCTCCCCAGCAGCCCACCCTTTGCTGCCTTCATGAAGGTTCCTGTGGAGTTTTGCAGGTTCCTGTTCATTGTGTTGCCCCAAAGCAAAGTGGTGCTCTCACAAATCACAAATGTACCTACAAATGCTCAGTAAAGCTCTGACACAGTAGTCTGTAAAGGACCATATCCTAATCCTCCTGCCAGTTGCTGAGGGGAGCATATAAGGAATCCCCTATGCAAAATTAAATAGAGCATGTTACACAGTTATGAGCAGAGATTAAAAAATTGCAGCTGCAGAGGTTAAATCTGATTCCCACTGCTTTTTATTATTTGACAGATCCATATCAAGTCTCTACCATAGCAGCAGACTACAGCTCACATTCCTTTTGATTCATTGCTGCAAGCATTGCCACTGAGATAATGATAATATTATTATATCAGATTTTTATCAGACACATAATAGAGTCAGACTGGAAGATCAGTGGTATGTCTTAGAAGTGTCTTGGCTCCACCTCAAGATGAAAAGGCTGACCTGGCTTGCAGGCATAGCCAATCTGTGGAGATAAATCAGGAGGAAAGCAAGAAAGTCTTCAGTGATCTCCATGCAGATCAGCCCTCCCCTTCCCACCTTATCCTCATGTAACCCCTCTGCACTGAGGGACAAGCCCAACAGGTTCCATGTATGGGAAAACCACCCAGCATCTGGCATTACAATCGTAGTACTTTCCTGGCATTTTGGATTTGGATAATGAAAAACTTTTAAAATTGCTCATTTCGAGGGTCAGATTGGAATCATATATTCATTATGTCATATGTCTTTAAATTTTCTAAGCATAATGATGAATTATCCATACCCTGAAATATTCTGGTTAAATACTCTGTGGTAAGTAGATCCACCAAATGCCCTCTCCCACTTTGCTACATTCTTCAATGTTTGTTATTTTTATCTTTTTATACTGAAAATTATCATAGTTATAAACTCTGTCTCAGAGTTTCCATTATTGTCACTTAATCCATAGATAATCCTTATCAGATTATGGAAATTGTTAATTCCTGAATCTCTTAACTGATAAATCACTAACTCAGCCAGATAATAGTCTGTATACTGTTTTAATCATTCCATTGATCAGTAGTAGCTCTGTAAAGTTTTCTTTACGTGTCTGCAAGTGTCATCTGATTCCTTCTGCGTCTGGGCTCGAAAGCACAGACCAATAATGGTTTGAAACAAGATTCCTTCCAAGGACAGAAAAGCTGGGCAAAGCTTCCCATGGGACCTTTCACAGTATGAGGCAATGGGCTGTGCCTGCTCTGCTGAACACAGCTTTAAGACTAGACTTGTAAATAGTCCACACTGTGAGCTTAAACCTGAGCTGTGCCCAGGGAAGCATCCCATGACCATGAAGGTTATTCACTCAGCAGTTTGGGGAGGGAAAGCACAGCATGGGAAATATGTGGTACAAACATTTCTCACACCGTGTGTCTGTAGGACAAAAGAACCACTGGGAGAACCCACAGGCTACACCCTGGGACAACAGCAAAGTGCCTCAGCTGGCCTGCCACTGACCCCAGTGCCCCTGGGGCAATCCTGCCCCTTGCCCTGTGCACTCCTGCATCCTCAGCCCACTGCTCCATTCCCAGCAGGGCACCACAGAGCCATCATCGAGGGCACAGCCTCCTTTCTCTCGATCCCAGCACTCTGGGAGACAGCAGTGGGGCTAGGATTTCCTCCCCCAAGAGAATTGCACTGTTCAGAAGGTGAAGAGGGTGGAATACAAAACAGACACAGGTTTCCCCAGATAGGAGAGGGAATCAGGGACCTTTTTGCAACTGACTCGTTCTAACATGGAACAAGTTTGTGCCATTGCCTCTTCAGAGACTGATAAAAACCTGAGGACAGAGGTTGCATAGACACAAAGAGGAGCTTAAATTAAAGATAGCATAAATAGAAACAGGCTTTGTGGCCAAGATCTAAAAATACAGGATGGTAAATAAATGGGCTCTGTTAGTTCCTTTATCTTTTATCTATCCCTGTCAGATTAGTATATTAAATTATTTAGGCTGGATTGATTAACTCTGATTTTCTTCTAAATCCTACAAACATCTTTTATTGCCTGCAGCCTGGCACAACGATTTTGCTTCCCCCTCCCTTCTATATGCACTGCAAGGCATAAAGTTAATATGCTCTTTGCAAACTGCATAATCAGCTAGGTGATATTGAAATGCCTCCAAAAGCCTGAGCAAGTGCAATGTGCTTAAATCTCTTCAGCAGCAGAAGGACCCTTGAGGGATAAATATTAAATGTGGTGTGGTGGGATTTAGCTCCCTGCCTCCTATTACTTTTCACAGGAGGCACACAGCTGAAGATTTTTGTACCATGTTAAAAATTTAGGCCTTGGTGTTAAAATATTGAACAAAATGTTTAATGAGAACATCAATTGCTCTTTCTTTGTTGTTCAGACACTACCAAAAAGGGATGGAAACAGTCTATGAGCTTTCATATTGCTTCCTTTGACTGATGCTGCTAAAAATGAGGGCACCATTCAGGAAATTTGTGAGCCTCAGCCAACTGCACAGAAGTGACAATTTTGATTTATTTCATAGTTCATAAATACATATACAGAGAACGTTAAAATTCCCACCCTGGCTTTCAACATCACAAGCACTACCGAGCATGGATTGAAAGAGAAGAAAAAAGTACCAAATTATCATCCCAGGAGGGAAATTTTACTTCCCACCATGTTTTGGAAGTCCTGGTTGGAGGCAGCATGAGCCATCCTGGGGAAAATGCAGCTGCCATATAAACAGGAATGAGGATCACCCCTGCACATGGACCCCCTCCCCACTTGCTGTGTCCCTTTATCTCTAATGTCACTGGCATCTGCCCCTGTGTTGCTATTTCACTGTGTGTTTGTCATGCTGTGGAAGGAACAACCACAGAATTTTGTCTTCTTGTTTCACTATAGGAGTTAATTTAGGCAATCAGTAGGATGGCACACACATTATTTGAGTTGGTTTTTATGTGACAAGTATTTAATACCTGAAGGCTAATCATGGTCTCCCAGGATTTGTAGATCTCTGAAGATCTGAGGAGCTCCCAAAAGTTACTAAGAGGATGAGGAAATACAACTTCACATAAAGAATGTAAGCCCATCAAACCCAGTAAACAGTGGAAAGACAGAAATGGGCAAAGGGTTATAATAGTTTTTTTGCTAACTTGTGGAAGAAGGAAGGGCTGGGGAGAAAATGTTTTAAGATTTGATTCTATTTCTCATTTCTCATCCTGCTTTGGTTGGTAATAAATTAGACTAATTACCCCAAGTCAGGTCTGTTTTGCCCATGCAGGTAACTGGTCAGTTGTCTCTTCCTGCCCTTATCTACACCCATGAGCCTTTTGCCTTATTCTTCTCTACCTTGTCCATCTGAGGAGTGGAGTGACTGACCTGCTTTGGTGAGCCCCTGGTATCCAGCCAGGAATAATCCATCACATAAAAAATCTCCAAAGCAAAAGGAAGAGAGTTCAGAATAGTTCCAGGGCTTCTGAAGGCACCAAAAAAAAAAAAAAAAAAAAAAAAAAAAAAAAAAAAAAAAAAAGTGAGAAGATCAGGTGAAAGCCAAGAGATTTGTTTAGTGACGAGAAATCAGGAAAATATGTTGGAAACTTGTTACTATACGATGATATCATCGTACACGTGAGTAGACATTGCCCCATGAGTTCTTGTGCACAGATTAATTGTATCATTTATATGGCTGCAAATAGAAGATGAAAAAATAATTTGCTGGTGATAGCAACTCTGTGTATTTTCTGAATAAATGAAGGAATTATCTATTAAACAGTGCAGAGAAGTGAAAGCCAGACCTGAGCAGTACAGAGAAATTAAAGTCAGACACCTGAGGGTCTTTTCAAAACTCATGCTTAATGATTATTGTGTGACACCCTCAAGTCAGCTTATCTCTGTGCCTTTTGAATCCCAGCCTGCAGAAAGGAGACAGCAACATTTTATTCTCAGAGGCCCCAGGGCCTCTGAAGGCAGCTTAACTGCTATTAATGCAATTGAAAATGGAGATAAAAGCTTTCTTTTGCTTTTTCTTTATTTAATATTATCCTGAACTACAGATATGCAGATGATTTTGCCTGTTCATTTTTTCCCTATTTAATAAGAAACAACTCTACCAGTACCAGTTACCCTTCACCACAGGGATTTCTGTAGGAAACATTAAGACCAATTTCAGTTGCTTGGCCTAAGGCTGCAATGCCCCTGCACAACTCTCTGCTGTGATATCAACACAGTCCTCCACTTTTAACTACCTCCTCTCATGGAAAGCTCTGTCTGCTTGGGCCACTGGTTTCTGAGATACAGGAGCTGTATCTTGAGGGAGCTGCTTCTGTCTGCCCTAAATTCTGTCACCCATCCCAACAGAGTCCCAGGGGACACCTGTGCTGCCATTAGGTCACCTTCAAAAGCTTCAAAAACATGAGAATTTGGTTGGAGACATGCACTGGAGCCTCCAAATGTAAGCAAGTACCTGATAAGCTGTGCCAAGAGTTCAAGGTGGACAGATGGAAGTGCTGGTCATACCTTCCCCTGCCCTTGTGTGCAGCAGCTGTGGAGCTGGAGTGTCCTCGGTCAGAGGACAGAACAGCCACTGAACCTCACTTGATTGGGGCTTTTCTGAATAATTGCCTGTATTCAGCAGGATAGTTTAGGTGACCTACTGAAGTCCATTCTATATTCATAGTCCATGATCATTAGTTATTAGCCAGGGGAAATGATAAAATGGTAAGGAGTAAAGTTGTAGAATGAGCCAAAACCTGATAAGTTTCTCAAAGCAACCATTAGTCATGTCGTGTGATCTAGAACATATGCAAGCTGAACTCATGCAAGATGTTATTTAACACAGGCACAGTAAAGTTCACCACAGTGACTGAGTTGCACTTTCATAATAAAGAAATGTATTTTTTAGAAAGGCAGCTCAGAATTTCGTGAGTGTATCAGATGAGCACTGACTCTTTCATAAATCTCTGAGGAGACCAAGCCCCATTCCCAACTGTGGAAAGGAAATGCTGATCAGGAAAAGATCTGAAGTATTTACCTCTGCCTGAGGAACTCAGGGCTAGGATACTGAGCTCAGTGCTGATGTTTGCATTTGAAGAACAATAACTTCCACCCACTGCAAAGATTGGAGGAATTTTCTTGTTCCTTTTCTTTAGTTTCCAAGAAACAAAGGTTCCAGAACAGTGTAGGGAGAGGTTGGAGACAGCACTAGGGGGAAAGACTAGAGCAGGTTGATAGAGAAGCTTAATAAAAATCACAGTGAGAAGATAAACTGATGACAGAATATAAATTCTTCCATAAGGAAAAGATGACCTCTATAAAGATTGCTTAATGTAACAGAAAAGGACAGAATTCAGTCTTTTTTAAAGCTAGGCAAATTCAGACTGGAAATGAAACATCTTTTAATGGATAATTAAGCACTGAAAACCTTTCTTTACAACCTGATTAAATAGCCATCTCCCTTTAAATGCATCCTGTCTGCCTCTGAAAAGATATTTTGTAACTCAGTCATGGGCATTAAACAGAATTGCTGAGGGATAATCTGTGGCCTGGGTGATCCAGGAAGTCAAATCACAAGGCAATAATGATGGGTGAAGACAGTGGGACCCAATTCTTCGAGTCTTTGTCCAAACTCCTTGTGTGCTATTATGCCCTCTAAAATTCTTGCACAGACCTAATCTTTCAGTGTTCTCTACATAACCTTTCCAGCAGGTGAAGTGTCACTGACCTCTGTGCACAAAATATTTGATTAAATCACAACATCAGAAGGACAGTACTGGTGATATTACACTAAGCCATAGTTCTGTCTCCAGTAGATCCACCTCCACTCTCTTTGGACTATTTTTGACTTTAATTATATTAAAATACATCTGTTCCTGGAGGTATCTTCCAGATCCTTAGACTCCAGTATAAATTCACTACGACTAGCAACTTTTTCAGCATCTTCTACTACTTGCTGAAGCAAGGCAAACAAAAAACAAACAAAACAAACAAACAAAAAAAAAACAAAAGAAAAGGTGATATTTTCCCCAGCAATTTAGTTATATATTTTGTGTTTTGATCTCCTTGACAAGATAATATTCCGAATTTCCCTGCTAATCCTCTTGGTTGCTAAGTGACAGTAGAACTGAGGATGAGGAAAATTCAGTTTGCAGGAGAGCACCCACAGAACAGTGGAACACTGTTCTCAAGATAACACTTGTACTGTTACAGTACAACACATGCCATGGAAAATGATAAGATAAAGAACATCCAAGAAAGGGACTCCTCCAGGAAAGCTGACGGTTTGCAAATTTGAACTGAAGCAGTCATTGCTCAAAAACATAAATGGGTTTAAGAGTGAAATCCATGCTGTCATACACAATTGATAATTCCAGGTCATACAGAAACCACTTGCAGGGCTCTGATTCAGTGGTTTCTTGAGCTTGCTGCCATAACCCAGCCCTGTAAGGAAATGTGGGG
This sequence comes from Catharus ustulatus, assembly GCF_009819885.2. Lineage (NCBI taxonomy): Eukaryota > Metazoa > Chordata > Aves > Passeriformes > Turdidae > Catharus > Catharus ustulatus. The sequence goes on along the minus strand of NC_046221.1, from coordinate 154,386,003 downwards.
TATCAGTGTCTGAGTTTATTCCCCAGAAGATTTGATCCCAGTGTAGGGGCAATCAAGGTATTCTGTAAGTGGCAGGCTGACATTTCATGATCTCTGGTCCCTGTTCTTTCGGGAATGTTTAGCTTGTCAGATGTCTGCTGACAACTCAGCAGTCTAGGAGGTTCCTGGAGTGTGTGGAAGAGATCTTTGGAGAGTTTATGACCTTCAGAAGAAGAGGACAACTCAGAAAGAATTCAAAGATGCTAGGTCATATAGAGAGAAAATTAGAAAGTTGAAAGCTCAGCTAGAACTCAGTCTAAGCACTTCCGTGAAAGATAAAGTGTTTTATAAATACATCATCAACAAAAGGAGGGCTAAGGAATATCCATACTTTACTGTCACTGAGGAGGAGGAAAAGGTTGAAGTATTTAATGTCTTCTTTGCCTCAGTGTTCAACAATGAGACTGATATCCTCAGGACAAGCAGCTCCCTGAGCTGGTAGGGGTGGGTAGAAGGCTAGATCCCCTGTAATCCAGGAGGGAGTAGTGAGTGACCTGCAGAGCCATTTAGGCACTCACAAGTCTATGGGGCTGGCTGGGATCACCCAAGGGTACATAGGGAGCTGATGGAAGAGCTGACCAAGCCACTCTCCATCGTTTACTAGCAGTTCTGCCTCACTGGGCAGGTTCCAATTGGCTGGAGGTCAGCAAATACCAACACCCATCTATAAGAACAGCTGGAAGGAGGGTCTGGGGAACTACAGTCCTGTCAGCCTGAGCTTAGTGCCCAGGAGGGTTATGGAGCAGATCACTTTGAGTGCTGTCATACAGGATAACCAGGGAATCAGGCCAAAAAAACCATGAGTTTAAAGAAAACAGGTCATTCTTGATGTCCTTCTATGATCAGATGACCCACCACGTCATCTGAGGGGAAAAGCTGTGGATGTAATCTACCTGGACTCTAATAAATCCTTTTATACTGTGTCCCATGGCATTCTCCTGGAGAAGCTGGCAGCCCATGGCTGGGACTGCTGCACTCTTGGCTGGATTAAAAACTGGCTGGATGGCCAGGCCCAGAGAGGGGTGGTGAATGGAGCTACATCCAACTGGCAGATGGCAACCAGTGGTGCTCCCCAGGGCTCAGAGGTGGGCTAAGCTCTATTTAGTATCTTGTCTGATTATCTGGGTGAGAGGGTCAAGGGTACCCTCAGTCAGCTGGCAGATGACACCAAGATGGGTGATGGAGGGTAGGAAGGCTCTGCAGTGGGATCTTGACAGCTGGATCAATTATTTGAGGTCACTTGTATGACATTCAAGAAGGTCAAAAGCCCTGCAGTGCTCCAGGCTGGGGGCAGAGAAAACTGCCCAGCAGAAAAGGACCTGGCTGTGTTGGTTGGCAGCAGCTGCACACGAGGCAGTGTGTGCCCAGGTCAGGGGCACCCTGGTCTGTGTATCAAGGATAACATGGCCAGCAGGGTCAGGGAAGTGATTGTTCCTTTGTCCCTTTGATTTGGTGTGGCACAGGGGCCATGGTCTAGTTGGTATGGTGGTGGTTGATCAAGTGTCAGACTTGGCCATCTTAAAGCTCTTTTCCAACCTTAATGACCCTATGATCAGTGTTTTTATAGTTCTTAGGAGAGCTCTGTTTCCAGGCTGCCTCAGAAAGGGACAAGGTGTGCCTCCTACACTCATCCTTTGGGAATGACTGGAGACATTCTGCATGCATTGTTGAGGATAGATCTAAATCTTTGTTTGCTGGCTCCTGTATCCTGAGAACATCTAAACTTCTCTGGGGCTTATACAGTCCTGCATTCAGTCAGCAGCCTTGCTGTGCATTTGAATCGTGTGAAAGTGCAATGATACTGCAGAGCAATATCTTACCACACAATTTATTTTTTCAGAGCAGGAAAGAGGTGTGTGTGTATCTGTGAAAAATAACAGGAAACCCATGCCAAAATTTCATGTGGTGAGTCATCTCTACAAATATATGTGGGGAGAAGGTGTTTTGAAATTTGGTTTCATTTCTCATTATCCTGGTCTGATTTGATTGATAATAAATTAAATTAATTCCCCCAAATCAAGTCTGTTTGCCCATGATGGAGCTGATGAGCCTTTTGTTCTCTTTTCTCTCCCCTGATCAGTTGAGGAGGGGAGTGACAAAGCAACTTTGGTGGGCACCTAGTGTCCACCCACCACAGTTGCAAATATTAATTGTACTTTATTTTTCCTTGTAAATATTCTTAAAAAATATTTGGAATGTTAAACTAAAAATGTGGGGGGTTATATAAACAAATGACATATCCATTAGTTTTAACCATGAAGATTGAGATTACCAGTTCTTGAATTCTTACCTTTGTTTCATGTTGGGTTTTTTAAAAATAGGTATATTACAGGAGTATGGTCTTTGTGTTGTTCAACAGTCTGGCAGAATAAGATTAATTTAGAACTCCTTAGAGTAATTTTGTTTAGTTTATTGGTTTTGTTTTGGCTTTTTTTCCTTGAATCTTCCAGTGAGGTGGAATGACTGTATCCCATCTGTTTCATTTTACACTTCCATCCTTGTAGCACTTCAGTATTTTCTGTTTTACTTTACCAACTTATAGGAATGACCAGCTGGCCACAGATCCAATTTAGGCAGCTGCTAGATGCTCCACTGAGGCAGTACCTGTGCCAGGGAGGGTTTTTAAACTGATTTGCAACCTTCACATGAAGTTGGGAATATCTACTCGTAGAATAAGCATTCTCTTGCTGTTTCAGTCAGTGGATTAACACAATACTTCTCACATCTCAAACTGGTTCACAGGATGTTATTTCTGATTAATTTGCAAATATGGCTTCAGAAGAGTAACTTGGTTCAATGTATTTATTAAGTGATACTGTGAAAGACCATCCTTTATGAACAAGATAAAAATTTGAAAACATGTTTTATAAAGTCCTTTGCTCTTGTTCCAGCTATAAGCAGAAAATTGAAAATATTTTTTTTTAATTGCAGGGTTATATTTTCAGTCACTGTTTATTAGGTAGTTGCATGTTTTCTGTATCCTGACATAATCTCTATTTGACCATCTAATAAACAGCTGTACTATTTTACTAAAATTTTAGTCATAAAGACCATTTAAAGGCCTCCCCGTTTTTTAGCAACCATCTGATTGTTAGAGAAAACCTGGCTCAGAGGGAAAGTAGGAAAAATGAAGAACTCCAGAATAGCTCACGTTTGAGGAGGGGAAAAAAGAATTCTAGGTTAGCAACCTAACAACCCACCCAAAACTGCTGGGTGAAATATGAAAAAGTGAAAAATTTATGCAGGCCTAATGCTGCATAGCAGAGTATCTTGGAAATTCATGAAACAGGATAACCAAAATAATGGATGATAACAGGAGTAGTTGAGACAAGGTTTCACATTTTGAAAGAAACTCTGGAATTTTTACAATAAACTGTGATTTAACATATCAAACTGCTCATGACAAACTTAAATTTAGTAGAAGATGAATCCCAGTAGAGGAACAGAGCCAACAATTATTTTAAAACTATAGGCTGCTTTTATAAGCAGATCCTCATGCTACCTGCTAATATCCATTTTGTTGCTATTTTTCAGCAGTTTCTGGGTTTGGTTTGCAGCAAGAAAGAACAAGGATTTGTATCTCTCACCTTCAAATCAGCCACCATGCAGGAGGCACTGCCCTACACATCTCTGTAGGACATTTATAAATTGGTAAATGTTGTTATGTTCCTCCTCTCTCTTCTCTATAGATATGCAAGTGAACATTTGTGTTTGTATATACAGGCTTTTTATTTATGGCATAACTACAGATTTTGCTATGACACCTCAAGTATTCAATATTCTCTGGAAAAAATCTAAAAGTTGTTTTATATCCTTAAACTGGGCTTTTTAACACATATAATTTCATGAGTTTTCTCATCTCTAAAACTTTTCTGGCAGTTATGAGGATTATTGAGTTGATGTAAGTATGAAAGTATCTGGAAAGCAAAAATGTCTCATCAGATCTTAAGCATTTGTATTATTATTTTTATGTGTTAAAGGTTTTGGTTGATCTTAAATTGCACTGTCTGTTGGATGTTTTCAGTCATGTTAGGTATCATTTCTTGGGAACAAAGAAAATTTTTAGTGGGAAGGGGGGACATTTTCATTGTCTTTACTTTTCTTATATTAAAATAAACGTGCAGATGGTTCTCCAAGGGCTGGCAGTGGCCTGAACCAGCCCCACAAGCTGTTTCAGGGTCTGCCATCCCTGTGGGACCAGGCAGGACAAAGGGTCCCTCACCCAGAATCTCCTGGACTGTTTAACTTGCCCTTTAATTTCTGACTATGGGAGATAGGATTGAGAACCTGAGATGTTTAGCTGGGTACTGCAGGCTGATCACAATTCACAGGAGCTGAAGGACAGTGCCCCCCTGATCTGGAAAGTACATCTGGAGTCCAAGATCAAGTGTTCCCTCCATGGATTTAAAGAATGAGAAGGCAAACATCTTTGAGAACTCAGCATTTCTCTGCCCTCATTTTCTCTATCTGTTTTTTTATGCTCTCTGCATACAGGTTTTGAGAGATAAAACGAATGTCTACAAATTATTTTGAGCATCTCAGATGAGTGATTTGAACCAGGAGCTGGATTATGACTGGGTAAGACACAGTATGGTCGTGGCAACAAAAAGGATCATCTTGACAGATGGTGAAGTTGATATTTTTGTCTCTTTGGTTCTCTTTTCACATTCATTTTAGAGTAAACTGGGTGATTTTTCCTGGAATGATGAGCTGTCTGCCTGGACACTTGTGTGTAAGCCTAGATGAAACATATGCAGAGCTTTATATAGATCCAGCTTTCCTTCTTCTTAAATAAGTGGGAACCTCTTGCTGCCTGTATTAAAAGAAGAATTGAGGCCTTTGTTCAATTGTTTTGTCTCCAAACTACTTACATTTCTCTCCTGAAGATAAATCCAGTACCCTTGCCAGACAGCTCTTTAGAAGATTGTGGTAATTAGAAATCCAGGAAAAACAGATTTGTTGCTCTATTTCTACAGCTAGGCCAGACACTGGCAATGAAAAAGAAGCTGGCTCAGAACAAGGTGGAAATTCTAAACTTTCAGACTTACCAATTCTGAAAGTTCCTCATGAAAATCTGCCTTTTCAGACCTAGTAATAGCCAGATGGAAAATTTCTATATGTTTCAAGACTTAGAGTTTGCTTTATCATATTCAGAGTACATTGTTTTTTTCAAGTGTTGATCTCAATTATTACAGTATAAATATAGAGAAATGTTTGGGGGGTTTTGTCTCATTGTGATAATAGCTAACTGAAGCTTCTCTGTGACAAGATGACCCTCCAAGTAGAAGAGGGAAAGGCTGTGAATGTTGTCTACCTGGGCTTCAGCAAAGCCTTTGACACTGTTTTCCACAGTATTCCCCTGGAGACCCTGGCTTCCCATGACCAGGTGCACTGTTCACTGGATGCTCAGCCTCAGAGAGTGGTGGTGAGTGGAGCTAAATCCAACTGATGGTCAGACACCAGTGGTGCTTCCCAGGGCTCAGTACTGCAGATAATTCTATTTAATATCATTATTAATTATCTCAATGAGAGGATCAAGGGCACTTGCACAGTCAGTTTGCAGATCACACCAAGCTGAGTGGGAGTGCTGATCTGCTGGAGGGTGGGAAGGCTCTGCAGAGGGATCTGGACAGGCTGGATCCATGGGCTGGATCCATTGTATGAGGGTCAGCAAGACCAGGTGCCAGGTCCTCCCTTGGGTTGCAACAACCCCATGCAGTGCTCCAGGCTGGGGGCAGGAGGCTGGAAAGCTGCCCAGAAAAGGACCTGGGGTGCTGGTTGAGAACAGCTGAACATGAGCAGAGTGTGCCCAGGTGGCCAAGAAGGCCAAGAGCACCTGGCCTATGTCAGCAGTGGTGTGGGCAGCAGGGCCAGGGCAGGGATTGTCCCCTGTGCTGGGCACTGGTGAGGCCACACCTCAAATCCTGTGCCCAGTTTTGGGCTCCTCACAGCAGGAAAAGCATTGAGGGGCTGGAACATGTCCAAAGGACAATGGAACTGGGGCAGGGTCTGGAGCACAAGTCTGAGCAGCAGCTGAGGGAGCTGGGGGTGTTTAACCTGGATTAAAAGGAGGTCCAGGGAAAACTTCATCACTCTGTACAACTCCTGAAAGGAGGCTGTAGCCAGGTGGGGCTCAGTCTCTTCTCACAGGTAACAGTGACAGGATAAGAGGAAATGGCCTCTGTTTGTACCAGGGGAGGTTCAGGTTGGGTATTAGGACAAATTTCTTCACCTAAGGGTTGCCAAGCATTGGAGCAGGCTGCCCAGGGAAGTGGTTCACTCACAATCCATGGAGGTATTAAAAAGATTTCTAAGTGCTTAAGGACATGGTTTAGAGGCAGACTTAGCAGTGCTGGGTTAACAGTTGGATTTGATGGTTTTGGAGCTCTTAAATTATTCCATGATCCTATGATAAACATAAATATAAAATCAATACTACACAAGTCCAGAACTCACATCATAAAGCACAAATTGTTTCTAAATTTACCCCTTTCATGCCAAACAAAATGTGGAAGATTTAAAATAACTCAAACAGATTAATATAAAAATTAGCAGGATATGTTTGTATGTACACATACAGGCTTTGCCTGATTCTGGTTTCTGTTCCTCATCTGTCATACTCATTCTAGTTTCATCAGATGGGAGAGAAAAAGCCTGAATTAAATGTCAGTTGTTCAGAAAGTCCAGAAACAATATCCTGACAGGTCTCAGCAATTCACTTAATGAGAGACAGCTGCTGGGTTTGAAGAGCAAAACAAACTCTTTTGATTTGAACTGTTTAGGACAGAGGCACCTTCACTCAGAGCATGAATCAGATGTACTCCTTAACAATGTCTGCCAGTCACTTACTACAGACTCAGATCACAAAGTAATTCTGCTCTAATCCAGAGACAGCACATCAGATATCTGCTGAATTAAGAAACATATCACATGTTCTGCTTTCCCTCTCACCATTTACCTGCTGATATGAACTTGGATATGAACCACAAATTGTTTGGGTTTTTTTTTCATTAAGCCTGACTTTTCTGTAAAGCAAAATTGCACTTATAAAAACATTACTTGAGAAAAAAAGTCACCTGGGCTACCTGTGTGTGTATCAATATTCAGCGTCCCAATTTCTAATGGCTAAAGTGAACATGTGATTAAAAGCAGGAAAAAACTGTATATAGGACAAACGAATCTCACAACAGTGTCACATGGTTTCCACTCTGAGGTAGAAAGTCGTGTTTCCAGCTGAGAACCGCAGACCTGCTTCAGACAGCAGCTGGGAGCCTGTCCTTGCTCCACACAACCATTCACCAAAGCAAGTGCTGCACTGCCTGGTGGAAGGAGGAATAAACAGCTCTGCTACGAGTTCCACAGCTCCAGAGTTCAAGTGTCTTGGGACTCTTCTTTCTTATTTGTTACTTCTTTCTTATTTCAACTAGCACTTCCTTCCCTTTTTTATTTCTGTCTTGGCTCCTTCTTATCGCTTAGGGACAAATTCAACACAAGTCTCTCCACTCTGCAAACCACTGTGGAGGATGGCGAAGTTCACTGGTGTTTCAATCTTCTCGGGGAAGAGAAGAGAAGGGTGGAAAGAGAAACCTGCTTAGCATAGGAATGAAACATTTTCCTGTTTTTCCTAGCCAGGGCTGCCTGTGAGAGCAGGGCTGTGTTTTCAGAGCCGTCTGTCTGCAGGCAGGTCCTGCCATCACTAGGGCTCGCAAGAGAGCTGCAGGAGCCAGCCCTGCTCTGCAGGAGCTGCTGCTCCTGTGCTGAGCCCAGGCTGCAAGGCTGCTGCCTGCGCCTGCCAGGAATGGATGGAGATCTTGGGAGGGCATTCTGCACAGCAGGAACTCTTACAGCCCCTGCCACAAAATACAGAGGGATGCCCTGCTACCCAAAGGAACCAGGCTCTGCCAGCTGTGTCTGTGGAAGTGGATCTTTCAGACCCTGCACAGGTCTCTGCTGCTTGCTGCCCTCCATCTGGTTGTGCTGCCCCTGTTCCTGGGCTGTTTATGAGCTCTCAGCAGGCAAACACTGCTGTGACATATTTTTTCCTAAGTCTCATTCCCATGCAAGCCCTAACAGAGTGAGAAAAGTTGTTTTAAAAAAAAAAAAAACAAGATGCTGTTACACCCAAACAAACACCTCTGAACATTGAAATGCTCTGTCATTATTTCATAATTAATCATATGGCTTCTCCTGACACTGTGGATGACACCACTGCTAGCATCAACTCAGTGTGGGTTGTGCTTTGACACCTGCACCAGCATTTCACTGTCACCTCCCTCCCATTCCAGCACCCTTGGAAAGCACTGCTGGGAGGGGAACATGACCACATTCAAAGGCATTTCTGTATGCTGTGTCTCCACAGAGCTGGGACAACTTGACATAATTATTGTGCCCCATAAACCCTTTCCTAAACAACACGGCTGCTGTCAGAAAGCTCCTTGATAGGCACTCTCTGATGGATTTTAAAAATAATTGGTTCATATTTTCACAGGTGCTGAGCTTGTAATCCCAGTCATTTCATTACAGGGTAGGTACAATGAATTAAGAAAGTGCCAAGGCATCACCAAGGTAAAGCAGATCACCTGCTTCTGAACTTGAAGAAAAAAACCAGACAAGTTCTCCTATTCCTGCTAATTAACATCTCATTTGCATTTTGTTATGCGGCTGCTCAGCTGCACTCAAAAAATGTGCAGCTCTGAGATATGGGAGACCCTGAAAACAGCATTTGGGCAAAGATTCCACCTTGCCCATTGTGTGCCCATAGGCGGTGCTAAGCCAAATAACTGATCAGGCTGAGACCCATGTGCTTTAATAGGCATAGCAGTGGCTTCAGAAGGGAAAATACATTATTTACTACATGATTTTTCCCCCTGTACTGAATCCTAAAGTGCCTTCCCTTGCACCCTGTGCAAGGTGATTGTCTGAGCAGTGTTTGGTGGAAGAGTAACCTAACAGAGTCTTATCCCTGTTTTAAGACTTGGTCCCCTTGTGACTGTCATTCAGATAAGGACATTGTCCCTAGGAAATACAGATTTTTGTCATTCCTAAAAATTGTTCATCACATTTGATTTAGCTGAAATTTCCCTTTGGGGGCACACAGATGATTCACTAGTACAAAGTCAGCTGGACCTCAACGCTGCCTTAAAGAAGGGGGCAAAGCAACATCCCTTCAGGCCTGTAGGAAGTAAATCTCTTGCTGATGTCAAAACCTTTACACCAAGGTTTTGCAGCACCAGGATCTTCTTGGGCTCTATTTCAGTTGTCTTATAATGGTCCTCTCAGTGATTACAGGACTGTGTAAGAGCACTTTGGGCTTTCTGAACCTGCTGGGTGGCACTTGTAGTGCTTCTTGACCTCATTTTCTAGAGGAATGGTCTGGAAGACATTGAGAGGCAGAAATCCTCCAGTTGTATCCAGGGATTCCTGCAGCTGTGTGCTGAAATGTGAAGAACAGGAAGATGGATTGCTGGGGAATAAGGGTCTTCCAAGGACTGACATCCTGATTTCTGAGGTACCTGTCCAAGTGTCTTGGTTTGGAGGACAGGTGTCTGCTAAGAAAGGCAAGAGCCTCTCTTTGAAATGGAAACTGTAAACCCCCTCCCTCCAAATTATTACAATTTTGAAATTAAGGGGCTCTCAAGCAAAGATACGGGAATAGAAACTACAGTTTATTACTAGGAAAATTAAAATAGAAATACAGTCTTACAAAGAACAAACCCAAAACACTGACAGAGTCAGAATACAGCCTGACACCCCATCAGGCAGGGTGTTGGTAGCAGTTTGATTCAATGGTGGCTGCATCCTTCTGCAGCGACAGATGTGGTTCAGTTGAAGCAGTAGAAGGGTGCTGTTTTCCTCCAAAGGTCCAGTGATGATGTGGAAAGAGCCAGTTTTCCTCTGGAATCCAGTGGAAAAAAGGCTGCCTTGGTGTTCCAAATCTCAGATTTTTATCTAGGTAGGGAAGGCTTGGCTCTTCTCCCTGGCTGGAGCATCTCCCAATGGGATGCAGTAATTTTATCAGTCACACAGTGGGACTCAATGGCCCATTAACAGGAGATACCTTCCTGGAGGAAGGATGGGTTGTGAAAAGATAAAGAACAATGATCCACCTGGTTTTAACAGACGGCCCATTAGCAGAGGATATCTCCCAGGAGATAAGGATCACTGCCCCACCTGGTTTCAACAGATGGGGATAGAATACACACTTTTGGTCACATCCTGTACTGCAACCTAAGACACCAAGTCACTCAAACCCCAAGAAGTTTCTAGGTAATCTGTGCATTTAGTAACCAATTGACCCAGATAAGAAATTTTGGGACTTCATTAGCTTTCTGTTTGTAGGCTGGTAGGAACAGCTAGATTCCGTATAGAAATAAAAATATAAAGCAGCAACAGTTCCACCCTAAATATATAATTTTATGAAACAGAAGAAAGGTACACTGAAGTGGTGTTGGAGTGACTCTCGAGTGACTCTCATCACAGACTGTTCATACCAGTGAGTCCACAGAAGGGCCACAAAGATTATCAGAGGGCTGGGACACCTTTCCTTTGAGGACAGGCTGATAGAGTTGGGGCTATTCAGTCTGCAGAAGAGAAATCTCTGAGGAGATCTTATTATGTCCTTTCAGCATCAGGACCACCCTACAGGAAAGCTGGAGAGGAATTTTTTATAAAGTACATTATATAATAAGGGGGGGATTGCTTTAAACTGAAAGAGGGTAGGTTTATATTGGATATTAGTTTGGATATTAGATTGGAAGTATTGTATATTAGATAGTATTGGATATTAGTTTGGAAGAAGTTTTTTACAAGAGGTAGTGAAAAACCTGGTTTTTCTGTCAGGTTGCCAGAGAGGTGGTAGGTGCCCATCCCTGGAAGCATTCAATGTCAGGCTCTGAGCAGCCTAACTTACTTGAAAATGTCCCTGCTCATGGCAAGGTGACTGGGCTAGGTGATCTTCAAAGGTCCCTTCCAACCCAAACTGTTCTCAATTCTATGACTGTTCCAGTAAGAGGCAGAGTAAAGCAAGGGGTCAAGGGAAAATATCTGGGAGCATAAAAAAGTGCAGTTTCATGTTGATGAGTCCAAGAGTTCATCCTGGAGGCAAAAATTAGGACCTTTCATGTTAAGAATTGGGTGAATCTTGGACAGAAAGTAGGGATATTTTTGCTCATTTCATTTCTCCTGCTTTTAGGAAAATGGGATTTTGTATATTCATAGAATCATAGACTTATTTGGGTTGGAAGGGATTTATAAGTCATCCAGCTCAAACACCCCTTCCATGGGCAGGGACATCTTCCATGAGACCACATTGTTCAGAGTCCCATCCTAACTGGTCTTGAACACTTCCAGGGATGGGGCATCTACAACTTTTTTTAAAAAGAAAAGCCAAAAATCTATGTCTATTATCTCTTTCTCCTCCTTAAAAGACAAAAAGAAGTTTGAATTCTTCAGTCCATAAGGATTATGAAAGGCTGATGTTACTTTCTGGCTTGCAACAATTCTTTGAGCTATTAATTAAAATTATATAAAGCACTTGGAAACTCATATTAATGACACAGTATCTGTTCATTTTATCACTTGATTTATTGCAATCCCGACACTAGACAGTAATGTTTCTCTGCACATTTCTGTCCTTCTACATTTCTGAAACACTGCTCTGTTTTCTCTGCCAGTTTTAAACCATGATGAAGTTTAACTAGTCATGTTTTTATGCTTACATCCCTGTTCAGCACCATCTTCATTCATCAGCTGTCAACACCAGGTTCCAGCAGAGATTCAGAAACCACTGGTGCCACAGTCTTCTATCAGAAGCAATTAGTCACTTTGGTGAAATCTGTCAGTGTCCTCCTTCTAAATATATATGCACTGTTATTGCCTTCAACAAACTTCCTGTGGGGCAAGCTGGTGTTCAGTCTGTAAAAGATAAAGCTCCAGGGAGACCTTACTGTGCCCTTTCAGTATCTGAAGATACTACAAGAAAGCTGGGGTTGTACAGTGACAAGACAGTCATGACAAAGTAACCCCCATAAGCACAGCAAGTCTGAATCCATACTGCAGGATATGATGGGTTTTTGAGTAATGTATGATCGCTGAACTTTGCTTATGCAAACAGTTGAGGGCAGGTGCAGCTACTCTTGGGGACAGGCAAGGTTCAGCACATTGATTAAGGATCTGTCAACCCTAGGGCTCTGGGGACTTGCCTTCCCAAGCAAAAGCTGGGTCAGAGCATGAAGACAAAGATTCTTGCAAACTAAATAACAAAAGTGAGAGTCAGCTCCCATGTCTTCATCCATTATGTTCCCTCCAATTATCAGGAAAGGGGGACCAAGCACCACAGTGAAAACTTTCTTCCATGATTCCTGCCCATATGCCCTTCTCCACTGACTCCAGAGGAGTCTCACATTTTCAAGCTCTCAGAAGGCCATCAAAAGAATCCTACAGTTTTTATCTTCCCAGCCTGGTTAGCAAATGCAAATATCTCACCATGCAGAACTCCAAGGGAATTCCTTTAACAGGATTGAAAGTCTCAAATACAAACCTTGCTGCCCACCAGTGCAGTAAAAGAGTACGTGGAGAATCACTGGGAGATCAGATGAAAAATCTGTGAAAAATCTTCCTCCTGATTCTGCTGAAGGCACTTTGTTCATGCTGGACACACTCAGAGAAACATTTCCCCTTAATACATTGGTCAGGCTGCCCATGACTTGACACATCACTCAAGATGCTTAAACAAATGGGGACCCTCCCCATCTCTCATTGCATACAAAACAAAACAAAAACCAAAGCATTTTCTGGGAAAATACACAAACTAAAACTTTCCTGTCTTCTTCATCTCTCCCTTCACACGTTTTATGATAATTTTCAAGTGTTTTTTTCTGCATGCATAAATCTATCTTTGTTAAAAAGTAGAACTGGCAATATGGAAAGCAACTCTTCTCCCAGCAGAGATAATAATACATGAAAATGTCATTACAAACCAGTTTTATATCTAGTTTCTAGATCTAGGAATTATAAAAATATCTCAATTTACCAGCTGCTATGAATCAATGCAAAGATGTAGTTGACAAGAACTACAGCTACAAGCTGACATTGAAGTTCGTTTGAGGACAAACCTGCTTTTTCCAATTTATGCAAGGAAAGGAAGAATGACAAGGGCAGAGAAAGAGGGGGAAGCACAGCACAAAGCCATAATGACCACAAATCACTGTTCTTTCCAAGTGATCTTTTTGGAAGATAAACACAAGATCAAAGATTGCCTAAATTGCAACAGACTGGGTAATTTTTCCCCTCCTTATATCTCATCCTATGTAGTTGAAGGACAAGTTACCATCCCAAAATTTGGATTAGCACCTGTAAATTGTAAGCATTCTGCAAGCAATGGGAGAGGCAGTTCTTGGCAGCCCTGACCCCAGATCTGCTGTGATCTGAGCCTGGTTTGTCATCTCCTGCAGTGACCTTACTGCCTCCCTGGAGCACTCCAGTGATCTGCCTGGATATTATTAGAACATCTATGGTGACAGTCATTCTTTTTTTCCTAAGGACTGAAAAAAAAAAAAAAGAAAATACAGACTTCATAGTCAGAATGGGCTGAGGCCAGCTGAGGGTCCTCAGAAAGACATGCTTTTTTCCTCAGCCTGTGATGAAAGGCAATCATGAATTTTCCTGTTTCTTCCTCTCGTTGCTAGCAAAGATCATTTCAACCCTCAGCTGCAGTCTCTGCTTTTGTCAAAACCTAGTCTGACGAGATGCTAAGGAATCAGGGACTGATGACCTGAAAGGGTGGTGGGATGAAATCTGTATGGCCACATTAAGAGTCATATCAGCAGTCTCTGGCCACAGTGCAGCTGCCACTCCCAAAAAGGAGCAGGATGCCCTTCAACACCCCTCTGTCCTCAGTAAAGTCATCCCTGGCAAGAAGCAAAAACAATGCACCAGCCAAAGAAGTTTGTACATACTTGTCCTTCCAGTTCCCATTCAAGAAAAAGGAGGCATTTATCAAAATTGGAAACTGAAAGTTCAAACAGTAAGGTTTTCATAGACCACATGCAATTAAGCTGTTTTCCCTGCAATGCAGCAAGTTCTTAAGGTAAAGTGCACAAGCAATTGCTGGACAAAGTCTTGATGCCCAAGTAGCCCTAAACTGACTTAAGGAATTGGAAGAGCCAATTCTGTTAAAGTATTTTAAAATATTTGTCTATCAGAGACCAGGGTGACAGCGGATGGAGGACAGATTGTCAGGTGACTGCTTGGAACCTAAACTCTCCTCTGAAATATCCAAAATGGCTCTTTTAAGATATAGCTAGCATTTTATGTAGTCTCTTTCACATGAAAGACTGACTAAAAGGACTGAACCACATTTGTCAGCTTCTGATACAGTTTGTCAGACTATTGTGGCAGCCTCATGGGATGTAACATGGACACAGTGGCTGGATGACATAGCTTCAGCCTTGAATATTGTGTAGGCCTGTGGCTTGCTGCATAACCACTTTCCTTCTGGGATGTATGTCAGATAACATTGCAGTGACAAAGTTTAAACAAAAATTGGTGAAGCTTGGTCCCTCCATTCTGTTGACAGGAGCTATCCCTTTGTTTTACACACATTCAGAAATAAGAGCTCCTTTTCATCTCCAAGAGCCATCAAGATATTGTGCCCTATATTCTTGCCATACCACTAGGAAGAATGGGAAAAATTAAGTGGAAAAGGGTGTACCAAGGCAGGCCCCTGAAAGGCTTTTTCACTGGCAGTCAGTCCCCATCACAGAGTCAGGCTTCCTCTCATTCAGTAAATGCCTGCTCGAGGCATTTATGCCCATTGCTGCTCCCTTCAGCAAATGTTTGTTTAGCCTGGAGCCCAAAACTTACAGGCTTTGCTTGAGGACAACCCAGCCCTGTCCTTTTCACATTCCATCCCTCTGCCAGGGGCTTACAAGGAGTAGCCTTCAGCCTGTCACTCAGTATTTCCCCTAATTTCTTTGCTAGAGGTGTGGGTGCCAGAAGGGTGTTATCAATCTATGGCAATTAATTGTAGCTTTAAATAGTCAGGGTCAGTCTATTTCAAACAGTTCAGCAAGAAAGAATGAGCTATTTCCAGAGCTGAAGGCTCTCAGTACTAGCTCCTTGTCTAGAAAATGTTTTTACCATTACACCAAAAGTTCTCATTTCTCTGTAGCCCACACTGCCCAGTTGCAGATCCCATGAAAAAGGCCACTACCTCTTTTTTTTTCAGGTGGAATCTTCAGTCCTTTCCCACCAAAGCAGTATGAGCACATGCATTTGGGGTGCAATTGCATGGCACTCACACATCTCCAGAAGACTTTCTTGGACAAGGGTTGCTATTCTAACAGCATTGCTTTCACAAATAAACCACACACAGGACATCTTGCGTGCTGTTTCTAGCAGCAGCCAAGAGCTTTATGACTGTCTGTTCTGCCTGAGGGCAGCCCATGCCCATCACATCTTGGCCAAGCTACTGCAGAATATCTCTTAATCAGTTTCCTGAGATTCAGGGACAGGTGAGGTTTAACAAGTCTGTTATGACTCAACATACATGAGCAGCAAAAATCTCATTTAACCAGCTGTTCCCAACTGCAAAGGTGATGCTTCTGCAGAAGTTCCACACTCTTCAGCTTCTGTAAATAGCTCTATTGAAAATAAATTTTACTCCTGACTCTGTCACTGACTTGTTTATCAAAGAAACCTTCACCTTTTCTTCATTGTCCCCATCTGAAAACAGGTTAAGCAATTTTAAGAACCTTTATTTTCCAAAGTGCTTTCAATCTTGGAGACCATACAATATTTAAACCTTGCTATGACCTTGGCTTACCTTGAAGGATTGTATTAAGCCAAGGACCTGTTTTGAAGACAGTATTATTACTGAGATGGGTTAAAATAGCCACATTTTTTCAAGAAGGCTACCAGGTAACCACTCACTTCATAATTTCTGCCTTGTGCAACTGAAGGGAAGTTAAATAAACACACAAGAGAGACTGCATACAATGAAACAAGGAGTATTTTTGACTGGGTCCGATCACATTTATTCCTTTTGAACTCAGTAGTGCTGCTTGCCAGAAAACTTCCATTCATTGCCGCCAAATCAGAGGTTCTCTGGCATTTGAAGTAAAGAGCAAAGCAAATGTAAGACAATGTTTAATAAATGGCACACTGACAAGCCTGAGTCCATTTTTCTTTGTATAAAGCAATACTGAGTTATTCTATTATTTTTCCTAATGTTTTCCTTCCTTTCTGACCCTTGTTTCCCATTGCTGGTTTACAGCAATATCATAATCGCTGGGCCAGTTTAAAACTGATCTTTTAAAGCCTTTTTAAAGTCTATATCTTGATGATAAATAGTAACAGCAATATGATCTTTCTTTGTGTTCCATATTGCACATGAAAGAGCTTCCTGGAGGCACTACATGAGGGACACCACACTTACATCCAAGAAAAATATAAGCCAGAATTGTGTGTGAGGCTCTTTAGCAGTGCAGCACTTAGGTTCACAAATAGGAGAGCAGTTTATATAAGCATAAAGGGGGTAGCAACGTTTGGGGAAGAGGTTCTATCTTCTCTCAGACCAGCTGATAAGGTCAGAGAAGGGATGAGCTTCAGCAGCTTGCTTAGACCAGGTGGCAAATATTGTTAGCTACTACAGGCACAGACATTTAAAACAGACCTGCAGAACTTCACATGCTGAACACGAGGCTCATGACTGCTCCTGGCTCACATTATCCACAGCTAGGACACAGGCAGCACCACAGCCAGGGTGTCCCAGCCACTCTCTTCATCAGACTTGCCACATCCATCTCTCCCAGTGAACAGGACCCTGCAGAGTGGACAGCTTCATCAGTGTGGGATGGGGCACAAGCCTGTGTCACAGCTGCTGATGAGCCATGAAAATGGAAAGCTGTGTTTAGAGAAGTCCTGGCTGTGGAAACCTGGCAATGAGCAAACATTCATCAGGGGAACTCTTCAACAGGGGAGTGGGTCACACAGCTCTTGTGTGTAATGCTAAATTTTGAGATGTCCAGCGTGGGCAGAACTAAAATCACAATTTAGGGGCTAACAGAAACAGAATACCTGTAGTTTAACTGAGCTTTCAATGTACTTTTGAAACAACAGTAAGGACCCTTGTATGCATGGACATACACCAGAAGCGTGATTTGAATGGTTAATTATTAAAACAACCTGTAAAACCAATTAGCTAATTGGCAAGACAACACACTGGAACGGTCAATGAGTAAGAGATGTCAGAGCTGATAGCCTTTGTGCTTTGTCATCCTGTCTTATGCCTGTTTCATGGGTGGTTTCTGACAAGCTGTGTGCAAGTGCTGTGTTGCTTGTCAGATGGAATAAATAAAGCACAGACATCATAACAGCACTGATAATCACAGTGAGAAGGGTCAAAGCCCCTGGCTGAAGAGGACCATGGAGGCTGGCAGAACACAGAAGAAGGCCCAGGCCAAGCATCACATAACCCAGCATATTGTCCAAGTGCCATGGTACAGTACATAACATCTGGTGCATTTTGAGATAAGATTTGGATAATTGTGAGGTCTGATAAATGAGTTATGCCTGTGTATAAAACATCTATGGTTTTCCTCAGCTATGTTGCGCATTGAGGCTTTTGGGGGTTTACTTTTTTCAAAGCTGCTGGAATCAGAGCCGCATTGCTGAGAGGCCAAGGGGATCTGTTTTCCACCACTGGGTGGAAAACATTTTTCTAATTGGGTGGCCTTGGAGCTCACCACTGCTGGAAAATACAGCTCTAAGTAGACTTAGACTGTGTTATCCATTGAAATGATCTATGGCTTAGAGAAATATACAGTGATCTCCTTAAGTAGGGAGGCATTAGAACAAGTCATCTGCTCATTCATTCTCTCCCACCTAAGGAAGGCACTATGTTGGGACATCCTTTCTCCTTTGATCCATAATTCACCTGAATTCCAGTCTTCTGGGACTAATGAAAACATTGCCTGACCCTTTTCACAGTGTTTGCTGATAGAAAAAGATGATTATGACGAGGAAACTGTGAATTACTCCACCACACCTCAAAATGGTAGGTGAAGATGAACAGCTCTACCCCAAACACTCCCTGTGTGAGACATTGGCCTACAGAGGCCACTCCCTCTCAGATCTTTTTTATGGCTGCCAGCCAGGTGTCAACTATGACAAAAGAATAAAAATGTTCAGCAAAACTTCTTCTAACTTTCTGTCCTCTCCAGTAATAATCATCCTCACGACAAGCTAGCCACCAATATCACTGGATTTCCTTTCTGATACTGTTATCTATTGAAATGAGCTAGGATGAAAATTCTTTACAATATTAAGAGCACTTATGCTCCACTAGCCAAAATTTTCAGAGTGCTTTGTGAACATGAATTAATTAATCTGCATAGGGGAAACAAAAGCGATGTGACTTTGACTACTGTCTCCTTAGGTTTAAAGCAAGTGTACAACTTGGTTTTGCATAAATTTGTTTCTGTATCAAGCCTTGCATCGTTGCCAGCATTAGCAATAGTTAAAGAAAGGGAAAAATATGCAAGAATGGAACAGAGTGGATTAAAAATTGCTTTCAAAAACTTCCTTGAAATAGAACCCTTACAAGGGTGTCTTCAGAGTTCATGAAATAGAAATAACATTTTAACAAGTTTAGATCAATAGTGCCCAGTCATGAAGGATTTTCACTGATGCTGTGCCAGAATGGAAAGTCATTATAAAAATCTAGATGTGTTCAATTTCACAACAGATGAAAATAGAAACTCAGAGCTAGACCTCAGAGTCAGAAGATCCAAATTCTGATCTAGACTGTAATGTGACAAATTGCTTAAAACCTTCATATCTCTATTTAACTTATTATGACCCTTCACCTTAAGACCTAAGATGATATCAGTGAGGGTGAATGAATGGGTTCTTGTCTCTCAAAACAGTGTGACCACTGAAGCTGTTTTGCCTGCATTACTGAACTCAAGAAACGACTACCAAATTTTTGGTTTGGTTTCAGCATAGACACATATTTGATTTTTTTTTTCTAATGTTACTTTGAACTTTCTCTAAAATGAGCTCCAGATGGTCAAGATGTGGAGGAGATCAAGGACTCAAAGGTCAGGAGTGGGTGCTGGGCAGTGTTGTGTACCAGGGGGCACACTGCATCTCTGAGGAAAGAGTGGGTGCACTTTATCTCATTAGACAAAGATTGCTAACTTCTGAATGACGGTCATGGAGAAACACTGACATCACACATGGCTCCTTTGGATCCTTCCTAATTGCCAGTTCATGATCACAAGCCCAGTGCTTCAACCTTCTCTTCTGTACTGCACTATCCCATTCCTTTCCTTCTATCAAGGTTTATGAAAATTGTTACTTGGATTTGTAAGTTTTTGCTGTTCTCTTAAACTTTAAATTTAACTTCTTCCAGAACCACCTTTTTTTAGTCCCAACCCAATCGCTTCACTAAGGTGTTTAAAGAGACAGAAGAAGTTGCATTATGCAAACCATATCTAAAAAATCTCAAGAAATGGGGCTCTGCGGTTTTTATACCTGTGGGCCACAGTCAGTTCCTTCCTTGGTGCTGCACCACAGTCATTCCATCCCTTTTCAGGGGACATCAGCTCATCCTGACAAGGTTCTGCATGCATGCAGCCAGCATGGATGGTGAATCAATTTCAGCACTTTATCAGGCATCCATGGAAGTAGAAGACCAGAAGGCCCTTTTAACCTTAAGGAAAAGTATTTATACTTACATTATTTGTGAAAAATATATAATCCTCTTAAAAATTGTCAGTGAAGAAGATCCCACAAAATCTGCAGACTGTTTGTGCTATGCATCTTTCATATTTCTAAATATTTTCCTAATGTGCAATTTACATTTTCCTTGATTATTAAATTGATTAATGCAAAGTGATTTTTTCCTATCTTACAACAAGTACAAATGATGACATTCTCATTGGCCTCATCACACCATTTTGCAGACTAAATAGGATTTAATCTGTTTTTCTCTAGATTAACACTCTATTGAAAGCCTTTTCAAATTTTTTTCTGCCTATTTCATTTGGATTTTCTTTTTGCCTATATCTTTATTTAAAAATTATTCTGGTTATTTTTAAAGTTACACTTCTCTAGTCTTACATCCAAAACCTTGCACAATACCTCCCAGAAGAAAATGTTTACACAATGCCCCTTTATAATTTCAGTTTGTGATCCCCAATATTCACCATTCTCTTTTTGGAAGTTGTACCAAAGCAAACATTAACCACCTTGTATTTGTCCATCTTTCTAAAGTATAGCACTTGGCTCCTGACTTTCATGAGATTTCATCTGACCACTTTCAGACATTCTCTCCAATTCAAATCTATTTTCAAGGCTGATGTCCTACCAAGACTTCACAGCCCAATTCTATCCAGGAGTCTCTTCAGCTGTCTTGAGCATGTTGCCTCTTCATCATCAAAATCACTCACAAATTAATGTCCAGCTCAGTAGACCCTGAGCCCTCTGAACCCCCCTCTTTCACTGTAAAATCTTCTCTTTCTCTGTGGATCCTCAGAATATATTTACATCCACTGCCTTTGTTTAGATCCCACAGTCTAACCTAGGACCTCTTAACAGAGGCGGAAATGAAGGAGAAATGACTGACACTGCCATCATTTGTCCTGCTGAACTCCTGTGTCACTGAGCTTGGGCTCTCAGGCATACAAACTCTATTCTCCTTTGTACTTGCTAGAGTCAACTAGGAGACCATCAATAGCATCACTAAAGCTGGATCCATTATTTACCAAAAAGATCTCATCTTCCATGTCCACATAATTTTCCAATTCTCTTTCAAAAAAAGAAAATTAAATTAGTTTGGTCCAATTTGGTAATAACACGGTTGCGTTTGTTGTTTTTCATGACTCAGCCTTAAGTGGAAGGAAGCACCTTTAAGAATATTTTATTATTCCACAAACCTGAAGAAACTGATTATTTACTAATCTTTTCTTGTGTCTACCTAGGTAAAGTTAAAGTAGCTGATCTTGAAATCCCTGATTCAATGTACACTTTCCTTCAGTCCTCTGGGATCCCAGTGCCCTTGCTGAGTTCTCAAAGACAATCATGGATAACTCAGAACTGTCTTGGATATTCCTTAAATCTGCTCAATTTTATCAGGTCCTGCTGAGCTGACAGCATCTATTTTATATAAATAATTACTGACTTTTGGTTCTCTCCCTGATCTCATTTGCATTTCAATCTCTTTGTTAAAATTAATTTGTCTTGTATCTAGGTATAAGTAATATTTTTGGGGGAAAAGAGTAAAGCGAATATGACAATTATTTTCAGTCTTCTCTGCAGTCTTCTCCCCTTTTTTTTGTTCTTCCCATTAATGGTGGGGTGCTACACACTCTCTTTTTATTTCTAATGTATTCACAGAACATTTTCTTGTCAGCTTGGTGATTTTAAGTGCTGGATTAGAATTTGGACCTTTTGTGTTTAATCTTTACTTTGGGAAAGATTTAAAGAGGAACAGGGAAAGCATCAAAGAAGTCCAATGAGAAACTGAAGTAAAAAGAAAGAGCAGGGCAGGAAAGGAACAAAGTTGGAACATAATATTAAATAAAATGACATCTCTGTAAATGCAGTCATATTTTATCACACTCAGTTTAGAGATTTATTCTGTATGTGAAGATAAAAAATATTAATCTAGGAAGACCATAGTGGTGTTTTAAAATTATTTGAATTTCTGGGGACACATGAAGGGTGAAAGAATCTGTGAATCTAAGTCACTTTGTCATCTTAAAAATTAGTTGTTGTGCTTTCCCAACTCACCACCACATGAGTCACCCAGGCCATTTTCAGCTCACACAGTTGGTGCAACAGTAAAGGTCACTTTTCAAAAAGACTTGATGCTGGCAGTGGCCCTCTGGTACCCAGCACACCTAAGCCAGTCTCTCTCAGAAGATCACCTGCAAAGACACAGCTGATAGAACTGGGTCATTGTTTCACCCAGTCCTGAAGTCTTGGAGGGTATCCTGGCATCCCCACCCACTTCACAGGGGCCAGGCTGTCACCATGTCCTCTTCCAAAGGGAAAAGGAGCAGGTTGTCTGCTGATGCCTGCAAGGAAGAACAGGAGCAGGTCCATGTAGCACACACAGTGTAGAACAGCCAGCTCAGGGGAGCCATTAATACAAGGACTCTGTTATTAACTCTGAGTGGGAATGAGTTTTTCCTAATTTCCCTGTGTTGGTACTGCATGGTGCCACCTAAAGATGCTGGACTGCAGTGACATGCTGGGTTTGACCACTGTCAGTACTTGTCACTGGACACTGCAGAAAAGACCTGATCTGCTGATCCTACCAGCAAGTTTGTTACCCCTGGAGAATGAATGAATTAATGAGTAATCTGGTAGAGAATTATCCCTCCACCTGATTCCTTAAGGGTTCCCTGTCTTTTACCTGTGTGCACAGGTAAAAGTGTCTGGCTGCCAGGCTGTGAAAATGTGAGGGTACCTAAGCATGCACATTGTAACACTCCTCGAATGGCTTTAGATCTTTGAATTGACTTGACATTTCAAAGTTGAATTTTAGGTACCTGGAAGAAGCCTGGCAGGCTGTTCTTTCCCCACAGCAGACATGGAGAACAAATCCAATGCAGATCACATTTAAAGCTGTCAAATGTTTGGTAGCAGTAAGTGGGAGCTGAGCCTATTCCATTAATTAATTTATTTGATATAATTTTTCCCCTAGGGTGCTTTTCCAATTTAAAGCTATGACTCTGAGCCTTGCACTTTGGTATCAACTATGACTACTATAATGGCCTGAGCAAATTGGGTGATTTAGATCCAAGGCAAAGGGACAGACCCAGGCCTAAGGAGTTAATGGTTTTAAAAGGTGTGACCAGAGAGGAAGTGTGAGGGAGGAAAGGAAGGAAAGGCAAATAAATGGACTCTGTTCTAGCAACTCCTCTTAACCTACATTTTTGTCCCTAAAATGCATTGGTGTTTTGCAATAGTTTTTTGTTTTTTGGTTTTTTTTAATAATCAGTAATGAACAGCTGGTGAAATAAGCTGCTTTTTAGTGCTCTGACAGAATTAATCACTGCCATAACTAACTCAAGGCCAGAGCACTGTCTATAGATCAGCAGATCTATAAATCAAGAAGAAAATTGTGTTCCAGGTCTCCCCAGAAATATATATGCAATGCAGGATCCCTTTGAGGACCTCTTATGGAATCTGGTAGAGAGAAGATTGGATTATTTTATCTCAGTGTTGCTTTTCAGTCTTAATATTTTCTTTGTCTAATTTCAATCATATTCCAGGAAAACATCTCTATTTCAGAGAGCACTTAGCCATGTGCTTACTTGGCAAAATCACTTGCCTAATTCCTGTGAACTCCTCAGTGACACAAGAATATGTAAAACAGTTCATCTGAATTTGATTTACATTAAAGTTGGAATTCACCATGCCAGTAAAAATGCTCCTAATTTATTTCTTTTTCCTGCATCATCATTAAACATGATGTGATCATTAAGAGCAGCCTAAGTTTGCACTTGTAACTTAGGCTCAGGTCTGCCCAGTCCAGATCCTGTGGGTTCTGGAAAGACAATGTTTGGATGCTTACATAACTCCTCAGCTTTGATGTGGTTCAGTTTATTTATAACAGCAAGCTCTTGTGAATAATAATTCCTGCTTCAAAGGCTTCATAGTCGGCTTCAAGTTCTTGGCCCCAGAGTGCTGCCCCTGCAGAAGAGCAGTCTGCTTCTCCGTGCACTTCCCTGCCACCCGTGGGGGACCCTGCACAGGGACAATACCCCAGTTTCATTCTGGCTGGGCAAAGCTCAGGACAATGCCATCAATCAGTAAAGTAACTCACTGGATTGTCAACATTTTCAGACATAATTCTGATGTTCAGTTTGAGCCTTTTGTCCTCTACTGGGTATTTTTAGAGACTCTTGCCACTGGCATTGGTGAAATATTTACAGATGAATTCTTTGACTTTCGATGTCATCCAAATGCTCTAGGTGGCAATTAAAACTCAAAATAGAGCAGTGACAAATTCAGAGTTGTGAAAAAAAATTTCTTTGCTCAGGACAATATTTTCACTTCAATCTATTCACTGAATTTCTATTGACATGTACAGGAAGTTTGCCCAAGGGCGCTTGAAGAAAGACGAAACATTTTACCAGTATTGCATAAGTATTCTAAAAGCATTGTGTTTCACCAACCTGATCTGACTTTCTGTCCTAAGAGAAAGGCACCAAGTACTCAGTAAAGAAATTTCTGAAGGAAAAAATTCAAAGGGATTTTCCAGCCTTTTGGTTTGTGGCTATAAAAAAAAAAAAAAATTTGGGGGTCTGAAGATTCAGCAAGGAATATAGCTTGTGTTTCTGGATTAAATCGGACTTTTACATTGCTAACTAACATATCAGAACTGGTATTCACCTACACTGTGGACCTTTGAAGCCATGTGTGGTGTGGAAAATCACATGTGGAACCTTTTGTGGAGCAATTAGCTCATGATTTCATCTTTTCAAGGGTGTGCTGTACCATATTTCATCTTTTCTTCCCAGGTCAGTGATTTCAGGCCCCTAATCATTTTTATTGCTCTCCTGAATGCATTCTAATTTCCAGTAGTTAGAACTTAATGCAATATGCCCAGTGCAGTTACAGCAAAACCTCTAAGAGCTAAAAAGGACTTCAGTTATCTCTCTGGTCTTTAACTGCAATTATTTTGCTTTATTTGCTGATAATATCAAAATGACAAATTATATATCCCCCATCATGGTAATGAATGTGCTCAAGCTATTTTCCACACACTATAGAAAGCAACTAGCATATTTCTGACATACATTGTGTTGCTTTTTGTTCTGCATTTCCAGCCTGTTCTTCAGTGTCTTATTTCTGTGATTTCATTAGCATGCACAGAAGCTCTAGCCCACTTAAGAGCTTTATTCATCTGCTCACAATGGATGATCACCTTGTCACAAAAATCTGTCAGTTATAAGGAATTAGGGCAAAATGTGTCTGCCATCAAGGAACAAACTGAATCTGAATACAACGCTGAGACAGCACACAGTTCACCTGGAGAAAAGAAGGACAACACCACTCTTGTGATTTAACCCCAGAACATTTTTGATGGGCACTACAGAAACTCTACCTTCTTTTCAGAATATAAAAGTTTTGCTTTGTCAGGGACAGCCTGATTGGCAGATCCTCTAGTGTTGGCCAGCCAGGTGGCTTTTGCTAAATGTGTATTTCTAGTGTTTGAAGGTCCCACCACCCCCTGCTCTCAGTGTAGGTTTAACAATCCTTGGCATCATTCAATCTTCCCAGAGGCTGGAGCATGATGTGGGAAGTGATACAGCCCCTCAGTGCCAAGTGTCTATGAGATTGTTTCAGAAATGAGTACCATTGTCTGAGTCAGTTATTTCTGGGATGCCATATCTCCCTAAATTTTTCTTTCCAAGGCTCAGTATAGTGTTCCAAGTGGTGGCATAGGGCACAGGTTATGTTTCCAGCCATCCAGTGGTTGTTTTCATCATTGTAAGAACAGAGTTCTTACCTTGGCAGGTTTTTGGGACTACAGTAATTTCACGAATACAAGCCGCACCAATTTGACCAAAATTTTGGTGGAAACCCGGAAGTGCGGCTAATATTCCGGGGCGGCTAATACATTAACAAAATTCTAAAAGCTGCCAACACGGAAGTGAGAGCCCGCGGCAGCCCCAAGCCAAGCTGGAGCCCGGCCGGCCCCGGCTGAGGTGGGAAAGCCTGGCAGAGGCGGGGCCTGCAGTGTGGGGGCGGGCGGCAGAGCCTGAGCCAGCAGGGCAGGGCAGGGAGGGCGGCAGAGCCTGAGCCAGCATGGCGGGGGAGCCCGGGAGAACTGGGGCTAGCAGTGCAGGGGAGCATGGCAGAAGCAGGAAGGCCGGCGGGTGGGGCTGCCTGGCAGCGGGGGAAGCCCAGCAGAATCGGGGCCAGCAGCGTGGGGGAGCCCGGCGGTGCGGGGGCCTGCAGTGCCGGCCAGGGCGAGGAAACGCGGCGGCGGTGCAGACGGGAGGGGGCGGCCGGCGAGCCCGCCGGTGGGGCTGGGGAACGCGGCGCGCCGCGGCCGGCGAGCCGGCCGGCGGGGCTAGGGAACGCGCCGCGGCCGGCGAGCCCGCCGGCGGGGCTAGGGAACGCGGCGCGCCGCGGCCGGTGAGCCCGCCGGCGGGGCTAGGGAACGCGGCAGCGGGGCGGTGCTGACGGGAGAGGGGGGCCAGCGAGCCCGGCGGCGGCGGCAGCACCACCTGGCCAGCCCCGCCGAGCCGTGGCGCTGAGCTGGGCCACCCGGCCCCGTCGGCAACCATGAGCGGGCCGAGCCTGCCTGGCCCCGCCCCGAGCCAGTAAAGCCCGCTATGCCGCGATCCTGTTACTAATTGGCCAATTTGTGAAAGCTGCGCACGAACGAAAGTGCGGCTAATATTCGGGGTGCGGCTTATCTATTGACAAAGACAGCAACATTGTCGAGGCACCGGGGGTGCGGCTTATAATCCGTGCGGCTTGTATTCGTGAAACTACTGTATTTATATATTGAGTAAGATATAAAGATATAAGATATTGGTGTGGAAGATCCCTTTGTCCAGTTCAGGTCACTTTTCCTGCCCATGCTCCCTCATGATTCCTGTGCACCTGCTCAGAGCAGGACACTGAAAAGTCCTTGACTCAGGGTAAGCCCTGCTCAGCCCCAGCTGGAGTGTGTTAGCAGTTATTATTGCACTAAATTAAAAATAAAGCACTGTACCAGCTACTAAGAAGAAAATTAACTCTATCCCAGCCAAAACCAGGGTGTCAGCTGGATATTCTACAGGGGGAATAGAGAGAAATAGGCACTGTCAGGGAGAGTTTTTTCTGGTATGTTTTAGGCATCTGCCTTGGCAGGACACACCTTAAAGATGCTGTGTCTCCTCACTGAGTAAGTGGGGCAGGACTCAACTCTGCAATCTCACCATCTAATGCAGGGTGAGATGAATCCAGTTCTATTTCTCCCCATACAGCCCCATTCAGTCATGTACAGCAGCAGTAGATGCCTGATTTCAGCTACAGCAGCTAGTTTGGCATCAGAAACTGAAGGGGGTGATAAGTGAGTTGGATCAGGACTCATTTCCTAGGATCTGCACAGACAGTAGGGAATTTCTGCAACACCTAAGCACAGCTCTCAAAATAAGCTAATTACCAGCCTCTCTGTCCCACTTTCACAGTTAGCTTTGATCATGGGAGTGTTTGAGCCAGACTCCTGACTCCCACATTGCATATGTACAGACTCCTGCACAACAAGCCCATTTTGCCTAAGGACCCCCTGGGTGTGACTTGAGAAATAATCCAGGCTAAAGTAGGATTTTCATTTTCTCTAAATATAGTTCAAGTGGCCATGCACATTGCTGCTAGTGGATACTTGTATCATATGATCAACCATGAACAACTTCTGTAAATATCTTTCCTGCAATAAATACCACAGAATTCAGTTATTTCTAAAAACAAATTTCAGGTTCTGGAAGCAGAACAGCCTGAGCTGCTTCTTAGGATGAGAAGAATGACTGAAAGGAGTGTGTATGTGTTCAACAAAACAAGCAGCACAATACCTTCATAGAGGTGCTTTATTTTTAATTAAAGGAGGCTCTTGTAAGGTGACACTGTGCCTCACTCTCCCTCTCTCCAACGAAGAGATCATGGCAGAGCGCTGCTCTGCAAGGTAAAAAAATGTTCAAATTGAAAATGTTCATTCAGTGCTGCTCCAGTATCGTCCATCTCTCAAGGTCATTAGCAAATCTGCCTAAAGCCTCATTTGACAGGCACTGAAGTTGCTCGAGTCTAAGCACTGTAAGGCTCAGTGGAAATGATGAGATTTCACAAGCTATATTCAGCTTGCTAAGATATAAGCAGACACCCTCTGGGCACACTCAGGTTTCTCAAGCTGAGCAAGCTAGCCCAGGAGCCAGGGTCGACTTGGCCACTCTGACATGTTCTCAGAAGGACAGAACAAAAGCCAGCAGGTCAGAATGATGGCCATTAGACTGTTTCAATTCACCAAAAAAAGTTTTATTTCACCTTGGGCTCCAGATTCAGTATTGCTTATTTCAGGAGAAAGCAGTAATAAATAATGAGAGAAAACACCAGGTATTCACAAGATAAATAGTCCCAAGGGCACATGCAGGACAGAGGTCTTTTTTTTCCCATCTCTTGCAATAGAACTGGCTTCATACTAGTTCTTTGTTCTTTGTCCTAGTTCTGGCAGCAGCATCTTTGTTGAGAGTTTAAAAAATGGCACGGACCATTATTTACACTCCTGAGTTTTTCTCAGTCATCCTCTGGAATGGCTCTTTACTCCAGAGAAAGAGGAGAGCTCCCTGGACTGCCCACACTGGAGACAGTGGCAGCTTTGTTGTGACCCAGGCTTTTCTTGTCACCTTCAAAATGTTGGCAGGAATTATTCTCCACTGGAAGCCCCTGCCTGCTTGAGACAGAGGACAATCCTGTGTTTAAGCAATCCTTAATCACCCTTAGGAATAGGATACTGGAAGGATCTCCTGGGACAAGTGTCATTCCTGGCTGTCACATATCATCACGTTCCATCTATAAGCTGATCATGTTTCAAAAAAAACTAAAAAAAAACTAACAAAAAACCCACAAAAAAAACCCCAAAAAACCCAAAAGAAACCCCCCCCCAAAAAAAAAAAAAAAAAAAAAACCACCATAAAACCCCACAAAACAATACAAAAAAAACCTTAAAACCATAAAAAACATTTTTGTCCTTATTACCACTACTGGAGGTTCTGCCACAATCTCAACAATTGTTGCAACAATTAGGAGCACTTTTCTAACTTTCAGACGTTTATCCATAAGCATTTAGTACCTAATTTTTCTTATAGTTTTATTCCTCAAATTAACTCCTTCTGATCTTTCCCTGGTGTTCAGCCACTGCTGTGTCTATAGCAGACAGCCACACCTCTTCTCATTCATCCTTCTGCAAGTTGAGACAAGCTCCCAGGTGGATCAGACTCCTTCCAAGTCCTGAACTCTCCTAAGTCACCACCATGACCTCTCTCTATGGCTGCTGCAGTATAAACTCCTCTTTATTTTCAAAGGGGTGAGGACATCTCAACTTAACACTTCCCTGCTGGAGATACTTCCCTTGAGACACCCCAGGAGTGCCTTTGCCATCCTCACACCTGCACCATTTCTATGGCTTGTGTTCAGCTTTTATCTATTGCATGTCTTTCTTCTCCTTGGTTACTTCCTGCTGATGAGCTCCCAGCTTATTACAGAAATCCATCTTATTACTCCCTAAATCCCTGCTACAACAAAGTATTTAGGTTTCTAATTCCTATTTAGTCATCTAACATCCCATTGAAATCAGTAGGAATCAACTGATGCTACTCTGCTCCCACTGAAATCAGTAGGAATTAGGTTTTGTAGTACAGAGTTATCAGCTGTCAGCTTTTCTCTAACATGATCATAATAGAAACATTATCAGCAGGAGACAAGACACCATGAACCTTAATATTTCTAATAATTATGTCAGGAGTAGTAAATCAGAAGGTGCTTTTAAAGACCTGGTAATGAATTCAGAAAACAAAGTATGTATGCACACTCATTTGACAGCACCCATTCTTAAAAAATAGAAAACAAAAACAAACAAACAAACAAAAAACTATGCTAACTGTGAAGCCCTGTTTGGTGAGAGAACAAAATATTAATATTAAGTCAAAAAAGGCAAAGTACTGCTAATACTAATAATGACAATAATATAACAGTCCTAGCTTTTCTCCCTGAGTCAGGAGGGCCAAGTAGAGATTCATAGAAAAGAAAATTGTCCCTCTTCACCTTATGATCCTCTAAATCACTGTTGGTACCCCCAGGAATTTTCAGTTTCAGGAGCTCCTGTTAGTGAATCTTGAAAGACAGTGACTTCAGAAAGAGTGACCTTTGATTATTGTATTCTCCATATCATTATTTCTGACATTTTCCAAAATTTCCATATGTTTTCCTTAGTGCTACAGTCTAGCCTTGACCTATTGCCAAATTATTTATTACAGGGTGATACTGCTTGGGATATCACCTGAAAAAATAAGGCACAAGGAAAGTCTTTGATGGAAAAATCACAATAATTTAAGAATATGTTACTTCCAAACAAGCCAGAACCAGACAATTATTTGTTGGAAAATCTAGACTGTAAGAATATTGCTAATCATTGGGTTCTGCAGAGTAATAAAAGTGTGTGCTTTACTTCCAACCTTCTTTATAAACATGAAATAACGTAGTAAAATATGAGAAAAGATTGCATTATAATAATTACATGACAGCTCAGAAGCAAAGGCATGTCAGTTTTCTTCTAAGACAATTTGTTTCTTGGAAATTTACCCAGGATGACTGGCATTTCTTCATGCATCAGAGATAAGCTGTTGTTGCAGAAATGGGCGCAAGAAAGGGATAACCAGCACCTCTGGGTGCTCCCTGCAGCTCGTGCAGGGGCAGGGGCAGTGCAGAGCACTGAGCCCTGGGTCTGCACCCAAACACCCATCTATTCACCTCTCAGTTAAATAGGAGATTCAATCCCAAAATGATTTATCTTAGTAAAGGTCTAAAGTGCTCCATATCATCTAGCTGTGGTAAGGTTTCCCTGATACAAGTTTTTGGAAGAAAACTGAAACACTTCCCTATGAGAAGACCCAAGTCAGGCACAGAGGGTGATGAAGTAGTCAAGATGTGTCCCAGGAGACTTGAGGATTATTACAGAGCAGCCTGAAGATAGAGCTGAAAGCTTTTCCCCACCCCTCAGGCTTTTAAAAATAACTCAGCCCCCAGAAAAGTCCATATTTATAGTTTCAGAGGTAACTTTGTGAACATAGTGCCGTATATTAAAGAAGCACCATGAAATAATTTAACTGCAGGGGTGTTTTTTATATGTGTGTGTGCACATATATTTGTGTGTATACACATGTATATGCATGTGTATATGTATATGTATATGTGTTTATGTGTGCATATATATGTATATATATATGAATATAATAATAATAGAAGACAGGGAGATGCTCAGGTACTGCTTAAAGAATCAGAGAAGATGCACGGAGGTGCGAATAGCAAAGACTTGTTGACAGAAATACTCCCATTCTGTGGATTAACAGATGGATCCTGCAAGGTGGCACAGGCCACTGCAATCTTCCCCAGAATCTGAACTAAACTTGTGTTTAATAAGGATAACTAAATCTCCTTGTAAGGACTTCAAGTGAGGGAGAGTTCAGTTCCTTTACTGGTAGCTGCTCAAATATCTAATTTATCTCACAACTAGGACACTGCCATTTTTTTCTAAACACATAGTGTCACAATACAAGAGAATACAAGACTGGGAGAGACCCTGAGAGGCCTCTTGATTCATCTTTTTTTCAGGTAGGGATCAGTTTTATTGAACGTGCTATTGTATGTGATGCTGGTTCTCAGCAATCCACAGAGACCCAGAGAGGACCAAATCCCTCCTTCCCACTTTCTCATAAATAACCTGAATAGACTGTGTTTTTTAAATCTTTGAAAGAAAAGTTTATTTCATAGTTCTCAATTAGTGTTTGGGCATGGGCCTCTTCTGGACTTCCTTTGTTTCCATATTTGCTTGGAAGGATGTCAGCTCAGTTGGATGAAATATTTAGTTCATGAACATCCAGTGTTGTGTCCAAAGGAAAGATGACTGTCCTACAGACATATATTTTTTTTTTTTAAATCTCTTGCAGAGACATTTGTTTTCTTTCTTTCCTGCCCTTAGGCATTACATTTCTTGTCATTAGGCATTACAAGCCTTAATTTTCTGGATGAAAGCTAAAAAGCCACACCTTTCTAATCACTCCTCTCATAACATGTGTTAAAAAGCAAATATGTATCACCTGCTATATCAGAAGTGAAAGCATCATATGTTATCTGACCAAAATCTGGTGAACAGACAAGTCCTCTACTAATGGCCTCATCCAGCACCAGCTGTGTTAAAAACTCTATTTCCAATTCTGCCAGTGAGACACTTTTTCATCCATATATTTCTTGCCCTGTTGATTCCCTTTAATGCAAGATTTTAATCAGTGTGTCAGGCAGTATTAAGTGAAGTGCCTTGGAGAAATCCAAAGGTACCTCCTCAGCACAGCTGTCTTAATCATCCAAACCTATAATCTTATCAAAAAGAGATAACAGACTTGTTTAACGAGATGTACGTTCCATTAAAGCCATTTTGCCTGGCGTCAATTACCTTCTTAAGGCCTAACTCTTCATTGACAGAGTTCTGAACTTGCTGCCCCACTCTCTGGCCCGTAAGAAATGTCAGACTGACTGATGGTCTCTGGTTTCTCCCTTTGCTCTCTTACACAGGAATGAAAAAAAAAAAAAAATCTGAAGACACAGCGCTGCCTTATTTGCCAGGATGAATTATCAACTAACAACAGCAGATGTGGGTAATTCTTGCCTCAGCTCTTCTTGATGCCTAATGCAAACGATTTTCTTGATTTGTTTATTTGAAGAAATCTGGTATCAAATTCTGCTTCATATCTTCTTTTAATACAGATAGTAATTTTTTTTTAAATCCACAATATTATTTGGGTTTAGACTTTTTTGTTTTGCATCTTTCAAATATAGAACAGAAATATCTGCAGATTATTTTTTCTTTAAAATTTTTGGTTCTATATATACTTACTTCATTACTTTACTCTGAATCCAGTAAATAGAAACTATGTTTGGCCTTAGCTTTTCTTTTCTCCCCTAAAATATTTGTTCTTGTTTGTAGTGCTGCAATCATTGCTGTTCTACTGACTCTAGCTTTTCCTATCAATCACTTGTATTTTAAAACTTGTGGTTAAAGCTTTCACTTGTGGTTTTTAACTGCCACTTCTTCTCTGTTCTTTACATTAGGGAAATGCTTCTTTCATAGGTGCTTTTTCCTACAGGATGCCTTTAAAAAACCAACCAACAAACCACCCAACCAACTGCATTTTCTTCTTTTGAGTTTGTAAGATCATGATCTTATGGACCTTCAAGAGTATTCAGATAATGAATTTACAGAGTTCATTAAGCTTTGCCACTTGTGTTCCCACATTGCAAACAGAGGTTTAAGAAGACAGTTGTGTTGTCCAGCAAAAGACGGGAAGAAGCTGTAGCTGCTAAACATCTTGCACTTCAATATTTCAAAGGTGAATTCCAGCAGTCTTTCTGACTTGGAATTGTATGTGAACACATAATGGTTACATGAGCTGAGATGAAGAGTGCCTTCTCTTTTTCCTTTCCCTTCCAAATTTATGGAGCCAAAAGGATCCTCCTAGCTACTTTCTGAGTTGACCATTTTGAGTTGCACAGAGCTTACTTTCTTTCCCATTTTTGAACCTGTTCTTACCATATTGTTATCCTCTACCTAATCACATGGAGATATAATTTCAGTTCTCTCCTTTTCCAAGCTGTTTCTTACTCCATGCCCCTCCAAACGTCCATTTCTGAGACAGAATGTGCTGGGCTGTTCTGTGTGTCTGGATGTCAAGGAAATCATGTCTGCTCCTGACATATATGAAGATGATCAGTTATTCCTCAAGAACATAATTTTTCTATACCTTATAGGCAAAGACTCTCTCTTCAGGTAGGATTTTCTAATGCATGCCATGACCATTGGTTTCTCTATAATGCTTGATAGTGAATTAAACTTGTCCCTAAGACCACCAACTTTTCTCTCATTCCCATGTAAAATCCAATAACTAAAGAGATCTTACATCCTTCAGCTGAAAGAGGCTAGAAAAACATATTTAATAGTCAGTCTCTCACAAAGAAAATTGAAACAAACTACTGATATTTCAGATCTAAAGCAAAATGTAGCTTTTTGGTAAGGTTATCTGAGTTTGTTTCACTATAAAATTCTTTATTTTAAGAAATCTAGACAGGCAAATTGCCCACTTTTCTTCAATTGAGCTGAGATGTTTTTTGTATGTGTTAACAAGTAGAAGGCTATATTTGAGTATACCATGACATCTCTATAAACAAAGTATACAGGGGGAGGAGAGATAGAAACTTAGTGAATTTTCAGCACATGGATGCAGGATGAAACGAGGGATTGCACAGTAAAACTTACAAAAAATGCAATGTTGAAAGCTGTCTGTTGGGTGTCCCATTCTTTGCAAAAATTGCAGATCATTAAAGTGTCACAAACATAGCTCTTCTTAAATCTAAACTTCTGAAATGAGCAAAAGGAGATGCAGAATCTAGGTCATGTAATTTCAGGGTCCACAAATTTTTTCAACAAAACTTCATAGTCTGGGTTGATTAACATTCAACTGCAGCAAATGCTACAAGTAAAATCTTTTTTTGTTGTTGTTCCAAAGCGTTAAAGATGTAACCATAAAACTCTGTTCAGCTATTGTTGATGCTGGGTTGGGTTTCTCCTGATTGGAGGGTCTGGACACAATTTTCAAAATTCCTACATTGATTTTTCAATACTTGGTTTATAGAACATTGGAGGAGGACGAAATGAGGAGTAATGAGCCTATTTGTGTGCATCATTGAATCTGAGGGTGAAGACATCAGGATACCACATTCTCAGGTCTTTTAAAGTAGCTGCACTAACAGATTTTTGTGCTATTCATTCTCAGGGCACACAGGAGGGCAGCATGAGTTTTACTGTACTTCAAACTTGAATTACCCTCCACTGTATGAGGGAAGAAAAGGGATTAAATTCCCTCCTGCCTGTGGAGGGCAGGCTGCTGAAGTTCCCCAAATTCTGTCATAGGATGTCAGATCCACAGCCATGGGCCACTAAATAGGTGAGGTGGCACTGTGGTTATTTTAGTGTAGGTATGGAAGGAGAGATGGATTCAAAAATCCTCCAAGGGCATCTTGTCTCTCAGTGCTGGAAAAGCACCAGTGTGGGAAAGGGGCTGCAGTGGAAGGATAGGTCTGGCCCTGTTTGTTCAATTGTCTATAGATGTTTTGAGCATGGAGCTTCTCCAAGAGTGAGCCCTAAAATCAGCAGGTTATTGCTTGGCAGGCTCTGCCATGTGCAAGTTACTCTTTGTGGAATTCCTCTGTGTCTTTCTTTCCCTGCCTTGAAGTATATACAGTTAATTTATTACCACACCTGCTGTCCCCAAGGTGTGTTTCAGAATGACCTCTCTTTGACTCAGCATTATTACCATTCCCTCCCATCATCATTTAAGTCATATTCCCTCCCTGCATTTTTCCCATCTGAGTTTAAAGGGGTTGAGGAAGCAGAGTTTAATCACTGAGCTTCACTGGCTTTATTATGTTATGGCATTGAACCTCAAAGCTTGGCAGTAAGGGAACTTCATAATAAGTTATAATGATCCATCTTTTCTTATGTACAGTGAATTTTTAAGCCCCCTTCACTGATAATTTATTATTTCTATTGGGTATATGAATTATTTTATTCTCCCAAGCTCTAACATTTAGGAAAAAATGTTATGAAGCAATATAGATCTAGACATGCTTCCACTAAAGACAAAAACATAGCCCCAGGCAATTTCATTGGAAGCTCACAAACTTCTAGGATTGTTTAAATGGAAATTGCTTCATTACCAAAGTGATTTACAGTGTTATCAAGACTCATGTAGACACAAAGATAACATCCAGTTTCAACTCCTAAAATGAATTCCTGACACTGCAAGATCTTACGGACTTGCTAGAGCCTCACCTTCTTTGGCCCTCTCTGGTTTGGTCTCCCAGGCTCTGTCCTGGCTGTGGTCTGGGGTCTGAGAGAGGGCACTGGTATTTCTTTTCTGAGGAGAGAAACAACGTGCTGTGAAGGTATATTTTGGCTCCAAACCTGGATTAGGTATGGAAGATCATTCCTCAGGACTGGCATAGACAGTACTCTTTGGGAAGCAGTCGCTGTTTGTGAAGGGTCCAGGCTCTGCCAAATGAAAAAGTGAGTGCCAGAAGGGACATTTATGCATCTCTTGGAAGGCATCTGCAGTTAAGGGAACAGATTCCAAACTTCTAGGCAAAGGATCCCAAAAAAAACCCTCTGCAAAGTGCATCCCAGACATTCCCTTCCCCTCATCAGCTGTGGTCTTTGAGGGTGATGGAGACACTGCCCATGCCATGCTCCTGGCTCTTGTTGCTATGGTAATCCAGAAGTTTTTTTTCAGGACAGAGCTTTACAGCTCCATTATTTAACTGTGTTGCTGTTTTTGCTTCCTTCAACTCATCTTTTTTACTTCCCACTCTCTGTATTCCCATGGACTCCTGTCCACATTATTAAATAATTAACACCCCTTTGTATCACGCACCAGGGACAGCATTGCAAACATCTGCTGTGAGATGAAATTCAAAAGTACAGAAATTCCTCTCTGATTTGAAATTAAGCAAGGGGAATGTTCAACCCTGAGATCATATTCTTCAGTGCATTTGCATTTCTGTATCGCTCACAGCAAATAATTTTAAAAACTTAATTTGCATTTCAATTTTTGTCATTCCATACTTACAGTATTTCACTCCACATAAAGAATGAAAATAGACTGTGAAACTTACTGGAAGCTAAAAAATCTGGCTCTTCTTTTCTAGTTAAATGATGCAGTATTTGGCTTGTAAACCCAGCAAGGGAATAGCTCCAATTAAAATTGTTTTCATTGGAATGCTTAAATATGGAAATATTTCTATTGGTTTGAATCTTCATTTCACAGAACTTAAATTCAGCTCTAACCTGATGTGTTGGTTCAATTTCTGAAAAATCCATATATTTTCTTCCCAGCCTGAAGACCCTGAAGTTGACTAACTGAAAGAGAAGTTTTAAGTAAAATTGCTGAGGCTTATCTGATGAGAGCAGGGCCCCACGCTATTTCTGAGCTTAGTGACAGGCTTTATAACTTCTATAAAGAAAAAAATCTCAAAATATATGAGCAAACAAGAATTTAGGAAATGTATTGGAAACAAACCTGAAACAAGGCAGTTCTCTTTTCTGCTAGTTAGCTGGAAGTGGAATAAGAGTTGTTCAGGTTTTTTATCTCCTCTGGGCTGGAATTAACCTACCTTTCAAAGTTCTTTAAATCCAAAAAAAAAGTAGGACAAAATCCAAAATTAGCTCTGTGGACTGATTTCCATCCATTAGACTTTATTTTTTTGCAAAACAGAAATCTCAGCTTCATTATTTTCATGTCCAAAACCAACAGAGAATGCTTCCAAATGTAGACATACGGATTTAGTGTACTTCCACTGAAAACATGTGTAAATCTCCAGCTACCTTTCTTTGCCTGGAGGAAAATTCCTTACTCTTCTTAGTCCTTGAAATCAACTGCAATAATAATAAAAGGATGACTTCTGACAATTAGGAATTGCTTGTGATGGAAGAAGGTAACCAGGAGGTCACCTTAACAGAATATCTTTAATTATGTTTGAGATGCTCTTTCAGCCCCAGAAGGACTCTCTGACCCACACAGAAATAATGCTTTTCCTTTATGACATGCAACATAATTCTGCAACATGCTGCTTTGAAGGCTTGGCTTGTTTGGGGCTTTTTAAACTCTCCAAGCTGAAATTCCGCACTCTTTATGTTGGAGAAATGAGTCAGGGATAAGCACTGGATCTGAGGAACACACTCTTGCTGCTAATTAATGCATATCCTGTGAGGATTTGAAACAATAACACCAATTCTGCCACCAGCACCAAAACAGAATCTATCTGTTGTTCAACAGAGAAGAAATCTCTTTTCCTGACCTGTCAGTAATTAATCACAGAGTCCTTCAGAGGGAGAAAAGGTGGCAAATAGAACAGGTTCTTCAACATGTTTTGAATGAATGTGGAATCCTGATTCAGGAGTTTTTCATGCCTTCTATCACAGATCAAGCCGAAGTCCAAGAATTTTATCTCAAAAATCTGTGCTCCATAGTAATAATTATTATGCATGTGACATTGACTGGACCTCAGTCAGGGACTTCTGAAGGAATCCATGAGGGAATGGGGTCTCCCAGGAGACATGGCTGAGATCATTTCCATATTGCTGGCCGCTTGAAGGCAAGGCAGGAAAGACTCATCCCTGTCCCTGCTCCCAAGGCCCAGGAAGAAGGTGCCATGTGGCTGGGGCTGGCTGTCATCCACCCCCCACTGCTGGAGCTTTGGCACTCCTTGGCAGTCCCCTCCCTTCCCAGCGCCAGCTCAGAGCAGGGCTCCGAGCCTGGGCTCTGCTGTGAGAGCACTGACTGAGAAACAGAAGCAAAAGATGAGGTCCCAGAGGGCTGGAAGGAGGTAGTTTTAAATATAAAGAGGTCATCCAGCAGTGAGACCACTTGCTTCCAAGGGGGTAATTTGAGCTAAGCTCTTGACCTCCCACAGACTTCCAGCATGCAATCAAACACAAATTATAGGCTCTACTTATGTCTCTCCAGGTCCCCATGTTCAGCATGGGTGCAATTGTATTTTCACTTCTTCATGGAAATGTTGGAAGGATGAAATGGAGAGCTGCTGCCATAGTGCAGCAGTTGCAGCCATGAAAGCCTGCAGGGTCTGAATGGGACACAAGTGTGGATTTTCTGTGAAACTGTAGGGAGCTAGAGTGAGGCAGCAATCTGCCAGGCCAGGACTTACCACGGGGGAGAAACTGGGATGCAGAATAATGGCTTTTTGCATTCCCAGAGCAATTTTAGAAAATGACAATAGTACCAATAGAAACCATTCACGGCTCTGTTACACCCAAATAACCAATGCAATGCTCAGCTAAATGTCAGATCTCCTTCACTGTCATAAAAGAGCCTGTGCAATGCTGACAGTCAGAAACAAACCATTTAGGGGAATGAAGAAGACTGTAATGAGAAATGTCAGGGAGACAGAAATATCTGGCCCACTCACAGTTTCACCCTGAAGAAACACTTTCCTGCAGCCTGAGACTGGGGATGAAAGGAGGTGAAGGAAGGTTATGAATTGTGCTGTGGAAAGTCCTTGTTACAGAGAACTCGATGTAACCATAAATCTTACAAGCAGGTTTTCTTGCTCAGCATCAGCAAAAAGACAGAGAATGTGTCATAACTGAGAAGAAATTCAGAATTTAATTGTTTGTTTATTTGAACCAGAATGAGCAGCACTCATTTTCCATTGTGCTCACACTTGTAGCTGAGACCTTGCTAAGTGTTAGTGTGTTTAACCTCACAAAATCCTTTGCAGGACAGGTACAGTGGGAGGACACAGTTTTTAGGACAGCCAGCTGCCAGCCACCACCAGGGAAGAGGCACCCATGGCCTGGCTGCCTTCTGGGCTTGTGCCAAGGTGCAGCACAGCCAGCCAAGGGTGGCAGAGGTGGAGGGGACACATGGTGGCTGCAAGGAGCCATGGGCCAGGCTTTGCCCAGCCTGTGACACGAGCCTGAGAGCAGAGGGAGGAGCAGAAGAGAGGGATGGTTCATGTTCTTCAACCATACCAAAGGGACCCTCATCCAACCCAGTGTAGAGCTTAGATGGACACACCCAACTTAAACCTGAATTTCCTCACCACATATATTCACATTGTTCATCTTGCTGCTAGGCAGCTTAGACCCCAAACCCATGAAAAAAATGAGTTTGAGCAGTCACAGATGGTCAGCTTTCAGCCTTCCAGCCTCATTATAGCCCCATTCAGTGAGAGTTTAAGGGACATTGTTAAAATCTCTGAGCGTAGGGGGATGAGAGAAGCCACCACAGAGAATGCCATGAGTTATATTTGCCCTGCAGCTGCCTTTCATCAGCTGTTCTGCAGGAATGTGCACTAGCTCAAGAGGGAGCAGTGAGGGTGGTCACACCAAGGGTGTAAAAGGGCAGTGTTGAAGCATGGTTGAGCAGACAGTGTCCTTGTCCTGTCCTCTCAGGGCCTTCCTGGAACCTCGTCCAACACTAGTGAGGGTTTTCTCCAGAGATTAGCAGCTTTCCTATTTTTAAATAATTTACACAAAAGCATCTTCCTTCCCTAAGTCTGGTTATTTTTAGACAGAAAAAAATACACACTTTTATCTTTATAAATAATCAGAACCATATGGCCTAAGCATTCTGAAGAGATCAGTTAAACCAGCTTTCCAAGGGAGGGACTTTGTGTGTGCATGTGTGTCTGTGTGTGCTTAGCAGAGCTGAGCTGTGCCAGCCTGGCAGCCTCAGACACTGAGTGCAGGACTCACAGACAGCTCTACAGCCCAAGATGTTCTTACACCTTGCTGCAAAGCTACCTTGGGCTATATAAAGCAGCAGAGAAGTCATTTTTTACATGGCTGGGTTTTGTGCCTGACTCAAGTGCCAAGATCAGCCTTGGAGCTGCTAAAACATCTGAGACAATCTCAGCATGACAAGAGGGTTGGAGAATTTGATATGAATAAAGGCTGAAGGAACTGGGTTTGTTCAGCCTTGAGAAGAAGAGGTTAGTGAGGAGGTTAGTGGGAATCTAATAATATCTTCCAATACTTAATGGTAGTTATAAAGAAGAAGGTACTTTCTTCACTAGCATGAACAATGAGAAGACAGAAACAATGGGCACAACCGAATTTAAGAGAAATTCCACCTGGATATAAACTATGTGCTTCACTGTAGAAACAATTAAACATTGCAACCACTTGCTCAAAGAAGCAGCAGAGTCTTCCTCAATGGACATATTCAAGACTTGACTTGGCAAGGCCCTGATAATCTAAAGTCTGCTTTCAACAAAAGGTTGGATTAGGTGACCTTTAGAGGTCTCTTCCAGCCTAGACCCCTTTTTGTCATTCTGTGATTGAGAGTTCTTCATGTAAGACAACTCTCCAAGTGGAATAATTAAAGAATAAAACCCCCTAGGACCATCAAAGAGACTCAGATAGTGAAGTAGAGCTCACAGCCTGTGTCCTAAAGATCAAGTTCTTCAGGCACAAAGGTTTTGACTCTGAGGAACCTGAAGGTGCCTGCAAAAAGAAATGAGTTTCCATATTTGAGACAGGTATACACAAAGTAATTCAGATCTGTTTATAGTTCACCTTTTTTTGCAGCAGAGCTGGTATGGAGATGCCTGGCCAGTAGGGGAATCCCATTGTAGAAGCTAGTGTAGTCCACAATGACGATTTCAGTATGAAATGCAAAGGGATAAGCAAGATCAGCCCCCGTGTTTCTGTGGAAGTCAGCGTTCCTTTTGCTGCAAACACCAAGAAACTTCTATAATTCTTCTGTTGGCTTCCACTCCCATCCTGCCACTTGGCAGGTCTGTGCAGAGCTATGGAAAATAAATCTCCAAACATCCAGCAGGAATCATGCTGCAACCTGCAGATGGGGGTTGAAGAGACAAACATATTCACCAGGAGAGCTTGTTTATTTTTAGTTCTAGAGAACCCACTAAAAATCTGTTGGAGAAAATAAAGACAGAGTCCCATGGTGACAGCTAATGCTGTAAGTAAGAAGACAGATGCATGTATGTGCAGAGTAGATTAGAAGAGTGATCACTGCCAAAATCAGTCAGCGTATCCTTTTCAGGTCATAAAACTGTTTTTAATAGTAGGGCAGAAACATGCTAACATTGCTTCTCTGTTTACTTGTTTGTTTTAATTCCTTATCCCAGGAAGTAGTCACTTTGAGCATTTCACACTGTATATAAGCAGTTAGCAAGCCTAAAAATTAAGAGCCTCTGCTGGAGAGTGAATGAAGGTCTTTGTGCTGCCCAACCTCCAGCTCTCCTTGGCCAGCTGAGATTTACCCTCATGTGGAGACTCTTTGATGGATGGTATAATGAGGCTCAGAGGGGTACTAATCCCCCAGGGTTTAGGAGGGTCGAGCAGAGGGTATGAAAGGCCATGCTGAAGCAGATTTCAGCAAGTCTCAGCCAACAGCCACTTTGGCACCATTCCCAGCCAGCGTAGGTTAGTGCAGCCTCCGGGGTATTTCTGGCTGCTGAGTGTAGGAGTCCAGGAGGAGAAGAGAGAGTGAGTGGGCTGCAGCATCTGTACCTCCCTCAGTAAAATGTGCAGAGCTAATCTTCCCTTTATAGAGACACATCTACATGCACACACAATGTCATCCTTGGCCTCACATGGCCAGGAGAAAATGAAACCTGTTGGGTTTGATGAGGGGGATGGCCTGCAAACACAGGCATGACAAGCTGGAAAAGCAGACTCCCAAAGGCTCAGTAGAACCAGTCCCCAAACTCAATAGAAAATTATTGATTTGTGCTTATAGTGGTGGTCATAAAGCCAGTCAAAGTGATCAGCAGAGGTGGGACATGCTTGGAGTAGTCTTTTTAGAGATTAGGAGAATTTCAGATACTTGATCATTGGTGCCAGCAAGGGGCAATTTTACATTTATAGACACCAAAAGTTAATGGATGACAGACATAGCACTGCCACTGCAGCTGTGCAGAGCAACAAAACAGTGAAAGATGACTGCTCATCACTATGTGTTCCCTCATCTCACGGTAAATTAGACACAGAACAATTCTCCTTTTCCCTAGCTCTCCTCTGATCTTTTCATTTCCACCAACATGATTGCAAACTCCAGTCCTTTTGACCTGCACTGAAGGAGAGAGAAAATCAAACACACACATCCCTTGAATTCATGACTTTTAAGTTATTTACCTCTGTTATCTCTATTCAACCAGAGTACAGCAGGGGCTTTCTGTCACAGCAACATTTGTCACTGCTCTGACTTCAACCTTTCTTTCTCTTGGTACTTTAAAATGATTGGTTTTTCTCTCTAAACAGGTGCTTAGTTTTAATCAGTGTTTAGCCCCATTACTCATCTAAGTATTTATTATTTCTCAGTTCACTGATGTTTAATCATCCCCATTTGATCAAACTGAGTTCTTCATCTGCTCTTCAGAGCTTCCACGCTTTGACTCTGCTCCCTGGTGTACCCAGCTGCTTTTCTGCCTATAAAATTTCTCTATAGACATTTTATTTTTTACTTCATGTGCAGTTAGGATCAGGAGATGAATCCTTCTGCAAAGTGATTGCTTTAATATTCATCCCTTTCTTTGCCTTTTCTTGTGCATCACTTGCTTTGTGTACATGTGGGATTTGTGCCAAGAGGTGCTAATTTCTCATGACGTGGGTGTTGTAAGCGACAGGCTTTAATAAGGTTTGATCTGTGGCTTTCATTTTACTCAACTTTAGGATTCTTCTTCTCACTTTAGCTGTCTCTTTAACACCTTTGATAGGCCTGTACAACTGTATATCAAGGCATATTAGAGAGGTCTCATTGTTATTGATATGTTTGGGATGTACTCCTCTCACTCTCTCTTTGAACTAATCCTTTGATTGAAGAGCTTTTCATTGATGCTCATACTTTCACATTTCTGCCTTGACTTCCAAGGAAACAGCATCCAGTCATTCCCAAGAGAGCCTTGGAGGGCAGAACAAACTAGAGCCCCAAAGAAAGCAGTTTGGCAAAGGAATAGCCACAGTGGCCACATATGTGTTTAACCCTTACTTTCCCCACAGAAATTGGAATTAATTTTTTATGAGACAAGTTTTCCAGTAGTTACAAGGATTTTCTTCCCAAAAATACTTTCCTCAAGTTGAGACTTAGCCCTAGCAGCAATGACTCAACAGCTACAAATTCCTAACTGGAAACAAGCCAGTAATTAACCTAGTTTGGAGTCTTTGAAGAAAATGATGGACAGAAAGCAACTCTGCATTTGACTCTGGGATCATGACAGACACCAGCCTTTCCTACATTTATGTGTTGATCCAGACATCATTGCAGGGAGTTACTGTGTGATTTCAGCAGCAAGAGTGCTGCATTTTTTTTACATCAAGCCCTTGCAGTGAAAAATTTTGTGGCACCACAGTTTTGTCAAGGTGTTGGTGTTCACAGTGTT
Source organism: Catharus ustulatus (assembly GCF_009819885.2). Classification (NCBI taxonomy): domain Eukaryota; kingdom Metazoa; phylum Chordata; class Aves; order Passeriformes; family Turdidae; genus Catharus; species Catharus ustulatus. The sequence goes on along the minus strand of NC_046221.1, from coordinate 154,342,212 downwards.
AGCTTAGATGCTGTTCTGATCTCCAAAAGCTTCTGCTGGTTCACTTGGTGCATTAAATGTTGTTTTGGTACTGTCAGGGCTTCAGTGTAGATGTCTGCAGCTAAACTGTTTAGATTCTGTCTGCAGTCAGTGGAGAGAAAAAGGAATTTCCACAGGGCAGTTCATTCCATCTGGGAATAGGTGTCAAATCTGAAAAGCAGTCAGGATACAAGGACTAACCCAGATGTTGACCTCTGTGTGGTGTAAGGTAGGTGCTATATTCATACTCAGATAACCTGAATCCCAACCTTGCCTTCTCTTCAATGACCTTTTGCAATGCTTTTTGCCTTCTCATGAGGTTTCCTTGGAACAGAAGAACACAGCTTTCTTCTCAGCCTCACAGCTCTCTGCAGACACACTGCTCTGGACTCACTTTGTCACTCTTTAAATTTGGGCCAATAAAGTGTTGGAAAAAATCTTTTAAAGTTTCAGCCCTACCAACACCCCCAAAATCTGTTGGTTTCTGTGGTAACATCCCAAAATAGGAGCTGACTTCAGCATTCATCCTATTTGAGCAGAAAAAGCCTACGAGACCTACAATTCTCCACAAGTGTTCAAGTTCTGTATTTTGGGATGGTGCTGAAAACTGAGAGATGGGAAACTCACTCACCATTAAGTCCAGCAGTAAGAGGAATTTTGGTAAGGCCAGGCCAAGTCTCTGCAGCCTCCAGCATCTGACCTGGACCAGACAATTGCTGTTTGCCAGGACCAGGAAGAATCTCCTCACAGTATTCTCCTCAAGGAGCAACAGGAATTGAAAACTGTAATTATCCTGCCAACAGGGAAACTGAGAAAAAATTATGGAAGAGCCCCTCATTTATCTCCTGCTCCCTGGGATGTCCTAACCCTGCAGACTGTGCCACCCTGAAAAGAAGTGTCTGGTGAACAGGAGCTCATGTCAGGAGTCACATCCATGGCCATAGCAGAGATCAATGAATTTACATTGATTCAGGGTACCAGCTGGAATGGCAGGGTTTCTTTCCACAGCACCACATCCTGCTGTGCTGTCACTTATCTTCCATATGCTGAGGGAATAAATAAAAAATTTAGCCTCCAACAGCACTTAAAGCCACTAAATACCACACAGAATTTTTTTTCTACTAACCATTTACATTTAATTTGAGTCTATTGAAATGGGAGAGAAGAGGAAGGAAATGCACCTGTATTTATTTATCTCATGATTTCCTGATGATTTTGTAAGACCTGCTGTCAATTACTCACCAGTTTTGCTGTCAAAGAGAATGTTTTTCTCCTCAGAGTTTCACTGGGTTAAGTGCATGTTTTGATTGTTGGAAACTCCTTGCTTAAACTGTGCACTGAGGGGATAAAAAATCTGCAGTCAAAGAGAACAAAACTCCTAAGGACCATCCTGTACTAAATTTGGCCATTCACAGCTGTGCTAAGCAGATGTAAAGCTCGTAACAGGAGTGAGCATCCACTTTGCAGTCACATAAGTGACCCCACAGGGTGCCAGGCTCAAGGAGTTGAATCTTTGTAGTGGAGAATCTACCAATTATGGAAGAAAATGGGCTTTCAGCATTTATGTATTTAAAGTAGCTCTGTGTGTATATGTGTGCATAAACAGAGAGAAAATAAGAATTTCAGACTAGCTGTGCATCACCCCTTCAAAGCTATGCCATCTGAGTCATCAAGAAACTTGGTACAAACACCATGACACAAATGTTAACATTCCTCTGAAGAGATGTTGTTTTCTATTTCCAACAATTGGAAGAAGATTCATCTGTAATGGTCAGATGGGAGGTAATCAAGAGAATCAATGTTGCCTGGGGTGCATTTATCCCATCCCAAAGTAGACATTTCAGGTAGGTAGGATGAATCATGCCTGATCATTAGTTATGTAAAGACATTCAGTGCGTAAAATCAGGATGAATTTTACCATTGTGGTTTCCATCTGAGTAAGAAAGCTTCATAAGTTGTGAAGAAAAGAAAATATCCTCAGGGATTTACTATTTCTGTCCTACCAAAAGCAAACATTTTGTTTGGCTCTTGCACATAAATTAGAACAGAGAATAACTTTGGAGACCAGAACTCCTGAAGTCAGTAAAAGCGATTTCTGTGCCGTTTGGTAAATTTTGAATCAAGCCTGAAAGAATCAGATCTTTACACCAAATTCCTTCTTGACATAGGAACAATGTCACACTTTTTAGCTTTGGTCTCCTGCCCCCCAGACTGGCTGTTTACCCCCACAAGTCTCCTTTTCCCCTTTGCCCACCTGCATTTGATCTTTCGCTGTTGCTGGACTTTCTCAGCTGTGAAACTGTGGTGGGTGGTGGATCAAGACCACTTTCACAGAAACACATTGGATTGTTTTTCTAAAACCAGCTTAAGTTCCCTGAACCTGTGTGTGCAGAAATGTGTCAGGGGAATGCAGGAGGGAGAGCAGAAAGGGACAGATACACCTCAGGGAGCCCCTGCTGCCAGTGCTTTATCTGGGTGAAGCATGAAGGTTTTGGTCATGCAGGAGTCTCACATGGCCTGACCACCCCTGAGCTCTCACCCTGCCCCAGGTGCTTTTCGGCACTGTAGAAGAGAGCCTTTGTTCCAAGTATCATAGAACGAAAAAAATTATGGTACTCCATGGTAATGTGAATCACTTGATTCAATATTTAGCAACTTTAACAGGTGCCAAGCACTGGAGTTATTTAGGCATTTTCCAGAAACACAGTTTATCATTGGGAAATGCCACTTTGCTGAAATGGAGATTTCTCTTGGGAACATGCCAGTTTTGATGAAATTTTCTTAAGAAAAGTTTCCATGGTAGGATAGGATTTCTGGTCAAAATGCCAAAGAGAGAGAGAGAATGTTTTCACTCCTCTAGGAAAGTCAATAGGTTATTAGGTCAGGATATGCAGACCCAAATCCATACCCAGAGAACATTTTTGGATTTGGCGGCCCAGTTATCTGGTTGAGTACCTGAGCAGTCCATTTGCTGGTCTCAGCTGACTTCAGCATCCTCTGTAAGAGCTATTCTGCATTCCCTGAATAACTATGGGTGTAGGAATATGAGCCCTAGTCCATACAAGGCTTGAGACTCAGCCAAGCTCCTTCTCCTTTCCTGGCCAAATATTATTTATTCATTAGGAATGCAGTCATTGGAGTGAGTAGCTATTCCTCACTTAGCTTTAGTGTGTGCACCCAAGTCTCAATAGCTGTGGCTATACAACACTAAAACTTGCACATATGTCCATGTTTACAGCCATGTCTAGTTTGTCTTCCCCCCACACAGCAGCCTGGTGGGTGTCCTGCAGCTTGCATGTTGATTTAAAAGTGCTGATCAGCAGCAAGGGAGCCAAAAAGTTTCCACATTCTCTGGAGGGCACATCCCAGCTCCACCTAAACCCAGCAGAGGAATCCCTGGTGAAGGTCCAGTGGTGGGTCTGTCTGAGATGCAGGCTAAGGGCCACCTCAGTAAAGACAGCAAATGGAGACACTGACCTCAAGAGGAGTTAAAAACATGGATCACAGTGGACAACACCTGCTAGTGTTGTGTGGATCCACTTACTTAAATGAATTCGTTGAAATTAGGAATATTTTTATTTCTTTCAATTCAGTGAGGGGTGCTAGATATCAGCTTTTGAGTTTGGCATGTCTCTGATATCTGATATCTCCATAGTTTTACATGCTTAATGCCATCTGAGCAGGCAAAGACCACAGATTTTTTATTTTTTTTTTTTAATTAAGAACCATTTCATTATACCTGGAGCTCCTGAAAGAACTACATTGTCAGTAGTAATCGGTGAGAAATTTTTAATTTTTCTCCATGGAGTAAACATTATTTACAAGTACATCATCCATCAAGGTTCTCTGAGGTATCATAGTGATCAGTAGCAAAATGTTTTTTACCATGATCCCAACAGGCTTTTTTCTTATCTACAGACTCAGTGTTTTGGATTATGTAGGAAGGGTACATAGGAAGCTTACAACATCTGAAACTTTTTCATTTTATTTCTCCCTGCCTCAAATGTTGAACAGAGGCAGAAAAAGTATATTTCTATAGTCAGTTCTGAGGACAGTTCTGATTGTTGTTGAGTCAGAAAGAATAGGTTTAGCAGGCCAGGAAGGGGAAGTGCAAATACTGGAAGTGTTGTTTTGCCAGTGGGATTTCCAGCTACACCACTTGACATGCCCCAGTCACGAGGTGACTGAGACAGAAGGTGAACAGTGGCTGCCTCTGCCCCACTGCAGCCTTGGGTTTCCTTGGACAGAGCAGATGTTGTGGGAACAAAGGGTAATGGTAATAGTGCAGTAAGGGATAGAAAACAACACAAGGAAAAGTCTTTGCCTGCCAGAGACTCCCACCATGGCCCTGCAGGTACAGACAAACCAAGGGGTTCTTGCCACTGTCATCTCTCTTTCACAGTGCCACTGGTATTTTGGTTTTCCCTTAAAGGGTGAATTCTGGTTGTACATATGGCACAAGCTGCAGTAAGCTGGCACTTGGCAGTTCTGAAATCTCAAGTTCACATCCCCCTCACCCTTTACACACCCAGGCAAATATGCTTTTCCTTCTAATGCAACAACAGGGTCTTCAGGAGAGTAATGGTTTATTGATTTTTTTTCTCCACTGGTAAATGTAATGGAGGACAGAGAGATGGAGCATTGAAGTAACATTGTCAAAACAAACAGATGATAAAGAAGATTTATCTATAAAACAGCTCACTTTAAGGCATTAGTCTGGGGCAATCTATGGACTGTAAGGTGAACATCTATGCTCAATATGCCATCAGTTTCTAGTCAGCCTGCACTGAAACAAAATTTGACCACAATTCCATCGCCATGAGGATTGTCATCTACAGTATGAGCATCCTAAACATTTATATTTGATTGTTATTTTACAGTTCCATGCTTCAATACATTTACATACACCTGCAAATATTTGATAAAATATACACATAAAGTTTACAAGACTTATTTTTAAAATCCAGCTTCTAGAGAAGTCTGGACATTTATTGCTTCCTGTAGTAATTTTGAACGGAATATAACAAGAGTTTCAAAGGATCAGACCTCTATTACATAGCTTACAGACAATGTCTTAACAATCAAGACAGTAGTTTGACAAAACATGTAATGAAATCCAATCCTGATTAACAAAACACCTAAGGACAAGCCTAAGTTTCATTTTTAACAGCAAAAAGTTAAGCATGTCCTCCAGTCCCTCACTGACCAGCAGATGAGCCAGGTGAAGGGGCTGCAAGGCACCACTGCCTGCCACATCAAGCCTGCCCCACGTGTCACTCTGCCATCTGGCTTGGTCCCAAAGTGCAAGCAAAAGCATTTCCATCTCTCCCCTGCACACTGCAGCCACACCTGGAGTCCCAGGATCCCACCTGGGAATATGACAGCTCAGTGAAAGGGCAGCAGCCCAGACTGCTGTCACAAGGAGGTACCAAATATCCACACTGCTTTCCTTCAGAAAACTCAGTCTTTCTCCTTCTCTTTCTCTGAGAAACCATAACAAAAAGGAAAAAGTGTGTTTAGATGAGTTTTTTGACATGTAGCTAAGTGTTTGGAATTAAGGCAATACAGAATTTAAATTGTGGCTATTTACTTTGCACATTGGAGTAGAACTCAAGGTTGATTACAGATATTTCAGGTATGGTCAAAACACAGATTCTAACTTAGGTCTAAATCAACTGCTTACTTCAAATCATAAAAGGGTCTAAAATAAATATATATAGAGGTCAGCAGTAAATTTTTATTTATTCATGAGCCTCTGTCTCTGCCAATGAGTTTGCAAGTATAACAGAAATGAAACAGGGTCCTCTGACTTCCTACTTGATTATAGCAAGATCCAATGAAATAATTATTGTTGCAAAGATTGTACAATTAAATTCCTGGCTATTATTTCACAGGTGTGAAAATAAATCAGGATTAATTCCATTGTTTTAAAACATAGCTATAAAATTTACATGGGCTGCATCAGCACCAGACTTTATATACAGTACAGTAATTTCACGATTATAAGCCGCACTGAGCATAAGCCGCACTTCCGGGTTTCAGCAACTTTTTGTTTTTTTGTCCATACATAAGCCACACCTGATTATAAGCCGCATGTTACAATACAGAGTGTGAAAAAAGGTATCTATTCTATCACCATCTCTTGAGGGTGGGGGCAGTGATCCTTATCTCAATGGCAGATAATCTGCTAATGGGCCATCCATTGAAACCAGGCAGGGCATTGTTCTTTATCTTTTCACAACCCATCCTTCCTCCAGCCAGTCATTTTCTGCTAATGGCCATTGAGTCCCACTGTGGGACTGATAAAATTACTGCATCCCTTTGGGAGTTGCTCCAGCCAGGGGGAAGAGCCCAACATTTCTTACCAAAATAAAAACAGAGGTTTTGGGACACTAAGGGAGCCCCTTTCTCCACTGGACTCCAGAGGAAAACCGGATTTCTCCACATCACCATTGGACCTCCGGAGGGAAACTGCACCTTGTACAGGAGCACTGCTCCAACTGAACCACATCTGTCACTGCAGGAGGATGCAGCCACCATTTAATGGGACTGCTACCAACACCCTGCCTGACGGGGTGTCAGGTTGTACTCTGACTTTGTCAGGGTTTGGGGTTTGTTTCTTTATAGTACTGTATTTCTATTTTAATTTCCCTAGAAAAGAACTGTTATTCCTAATTTCCATATTTTTGCCTAAAAGCCCCTTGATTTCCAAATTATAATAATTTGGAGAGAGGGGGTTTACATTCTCCATTTCAAAGAGAAGTTCCTGCTTTTCTCAGCAGACACCTGTCCTCCAAATTAAAACAGCAACTTTTTGTTCTTTGTCCATATATTAGCCGCACCTGATTATAAGCTGCACTTTGGGTTCAGACCAAAATTTTAGTCAAAATGGTGCGGCTTATAATCGTGAAATTACTGTACATTCAATTTCTATGTAAGTTGAAGCTTTGAGGAACTTTGATCTTCAGAGCAGCTTATCTGCCTGAACATAAAAATTTCTCCAGAGATCCCAGCAGAATTACAAACTCAAAAGCACTGAGCTATGAAAACTTTGGAAATACCACTAACTTTTAAAGAAGTTCTCAGAGGTTCAAGTATTTGGTGCAGATTGCATCAAAATTAATCACTCAGCCTTCTGGGTAAATAAGCATTGTTTTTAGGCAGGAACAAAGCAAATATTATATATATATGTGTGTGTGTATGTATATATGTGTATATATGCCTATATATACGTGTGTATATATATACATATATATATATGATATTTTTGCTAGTTTGTACTAGTCCTGAGGTCCAGAGTTTTTTTATTTTTCCCTCCTGTCACCAAAAATCAAAAAGACAATTAAACCCTCTAATTTTCCAGTCCTGCCACGAAAATACTTACTCTGATTTAGCTAAAACTTCCTAAAGTTTTAGAGACAACAAACATGCTTTTCCCAGGACTCCATTCACCAGAGAGCAGAAATGGAGGAGTTCAAGGTAACATTTCTAAGTCAAACTTGTAGTGCAGAGTGAACTTTAGCCAGATGTGATGAGGAGTTCTGACACTTTTTTGTTTTTTCATTGTTGAAAAAAAAATTGTCATTTCATCAAAATGTAAACTTAGCAAGGAAGCCTGCTGATTTTTTTTTTTTTTTTTTTCTGTACAGACTTTGGACCATTTATGTGGGCAAAAGTGGAACAAAAGCAGTCTTTCTCTGAAGCCTTATATGTGGGGTAATGGTTTGGAATAAATGTGATAACCAGTAGGTTCTGTTCTTCTTAACTTATGGGATAAAACCAAACCTTGTTTCCCCATCATTTCCCTGCCTTATTTATTTAATTATTGAACTTTATAAAATAAAAACCTTGTCTATCCTTGCATATTGGGCAAAATAGGAGCCAGGCTTGAATGGGGGGCTTCTGACCTGGGTTATTTTATAAACAATCACCTCTTTGTTTATTTCTGGCTGCTGCCAGCCATCTCTCTGGACACTTTGTGCAGGATGAGTTCGATGCAGAGTGACTCTGCTGCTGGGGGAGCCACGCTGGCAACTGATGGAGCAGAGTCTGCAAACACCCCCCAGGCAGAGAAAGCTGCAGGTGCCATTTCATCACAAGGAGTCACTGCAAGGAAAGACTTTGGAAAGAACAGACCATTTCTATTGGATGTGACTTTTCTCTTTCAAGTACAGAGATGAAGACTGGAGTTAACCCTAAGGAATTTGCTCTTCTTGACACACTCTGAGCCTATAATATTAAGATGGGTGTTGGCTGTGCTAGAAGTACTGTGGTAGTCTCTAGGTATTTAAATGCCTAAGCCCCAGCCTGTTCCTGATTTTCTCTGTCTAGACATGGACTCTAGGATGTTTTATTGCAGAAAAATCTTATGCAGTGTTTTCTATCAACTTCCAAGCAGTCCATGCCTGGCTGAAAATCTTTCATTGAGAATACTTTGGCAGATAGCTGATTTTGGCCTTGCATGCAGAGGGGCAAACATTGGTGAGGGGATCTGGGGACAGGTGCTGTTATCCTTGGATTCACAACTCACATCTGTTGCAGCTTTTAAAGCTTGCCTTTCTTCCACTCCCCAGCCCTCAGCTACTTTAGTGACTTCTGCCTCCAGCTCCAAATTTAACAAATTTCTAGAATCTGTCTACAGCAAATCTTGGGGTTTTGACTCAACACAAACTTGTAGATGTGACACAGACAGTTAAACCCAGCCAAGGAGGATTTGGGTTTGTTTTCTCGCCTAAAAAGAAGCTGTAATCCATTCAAAGTATTACCAAGGTATTTTGGAATCACGCTAACTCATTTCTGAAGTTCACATTGAGGTAATGTGTTATTAACCTCAATTGTTCTGTTTTAATCTTCTCTGTCCATGGGAACAAAGTTGGGGTTTGGCTTTGGCTTAAAAAAATAATCATCTACCATCCTGACAAAATTCAGAAGTGAATGGAGCTGTGTGAAGGAGAGGACAGCAAAGGAAATAGGATACTGTATTCTGCTGAGGCAAAAAAGAGAAGGATGAACACTGTTTTTCCAGACCATTTAATGCCATAGGCTCGTGTATCATGGGTTGACTTGAGTGAGTGGAGGTTGCACCTCCTACCAAGAGTGTCTGATCACTTCTACCCTTGGTGCTGAGTGGTTAACCCACCCTGGGGTGCTTCCAGTTTGGAAAGCAGGAGCAGCCCAGAGGGAGAGGAGGCTGCTCAGCTCCACACTTTCAGGGATTAATGTAACTGGGTGCCTCCAGCTCTTCACAGATGCCATCCTCTAATCCTCTCCTTTATTCAAAGGACCAGGGACCATGACAAACTGATAGTGACTGTGGCTAAAGAAGTTCTCCAGAAACCACCAGCTGGCACTTTTCAGCAGCAGTTATAATCCAGGTTTACTGGCCAATTCCTTCTGAGCTGATTTTTCATCATGTAAAGTGATTCTGCCTGCTCAGCTGCACTGATAGGGAGAAGCAAATGGGAGACAGAAAACAAGAGGGAAATGCCAGTTGGCACTGAGAGAAGTGATGTGCTTAGTGTGGAAATGCTGGAGTTTCATGGTATTTAACAGGCTCCAGGTCAGGCTAGAGGATCTTAAAGACCTTTCTATCTAGGAAATATGGATTACTAATTTGCAATTTCTTAACACACAAACAACAACAACAATAACAAAAAAATTGTTTACTTGTGGAAAATATATGAGAGCAAGTGTCACAATCTGAAAATACTTTCACCAGTTCGTCATCCCTCCTTGCAGCAGGAAGGAAAGGGTGGGCAGGGCAGATGTCAACAGGAAAACATCTGTCTCAACACCTGGCAGAGCTACGAGGTAAGGATGTGGGTGGCAGCATCTTCCTGAATGGAGCCTCAGGTCTCAAAAGCCTGGAAAACAATTCTCACAGACAGGCAACATGAAAATAAAAATGCAAATGTAAAGTCTCCGTATAATTGCTTGTATCTCTTCTCTCTGTCCCCTTGGCAAGGAGATCCAGATGCTGATTTTGCTGAAGTTAGCAGATTTTACAGTGATTTTCTGTTTCCTGTGAAGTGGTTTCTGCCTTTGTCTTTCTCTCTCCTTAATTAATTCTGCATCATCCAAATGCCCCTTTTGGCATTCCTGATTTTTAATGTTCTTAGATTTATATGGTTTTCAACTATAATGCTTAAAAGTAAAGTGTATAGATATCTATTTAATCCAGTTTTCTGCCTTCCTTCCTTTTCATCTGTGTAATATGATTCTCTCCCATCTTTTTTTCTGCAGGCTGCCAATGCCAAAACAAAGCTAGTCCTATTACTCTGGTCATACATTTTTAATGAATTTTTGTTTCATGTTCGCTATTCCATTCTTTTTAATAGATTTCTATCTTTCTTTCATGTATCATTTTTTATAGAGCTTTCTCACAGGTCTCCCTGCTGAGTCTCTTTAACAGTAAGTCTCAGAGAAATAGAAAGACACATCAGCCAGCCAGACAAGCTGGATCCAGTGCACAAATCAGCTGGCTCCACTGAGCCCAAGTGCTCAGTGCTGCATTTTCACCCAGGTCCAGCACAGCCTGGAACAGCTCCACATTTTCTTGCTGCAGGATCTCAGGTACAGCTGGCTCAGGAGAGTCAGGGTGAGCTTGTCAGTGCCATCACACACTACAGCCCCTGGCATTCCTTCTTCCCCAAGACAGCTGCCTCTAGGAATGGCTGTCCAGATTTTTTTCCAAGCAGCGTTGCATGGACTATAGCCTTGTACACTTTTCTGCCTCTCTCAGGTGTGGCTAGAAGAACATGCTGTGCATGCTGACCTTATAGCTGCCATTCAGGCCTAGTTTGTGTTCATTTAGTTTTTGGTATGTGAACCTCTGTCTCCTTGGTTTATCCTCTCCCAGGAAGCCTGCAAGTGCATTTGTTTTCAAAATATTTGGGAGGAGTCATTTCTCCACTACGATTCTGTGACCTTTTAATTCCCTACTTGACTACAATCAAGAAGGTGCAAAGTTCTTGGATTCTGGATATTTCTGCATTTCAGACAAAATAAGTGTCAGTCTTTTTGGATGAAAGGAAGACTTCACTTTTCTCTGCCAGAGAAAAACCTGATAAAAAAAGCTTTTTTTTCTTCTTGTGTTGCCGCTTTTGAACTGAAATATTCCATTGCACAGAGCTGAAATAAATTGGTCAGAAAACTTAAATGTATCACCTTCATCAGGACCTTTCTTTAGCAGCTAAGCCCAAAACCACTGGTATGTCACACCCTTTCATTACTCCAGCACAGTACTATCAAATCTAAATTTGGGGGCTCTCCATGGATCATGATTAGCTTATATCACATATCACATTCCATTCTGTCTTTAGAGCCTGTTCAAGAATCCATACTGAATGGGCTGGGATACCAATCCATGGCTTCATGTTTCATTTCTATTGGATATGATGTTCAAAGTATTATCATAGTGAGTTCCTGTTCTGCCTCAGAAGATGTTTGAAATGACTGGATGCTGTCTAACAAGACAAAAGAAAAGAGAAAAGGTCTAGGGATGGTCTGCAATGCTATACAAGAAAAGCAGAAGTCTTCAAATACAGAAATATGGATTTTTCTATGTACATTATTTCACACAAGTATTTAACTTACAATTTCTTATTTTCAAGTTTAAGCTACAAAGGCTTTATTCTTGAAGTACAATTATACAAAATCAAATGTCAGTAAATACATTTTATGTGCACAACCTGTTTTCTGGAATTCAGGCAAAAAAATTAGAAGAAAATAACATCTTCACAGTGGTTTTAATTTATTTTTCTTTATAAAGAAAACTAAACCTTCTGGAAAATTCTGCAAGTACATTGTAAATCTGGCTATTCTGTTGGCTTCCTCTTACACATTCCACAGTGATAGGGAGGACTTTGTACACAATAGCAGCTGATATTTGAATAGCTTGCAAGAGGTTTTGCTGTTAGCATCTCAGCCTCAAACACCCGGCAGTATTTCCATTTTCCCCAAAAAAAATGTTTAGAAGGAAAATAATTTCAAATTGAGTTGTCTGGAATTATTTTTGGCCTGAACTTGAATCACCTTTGGCATTAAATATGCCTTTCATTTTGGCACTTGAACTTTGCTCAAGGAGATGGGGAAGAGCACAGGCACAGTGCCATGTTTCAGAACAAAATACCCATTTTACATTACATTCCCACTGCTTGTATCTAATTGCATGTGAATATCTGACAGGAAATGGAACAGGATACTCAGCATTCAATGCTTTTAGGAAACAGATAATCGGTAAATTGGTCTTTGCTATAGTTAAAGGAACAATTGTTTTACTGGACTGACCAAACCAAATTACACCAGGGATGCCAAAGAACACTGACAATGGGTACTCCACTGGGCAATAATGGGATAATTCTTTTTCTCTTTTTTTTCCCCTTTTTCAGATTTTGCTGCATTTCTTTCCCTACTCTGATGCCCTCTCCTTGTGGGTGTGTGGCTGGTAAGAAAAAATTATTTAACCTCAAATGCTGTTGAGATAATTAGCATCACATACAGGTTTTGCTTATTCCCCAGCCAGGATAACGTAATTTTAAACAAATTTTCATGGCTGGCCCTGTGTTCCAGAAATGAGCTGTGTTCCTAATGATCATTTTCCGGCCTTTGAGATAGAAAATGGCTTTGCAGTGTTTGAGCGTTTTGAGACAGTGATCTATTTATATACCAGAAATCATGTGGTTCAAAGACATAGGAAACCTTTTCCTTTTTTTTTGTCCCCCATACTTCCCTGATAAAGAAATGAGGAGAAAGAATGCTTTTGAAAAAGATTTCCAAGTAGACACTCATACCCTCTACCTAATGGTAACAGTAAATGATTTTCTTATTAAACTTTCCCTTAAGCAACTTTCTCTCAGACCATTCCAGGGTTTGGTGACCCCACATTTGAGAAAAAGGGTCCTTTTGATATGGGCACTTCCAATCATTGCTCATCTTGATGGAACCTCAAAGGTTGTGGTTTGTGGTTGGATACTCTTAGGTCCATGACTGACCTACTTTATCTTTCCTTTCTCCTTTTTCCTAGAAATCATATCCCCACCTGGTTCAATTAATTGCATAAATTACTGAAGAGTTTTTGTGTAGGATCAGGAAAAAGAAGCACATAAGCTGGGTGGTAACTGTTCTTGTTTTTATTACACAGCATGATCTGCAAGGGGTGCAGACACCATTGGAGTGAACATGGTCTATGTACCCACCACAGACCCAGCCTGGGAAATGTAGTACTGTTTTCTCAGAGTTTTTTCTCTATGTTTTTTCATCATAACTTCTCATCTTGCCCAGTGTGGTTTTGTTAGCATTCATGACATTAAAACATCTATTAAGGAGCAAAACTGTAACTGAATGATATAACTCAGTAGGTAAAATCAGAGGAGCCCAGGAGACAATTTGAGTAGCTTCTGCAGTTCTAAACCATTTCCCTTAAAATAAGAAAAGAAAACAGAAAGGAAAAGAGTACAAACATCTAAAAAAATATATATGACTTTAAATAAGGCTTATGGGCAGCAAGATTATATTTTACTTTGCACATTCCTGCATGAGAGAAATAAAATATTTATCTTAGAAAGTAGAGGTGCAATTTAGATTAAACCATTTGAAGATATGCCAGATGACAATGAATTTAATAACACTTTATAGTTTTCAGCATCTGTAACAGTAGGATAGTGAAGGACTCCATTAAAATTTACAACGCCCCTGCCAGATATTGCTATTAGAGATCACTAAAAGGAAGGTGACTTGCCCAAGGTAGTACTACATTGAAGTCATAACTCATAAAGCTCAGAAGTCTGAGTTTTATTCCCTGGTCTAACAATAAACCCTGAATTCTGTCAGCCTGGTCCCTCACCCGGGGTCTGGCAGTGCTGACAGGGCTGCACATCCTGGCGTCTGTGGGGGCAATCACACCTTGTGGCTGTTTCTGTCTTCAGACAATTTGGTGTGTCTCCTTGTCTCTTAAACACCATCTCAGCTGGAGATGAGCTAATTTTTGTGGATTTTGTATGGACAACAGCAAGTTCAGCAGTCCCTGTGTGACAGATGACTCTGTGGCAGCTGAGAGACAGAGCTGCTGCACAGAGTGAGAACATTGGCTTTTTCTAATAGGAGCAGCAACCATGAGCAGCTCTGAAAAATGACACAGATGTCCATTTGTTTTTTCGAGATACATTAATCTTTCAGCAAAGTGTTTCTGAAGTTGTATTTGGACTTGGCTTCCGTTAATGTCCCGCATTGCTAATTGATTTTTCTGACCTTCCCAGCCCATATGCAAACAGGGTGCTGGGGCTGCTGAGGGAAAGCACTGTTTGCTCCCACCAGAGCCACATGGCTGGCAGCCAGCAGCACAATGACACCACGTGCCTGGAATGATAACTGAGCCATTATTGCTCCCCTCTTTACTGTTAACCTTGTTATTAGCATCGATGCAGCCTCAGAGTGACAGATTGACAGACAAGATGGGCCACAAAGACTTCCTATGATGACTCTGCATGGAGGGTCCTCTGAAGGCACCACAGTGAGAGTGCAACCAAGGAGGAAATAAGACAAATAGCTCTTATTAATAATTATTATTGTTGCTGCTACTGCTGTTACTGCAGCTACTACTGCTACTGTTATTACTTGCTGCATTCAAGAAGGGTCTGGGTGGTGCTAGAGATGATTGTTTCTACTAAGCAGAGAGCAGGATAGACAAGAACATCATGTCCCAGGAGGGAGATCTACCATTTTTCATTCCTTCCATCCCCTTTGTACAGCTTTTACAGCCTCTCTCATGGCTCTGTTCCAGTTTTTGCTTTCTCTCCAACCCCATTTTTCTGTAGCCTGACCTCTACGCCTCATCACAGGGACTTGCAAAACTCCCAGGGAGCCTGAGGATAGTTTCAGAAGTTGGATGTGCCACGAGGAATGAAGTTCTAAGCTGAAAATTTTAATCAAAAGTGGGCCACCAGTAAAGAATTTGGCAGGAACTTTCCCTCAGAATTAGGCCCTTTGGAGATCTATGGTGCTCAAGTCTGTATAGCACATAATGAGAGCCAGTTCCTTTCCTCAAAAAATTTACAGGCAAAGTTCCAGAGAGGAGACCAAAGAATGGGAGGAACATGCTGGGAGATAACAAAGAAGGACACAAAATGAGTTTCTTTGACAGAGAGAAAACTTTGCTTTAAGACTAGAAATGAGGCAGAGAGGGTAAACAGTGGTAAAAGAGCAAAGTATTTAGTATAGATCCAGACTGATTTAGGACTTCACATTTTAGTATTTCTGATTTTCAGAGCACATTTTTTCTTGGGGTTTTTGGGGTTTACTTTGGTTTGTTGCTTTGTTTTGGGGATGTTTTTCAGGATGGGTGTTTTTGTTGGTTTTTTTAAATTTTATTTTGTGTATATGTTTTCTGGAGTTTGGGTTTGTTCTCATTTTTTGTATAGAAGCTACTAATCTGTTCCTTTTTAAACTTTACTTCTCTTTAGGCAGGATATTTTACCTTTTAGGTAATGAGATTTTTCTTTTCCAGTAAATTCCCAAGATTTTCTTTATCTCTAGGTTTAACGGGTGTAAAAACTACTTCTACAGTACTTTGACATTTCAATTCTCATTGCTGGATCCTTTTATCAATATTTTTCATGTTTTACATACATCTCATGGGTACCAGGATGGCAATTTTTAGGCCCAAATTTAACATAAGAATTCAGTTCAAATTTAATAATAAAATAACTTAATAACAGTACACACAGTACCAGCTGAAAACAAAACCTCTGAGGCAACAATATAATGATCCATTACTTGCTGTCCTTTGCTTTTCTCCTCTTCTGCCTTCCACAATTAAATACTAATGGTCATGAAGAGATTCTCTAGGGCTTTCTCACAATGTAATTCTTCTCAAAAGCATCTACAGTGCTCGTGCACTATTGTTCAAAACATACAAATAAACTGCACCATCCAACGTTTTAAAAGGAGAATTTTACTGCCTGTTGGAGCATTTTTAAAGTGCTCTTTACCAATTACAGCTTGAGAGAAGCCAGGGAAGAGATGTTTATAGATATGCTCTGCACTGTAGGGGTGGATTCAGACACAAACTTCATGGGGGCTGTGCAGCATCACTGCCTCTCCTGTCTGACTGAGCACTGCACTTATCACTGCTGATGGAAAGATTAAATCCCATTAAACTGCCACATTTTCTTGTTATTATTCCCCCTTTACCAGGAATTTATCCAGCAGCAGGCTTGGACCAAAACATGACACACAGTTCATATGTGGGGCAGCTCTGGGTTTGTACTGAGACTCAGAGCAGCTCTTACAAGGATGTGATCTCCCAGTGACATCTTGACTTCTTCTTTCTTTCTCCCAGCTCTGCTCAGCCTCAGAAGATGGAAATTTCCTCCCACAAATGAGACACAAGCTGAGTAAGGGTAGCTGATTTGGCCACTCCTACTGGAAAAAGAAAGAGAAAAACAATATTGAAACCACATACAATAAATAAAATTCCAGTGCTAATTAATAAGGGAGAATGAATAGTTTTCAGTTGTCCACATAGGGCAGCACTGGTTTAGTGACAGCTTTTTTCTTCTTTAAATAATCAAAATCGGTGTTGATATTTCTGGATGGAGTGTGAAGGAAAATTAATGGGTTTGAATACAGAGAAAAAGAGGAAATTCAGCATTGCTATGGACCCAGTCTGGCATAACACACATAGCTTAGTATAAGCACAAGAGTTCAAGTTCAGACCAACACACTGTGCTTTGTTCATCATTGCTGGTCTCTCAGAGCCACAGCCTGACATCTCTCCTCTGCCAACCCCAATGTTTTATTACATCTCACATTCTTGCATTTTTTTCTGAAAGACCATGCCCCTGAAAACATGCATTGTACAAGAATCTCAGTTTTCTCTTGAAGAAAATGAAGTTTCCAGACCTCACTGCTGCAGGACAAGGTTTGGAAAACATGAATCTCGAGTCAAACATAAAAGTCTCAGAAACCAGATGGAAGCTCGGAAGCATACAACCATCTCTCTGTCATTTTTTAATATTTATTTATTTATTTTAACACCCCCTTGCTTTTGAAACTCTCATACAATTGTTCTGACTCATGGTTTCTGAGTGCCCAAGGTTGCCAGTCCAACCTCCTGAGACAGGAAGGTTGAAGCCCAACAGTTCTGA
The DNA here is from genome assembly GCF_009819885.2 of Catharus ustulatus. Lineage (NCBI taxonomy): Eukaryota > Metazoa > Chordata > Aves > Passeriformes > Turdidae > Catharus > Catharus ustulatus. The sequence goes on along the minus strand of NC_046221.1, from coordinate 154,325,050 downwards.
GCAAGAGGCAAAATGAACAAAGCATCACCCCTGATGATGCAGAACACCACGGGGATGACTCCCTCCAGCCTTTGGAGCCAATTGTCTGCTGTGTCTGCTCATGGCTCCAGGCTGCCTTCCCTTAATTGTCCAGTTGCATGAGCTGGGCAGGAAGACCATAAATATTTCACAAATGTGCCTAAGTCAGGAGCTGAGCTTGACTCATCAGCATCAAGGCAGGGTTCTCTTTAGGATGTAAACCCAAGGACTGTCTGGAGAGATTTCCATTGAAGAGGAAATCTTCTGATGGCCATGACCTTAATCTAGGAGTACTAATTAAGTGCCTAAACTCAAGTTGGATGAAACCAGGCTGAACCCACATGTCTTCAACAGCTTCCTCTTCCAAAAGAGATTTTTACTGCAATCATGAAGTGATTCTGCAGCTAAAAGAAAGCTCTCCTGAGCCACCTCACAGGAGAGTGTAGATAATCCACTACCACTCATACATACCTCATTTTTCAAAGTATGCCATATGGATTAAAATTCATGCCTTGCACCTGCAGGATATTTTGGTGTCATGCAAAAAAAAAAAAAAAAAGAAGAAGAAGAAAAAAAATCAATAGATTTCTCCAGGTGGGAATTAACAAATGCATGGGGTAATTTATATACAGGGGTTACAGAGGTGCCTTTTAAAAACAGTCTCTTTATTTGGGTATTTCAAGCCACAAGCTATGGTAGTGGTTTGAGGGGTATGAAGCACCCCTCACAGTGAGAAGCAGAGTCTTTGACCCAGGGTGTACTGAGAGAGCAGGAACATACTTTCTGCTGCCCTCCATGAAAATCTCTAAGATATCTCCTTCTGCACAGAGCTCCTGAGTCAGCTGGGTTCAGCTGTGGCTCCTTCCACAAAGGCCAAGCCCTGGGCAGCACATGCAGGGGCTGACCAAACATAATCTCTAGTTTCACTCCAGATATTTATGGTTCCAAAGACTGGATGGAAACAAGAACCACACATCTCTCCGTGCCCAAGTGTCAGGGAGGGGAAGGTGTAGGAGTTGAGAGGAAAAGAGGTTTTGGAAGCCATGGGGATGATTAGGAAGAGGAGGGTGGTGTGATCACAGACAAATACATAAATGTAAACAAATGCAACTCAAGATGCTGAACAGAAGCAAAGGCTTCCCAAAGCCTGAAGTTTGGAAATACCAGAGCTAAAGTTGCTAGGGCAACCATAATTGGCCCCACTGTGTATAAGCTTTAATTAGGTAACCACAAACTATTTTTTCCACAGGGCCTAAAGATCATTTCCAGTGCTGGGACTGGGTGTGGTGTTGGGCACAAAGGCTGATGCCCAGCACTCCCATCCACAGTCAGGGGACAGCTGCAGGGATAACAGAACCAGGCTGGGCAAGCAGCAGCAAAGATGCTTTCACAGTAGTAGAAAGCACAACCACAGATCCAGCAAAGCAAGGTTTGTCCCTTGCTGTCTGATGCCATGTAGGAAATCACTGATTCCTGTATTTTCACAGCTGGTCATTAACTGGGGATTTCTTTGAATATGTTGCTTAATGAAACTGTTCAAGGCCAGGTGTGTTGGGGCCCTGAGCAACCTGATCTGTTGGGTGACATCCCTGCCCATGGCAGGGGGGTTTGAAGGATGATCTTTAAGGTTTCTTCCAACCCAAACCATTACGTGATCTCATGACTAACAGGTCTAGAGAGGAACACTCCCACTTGGAGCCAGAGGGTGCTTCAACATGGAGCAACCTGGCACATGAGGCTGATCCTCCTCAAGCACTCTTCTCTGTGTCACAGCAAGCTTTGGACAATTATCTCCTGCTAGCAAACCCTCATAGAAGCACCAGAGGAAATCAATATCTTGAAGTGACATGAAATCTGGATGTGCATGTTTAGTGCTGAGATCACAAACTGCTCAGAGCAGACAAAATAGCTGCTGGGGCTCAGCAAAGAAACAGAGGTGCTTGAGAAGAGGCTGCACTTCAACATTAACATCTCCTTTCCTTGTGTGAGCACCCCAGCCATGTCCACATTCCTGTAATACTGCAGTCATAAATATAACATCAGCCCCAAATCCATGGCAGGCTAATTTCAGTGCTCCCCATGGTGCTGCTGCTGCGCCCAAAGAGCCAAGAGCACTGAGTGACCTTGCAGAGGTCATTATCCTGAGCCCCTCACCTCCTCTCCTCATATTTTGTCTCTCTTTTAGACTTTTAATTCAGAATTTATCCCCACTGCCCATTCACACAATGAAACATGATTTTATTCTGGTTTTTCAAGCACTCTGATAATCTAAAGAAAACCATCTAAAGTACTCCCTGGTCTTTACTGTGTCACTGCTGTTACAGTGGTATCAGTATCACCATTTCAAAATTTCTGCTCAGCTCCAGCTCTAAAGGAGAATTTTGGATGCACACACAAGTATTTGTGAAGCTGTTTTTGCTGACCCAGAGAGAAGTGTGTTATTTTGGACCTCCCTTTTGAACATTAACACAAACTAAAATGAAGGAGAACCAGAAAGGAAGTAAGTGGCTCACACAGTAAAATTGCTTTCGAGAAGAAATGACTCAGCCGTTTTCTGCTCAAATGCAAACGCATACACAAAAATATCCCTGCCACATTATGCAGAAATCACCCTTGTTTCAGCTGGAAAAATAAAGAGCCACTGAAGCATGATGAAAGCAGCCGGAGCCAGCCAGCTCCTGTGCCCAATGCCCCACGCTGCCCTCCCCCTCCACTCTGCTCTTCTGCTCCTCAAATCTGACCCAAAGAAAAGGTTTTGAAAACCAGAAGGGGAGGGGGGATCATTCCTGGCCTGAAATCAGACTTTTGCTGCCAAGTCTCAGCCCAGAAGCAATTTCTTACAGCTGAGTTATAAAACTCCGGGCAGAAAAAGGCTGGGAAAGAGAGAAGGGAAGAAGACAGAGGGATTTTTGATGGAAAGGGAGGCATGACCTTCACTTCAGCAATGCAAGTGGGTGATGTTGGAGTCTTCCAGGGGCAGAGAAGTCTTGCTTTAAGGCAAAAAGATGAAACACCATCCAAAAACAATAAAAAAATTGAGATATCTTCTTTCTTCCTTCCTTTTATTATTATTTATTTCATTTCAGGCCATTCTTGTTCATTTATCTGAGTTGTTTTAAAGTACCTGTCAGTTGAACTACTGAGTGATGTAATCAGATATTGTCATTTTAATGGTGACAATGTTTCTTGGGCTGTGTTTTTTGTGTTTTACCTTTGGCAATTATTGAAGACACTCCCAGAAGTTCAACAAGCCCAAAGTCTGTAGACATCAGTTGTAGTTCATCTGTGTAAAATCTGCCTCTTAAAAAAAAATTCTGTATTTGCAAACGTTCTCTATTAAATGCTGAAAATCTGGACCTGTCTGGCTTTAGACCAGTGGGTCAAATAGCAGGAATTAATCATTTTGTGAATATTTAAATATGAGACTGTACTTGTAATTCATTCATTCTGATGCAACTATATGTACGAACAGTGAAGAAGAAAAATGACCAGAGATACAAGGGAGTTGCAAAGTGACTTGCCAGATATCACACATAGGATTTTGGCAAATGGAGGAGGACCTGTGTCTCATCACAGAACACAGAGCTGTGCACTTTTTATCACTGCCCTGACCTCAGAAGAGTGTTTCCCACCCTTGTTAATTAATGGGTGTACTGTTCATTTTGAAACAAAATTAAAAACATACAAAGAAAAATATTCACAGAGAGTTTATTGCAGTGTTGTCACAATATTTTTTTATTTCCAAAAGAATAAAAAATAGATGAAATGTGAATCATCCATTTGTTACTTTTATTTTGCTCCTGTTTTGCTTGCTTGCATTTTGAGGGATTCTGTGTAGGAGTATTTTGGATGGGTGGGAACAGGGTTTTCAACATTTTGTGGAAATGCTTCCATATTCTCTGCACCAGTCAACCTTGTAAATGGGTTTTGCTCCCACATAAACTGCCTCATAGTGAGCTTGAGGTTGATCCATGGTGTCTATGTTGATATGCCCTCAACCTGACCTTCAGAAAACACCACAGTACAGGAAAATAGAATTCTGTCTTCAGGCCATTTACATCTTTGGTCTTGTGGCTTACACCACTGAGCATCTATGGTTTAGGAAGAGGTTTACCAGAGATCAGCCACCAGAAGTCACTGGACAGTCAATGATGATATCAGCAGTGAGGCAGATCTGATTTAGTTGAGAATGGAGGTTTCTAGTTACCAAAGAACTTGAAATGCTCGAAGTTGGATTGTGTGAGCATAGGACAGGGCCTTGTACTTTGCATCTTACACATGACTGCAGTGGGGCTCGAGGCACCAGGAGCACCAAGAGTAAAGATAAAGTGTCCTGGATGGTTGAACTGGTAACTTCTGTTCTATTTTGACAATATTGTGAAGGGCTTTTAGTGTGCCTGGATCTGTTTGGGGAACTACTTGCAGAAGGGAATTACTCATTCTTGGACTTTGAGGAAGCAGTGACTATACCAGAGCCAATGGAAAAATCAGTTCAGCTGATGCTAAGGAACCATCCTGCTGATAGCTGCTCATGTCCACAGTCATGTGAGAGCCACTGGCTGAGGGCCTGAGTAAGAAATGTAAAGGAAATGCTCAACTTACAGTAACTAGGATTATAAATCATGAAAACATGGGTCTCTCATCCAGACTTGACATATTTTTGTAAAAGACCCTTCAGTGCACTCTACTGCACAGAACACACTGGTGTAGCTGATTTCTTTTATACTCTCTAAAAATAGTTCACAGATTTGTATCTTCTGGTCTGTGTCAGGATTAGGAATGGGGCCAAACCATATCCAATTACCAAGTTACCACTGATGCTGGAAAATACGAAAAAAATAAAATACAAATTTATCCTTGGATTTCATTTTAATACACATTTTTACCAAACCACATTTACATAGCCCACAACTTGAAAAATAAATAGGTCTAAAAAATTTGAAGAATTTTCAGAACTGAAGACCCAATTTTGTAAACCACTTCAGCCAGATCTTCAAATGCATGGAAGTGTGCAACTCCCACTGAAGTCATTTGAAGGCAGTTGGGTTCTGAATGTCTAAGCTATTTTAAAACTCTGAACTTCAAAGATACTAGATCTTACATCTTATAAAAAGTCAAAAATTTGGCTCGTATCTGACTTGTTCTGTCCGAAATCATTTAACTGGCATCATCCTGCTGTGAACAAGACTGGATATTTGATATCAAATTATGTGTTTCATATTTTTTCCATTGGAAAACAGAAAATAAAGTCCCTCTGACTGTTCTATTTGCAGTGAAGATGCTTAGACTACCTTTTATGCAGTTTCCTGTTCATATCTCAGCTGGTATAAGCTGGTCTCACTCCTGGACAGAGGTTCCAGATTGGACATCTCAGTGAATTCTATAGACTTGTATTGTCACTGCTTGCAACTCAGATTCTTCATGGGGTTTTTTTTTTTTTTTTGGTGTTTTTTTTTTTTTTTTTTTTTTTGGGGAAGTTGTGGGTTTTTTGTTGGTTTTTGTTTTGGGGGGTGTGGGGGTTGTCTTTTTTTCTTTTTTCTTTTTTTTTTTTTTTTGAGGTTTGGTGCTAGTTTCACGTGCAAAATATCCAATCCAGGGTGCTGGTTTGCCTTTGCAGCTCTGTCAGCTTTACAGAAAGTCAGCAGTTGCATTTTAACCCAAACCCAAAATGTAGTTAAAAGTGAAATGCTGCGCAGAAGGCTAAAGGAAATGCTTCTGTCTGCTCCTAGATTTTTCAGTCAAAAATCATTTTTAGGTTATCTGGCCACTTCCCAGCCTTTCCTAAATGGAAAACTCAGTCAGCCCTAACTCCACTCCTTTCAGATGCTTGTCGCTGAGCTGAAATCTACTGGAAAGATGCAGGAGCAGGGACTGTCTGCCAGGAGGCAGGGTTTTTATCCCACTCCTACGCATAAAGCCATAAATCATATTCTGCCATCAGATCATTATTTTTCTTCTGTTTCTTATAAACACAGCAGCAGCATCAAATGAAATATGAACCTTCCAAGGCTGTTGGATTTCCTTGTATGTACTGTAGAAGGCAACATTTGCAGACATATGGCATGCAGGCTACTCTTAGAGAAGCATTTTGAAAATTGAACTTGTACATTTTTGAGTCCAATAATTGTAGGTGGTCTGGGTTACTAACCCTAAATCACTTCAGTGGTAACTATTTCTCCTAGCCCTACACTTCAGTCTGCATGACATTATGTTTGACAAGGTTTTATTAAATAGATATCTCAAATAAGAGCTCCTGAAATGAACTATAAAATATTATCTTCTGGATGCATGGCTTTTGTGTTGTTTGTTTGCGTTTCTTGGTTTTGTTTTCTTTTCTTTTCTTTTCTTTTTAAGAGTTTCTTATTTGGTTACCCCACCCAAGAGTATTTTGGTCAAGCACATACCACTTGCAGTGCTCTGGTGAACAATCTGGATCTACTCTCACTCCTTGATCAATTTGTCTTTCTTCCTGATTTTTGCCTCTTCCTTTGCCACAGAAGTATTGTTAGGACAATGACAAAAAATTTCTTAGGACTTCAGTTGATATGAGAGAAGAAGACCATGGAAGTATATCAAATATATTGTTTATTTTGCTCTTTTAATTTACATTTATCCCCCTATCTACAGAGAGAGAGAGGAGGCCCATACACATATATTCATGTCTATAGATAAATACATATACCATATATTTTATAATTAATTATTTTTGTGTGATTGGCTATTGAGTTACCCTCTTCTGTGTAGGAACTGTGCTGCATGGGCCTTTTTGGAAACTGCATATTTCAGGCATGGCCATGGAAAAGGACAAAGGAAGCACAGCTTTAATTTTCTTTGGTACAGGGATCTATATGAGTACAAGCCCAGAGACTCAAAAGGGTGATGAGGATTGTTGTGGCAGGCAAGTGAGTGTGAATAGCTCTGTAAAAAGACAAAGAGGCAGGATCTGGCCATATGGGACCTTGTGTGTGAGGGTGGCAACATTGTCCTGACAGCAAGCATATCCAAAAATCCTCCTATGAACTCTCAAAAAGCTTTGCTGCTCCAAACCCTGCTCCTGGATGGTCTCAGCTCTGTTCCTGGATGCCCCAATCCCTGCTCCTGGATGCCTCAAGCCCTGCTCCTGGATGTTCCAAGCCCTGCTGTAAGCAGCACAAGGGCTGGACCCAAGCTCAGAGATCCCCACTTACAGCTTTGGATGCAGGGCACCCCAAACCATCCTGTAACTGCACATCACATGCACTCAGAGTAATTTCTCAGCTTTCAGAGAACAACCTGGATCTGCTCTGCAAAGCAGGGTAGCCACATTCAAACCACTTCTGAGGAAGGGCCCTTGTCCCCTGCTCTTCCCCAGATCATGTTCAGGGAAGGTTTAAGAGACAGACCATTCAAGCCAAGCCATAACAGTGACAGGGTCTGGTTTTTTCACAACACAAATTATCAGGTTCCAGTTCCTAGAACTGTTTCCTGACACCATTTAAACTACTGGTATGAATACAGCCCTTCACCTTGCCCCAGCCACAGTGAGGCACGTGGTCAGGAGCAGCTCACCCAGCCAGAATCCCTCCCTGTGTGTCCCTGCCACAGCCTATGGCAGCTGTGACCCATCCACAGCAACTCTGCTCTGAGGACATCCTTTGTGCTGAGCGTGCAGCAGGTTTAATCACACTGTGCAGCCTTTAACATGATTGCATTCATATTTATTGCTGCACTGACACAGACAGCTCAGCTACTCTGCTGATGGATACCCTCATACATTAGCTCAGTTAGAAACCTGATTTCCTGCCTCTAAGTGAACTGAGAGATGCTCTAGACGCTGATACAAATGTCTTATAATCCAGCTATAGCATACCATTAGGGTAATTGTCTTGAGACCAGGTAGTGCCAGATTGATAGTCCCTGTTCCATTTGCCAGCAGCGCAGGTGCAGATGCTATTAACAAATGCATCCACGCCTTTTTAAAGCACTGCTGAGCACTTTGCTCCAAGGCTAACCTTCAGCAAGGAGTTCCTGGAGTTAATTATTCACTGTGGCAGTACAGATAAAATGCCCAAATTAGAATTAATAAAATGCTGCAAAGTTAACCCTGAAGGGAATATCTCAGAGAAGGATAGATACACTGACAAGGAGATTGAGTAGATGACCTAATAAGAAAAAATTTAGTCCCTTTTCTAATTTCTGTTTTAAGACTTCACCAGATGCACTCAAATCCCAAGCACATTACATGCTTTGAAGTATTCATCCAGCCCTGGGTGCCTCTCAAACTCATTTTTTCTCTGGGTGTAGTATTCCTCACTGTTGTCTCTTTGGCCTTGTTGCTGCTGACAAGACTGATGCGTGCATTCACACCCAATTCCACTCAATTAACACTCACCGTTTTTGCTTGAGTGTTCATACTGAAACAGCTTCAAGGAACACTTTGGATAAAGCACAAAATCTTACTAGTTGTTTACATTTCTTTGTCCTCAGCCCACCTCTGCTTTTAGTTGTGTCTCCAAAATTATAAGTACTGAAAACTAATGAAGTAAAGAGCATAAACAGAAGTGGATGATTGAATAGGCCTTCTTCACACTGAACTCTGAGATTTCAAGTGGTGTTTAAAATTCAGTCAGAGCTGCAACTGCATTATTTTCTGCTCACTCAATCCTTGATCATGAATTGGAAGCATTCATTATTTATCCACATCTGTCATTCATAAACCTGTTTGTTATGAAAGGGATTAGACATTTTCCCCATACAAATCCCATTATTCCATTGGATTTGTAGTCATACCATCCTTCTCCTTTGGAAATGCTGTTCTCTGTTCCTTTAGTAACATTGAGCAGTTGCTGCTATTTAGATAGACACAGGATAAATTCCACATTTCAATGGCCCCTTCACAAAGTAGCTGCACTCAGTCACACTGTTGTTCATCTCACCATCCACTTGCACCAAGTAAAGCAGAGCTAAAACCAAACAGAGTGCAATGAAACACCTGAGAGTGCTTTCTTCCTGCCCAATGTGTGCTGAGGAAAATCAGACCCTCAGAGCAGGAGTGTGGATCTGCCCTGGAAACACCACAGCTCGTGTCCCCTGACACACACTGGGGGGCAAGACATGGTCCACAGACTGCAGGGGAATTAAATATTGCTAGGAAAGTGATGTTTGTAGCAAGAGTGAGCAGAGGATGAAGAAACAGGTGATCAAAACCATGGCAGTCTTGAGAGTTGTCCTTAGAAAATGAGCTAGCAGTTCTTTCAGGCAGCAAAAACAGGCCAACAAACTATGCCAGGTCTTTTCATCTGGTGGGAGTTTTGTGGTATGCACCTTTCCAAAGTCAGATATTTGGAAGGTAAGTATTAGAGCAAATATCCTTTTGAAATGCAAATTTTCTGTGCCAATATCCCCAGAGAGGGCACAGATCTGAGATATTATTTATTATTATAATTTGTTATTGTTGTTGATATTGATATTGTTATTATTGTTGTCAAGTTACTCCTGGACCAAATGGGATGGCACACACAGAGTAACAGAGAAAGATCTCTTAGTAGAAGTGCAAGGAAATATGGCCATTCTGACAGCAGTCTTGGTTTTGTTTATTCTACTGTCCCAGGACAATGCAGAAAACTACTGACATATAGCCTGGGCTCTACTGCTTCTAAGCACTGCTGGAGGCACTCAAAAGCACACCTGGTGATGCTACTGCCTGCATTTCCCTGCACACTTTTGGCTGCAGGTCTGAGCTGGGCTCTGCTGCTCTGATCAGCCAGCTCTGTGCAGTCACCACAGCTCTCCCCAGCAAGGCAGCAGATGTCTCCTGGGACCAGAGCCATCTGTGCCATAAGTCATTTGGTTTCACTGAGGTAGGACTGCAGCTACACTCATCCCAGGGGTCTGGACCTTGACTGCTCCTCTGCATTGCCATATGCTCCACAATAATTGTAAGCTGCAAAGTAAAAACAAATATGCAGCTTAAACAAGCCTGCTCTGTGTGGTGTTATTTCACTTAAGGATTAGGTGAATCAGCTTCACTGAAGAAGGCAATCTCTCACCATATGCCCATCCAGACCCCCGAGGGGCTGCTGCAGGGCAGGAGGGAGGTGTGTGCTGTAAGGTGTGTGACAGCTCCATGTCCCTGTTGTTAATGCCTGGCTATAACAAATGCCACCTAGAGGAAAAGATCTATATTTAAACAAGGCCTCTTTGGGTAAATACCTGAAATCCAGTGAGGACTACCCTGAACTCTCAGAGAAGGAGTCTTGAACACCCATGTCAAAATTCCCACTGCCATCAGTGAGCCCAGAGCATCATCTTCAGACTCTTCTTTTTCAATCCACAGATTCAGAGCAATGAAATCTTAGAAACTGAATGACCTCAGCTCCTGATGTTTGCATCTCTGAGGCAGCACTTATTTACCTAAAGCTCTCCTTTCAGTCAGAGGAGAAGCAATTAGTGCAGGGAGTGTCACCCACAGAGTCAGGCATATATATACATCACTGAGCATCAAGCTGTGACAACCAAAGTACTGGAGCTCCAGAAGACAAACAGCAAATTGCATTTGCTTTTGCAACAGGAACATAAGAAAAATCTCCAATCAGCCTCAAACTAAAAAACTCCAAACTTTGCAACTAATAATGAACAGCAGAAAATACCAAGAAAATATTATCAGTAGGTCAGATGGTAAAATTGCAATACATGTGAGGAAGAAAAGGTTAACCTGTGTATCTACCATAAAGACAAGTGACACTGAGAGTTCACAGGCAGAAACTATGTTCTTTATGAAACCAATCATAATAATGGGTGAAAAGGAGGCAGACAGACTGATGGGCACACAGCCTTCTTTCAGTGAACCTGTGCAGTTGCTTTTCATGGGCACTTAGAAGCACACCTCAGACTTTCAGATGTGTGCCAGACCTTACTCATCTCCCTTCAAGCTGACAAAGGGTATGGCCTGACTGGGAGCTGTGCAAAGCTTCAGAGTATTATCTGAGATAAAACTGTGATTCCACCACTTTTACAGCTATACAGAGTGAAGTATTGGTGCGAAACAGTCAGATATTCCTTCTGTGAGGCAAAAGGAAGGGCAGAATCTTGATTCTCTCTCCCTAAAGTGCTGTTCTGCACAGTTAGCAGAAACAAAACATTATTTATGTCACTATCAATGGCATAATTTACTCTGAGTTCTTGAAGGAAACAGACCTCTAGAGTAATGAAGGGAAAATAAAAATAATAATTTCTTTGGAGGAGAGAGATGCTTCAAAATTGAAAAAAAAGTACTGGACATGTTGCTCTTATGGGAACCACTTATCTTGCATCTGCTCCCTTAACTTTCTCTCAAGCTGCAATTGTGTATGAACACAATGTGTACATGAAGGGTAAATATCCACACGAGTCCAATAGTCCAAGAGTCATATTTTACTTCTCTTTAATTTTGTTTTTCATCTCATCATGCAGTTCTACTTACCTTATGGGCCTGACTTCAAAAACTCAGTTGGTGAAGGGACAGAAGGTCTTTCTGCAACTAGCACAATAATTCTCAGTGTCTCAAAATATATCCCAAACATATCCAAAAACTTTCAGACATAGAAGAGTGGTCTTTGTATTAAAGGAACTTGGTTCATTACAGCTAGAAAAGATTTTTTTCCCATCAGATTCTACTTAATTGGCTGTAAGATACTCATTGAATTATTTCACATAACAACAGTATCACAAAAACACAGTAGGTATAAAAACAGTAAACAATGGCGCTGATTTTTGTCTCATTTACTTTAGTTTCATACCACTTCAATTTCACTTTGCCAGTTTTTTATCTAATATAAATCAATAGGTTTCTACTGCAACCAAAAATTCCAGAGTGATTTCATCAATAGTGGTTTAGGTCTATTTGGTGTCATGAAACTACTGCTATTTGTGCCATCTGAATAGGTAAACAATCAGGTTCCATATTTTATATTCCATTAGATTTCTCCTTACAAAAAATATTACTAAGTGTATATTTACAATGTTTCAGAGAAGAAGGAATGGACAAATGCAGAACATTAAAGGTTTTCCTAAACAGGAAGATACATATATTTTATTATGTACAATAATTAGCACTAAAAACATTCTCAGCACTTCCAGGGTACTGCTCTCACAGCAGCTTGGTAATAGCAATTTTTTGTGTCATTCTTTTTCCAATGCCCCAGATGGTTTGGGTCATATTTTGTTGCATAAAGATGAAAAAATTAATTTAGATTAAATATGTCAACAGAGGGTAGTTCCATCAGCGAAGTGCAGTTGTCTCATCTGAGCCTCTACAAGATTTCCAGCAGAGAAATGCTCATTTGCTCATTTCCCTGCTCCACTCTATGGAGCTCTGTAGGGTAGAGATAATTTTCTCGTGCCTTGGTATTGCTTTGATTCTGAAAGGCACAGGCATGGATTAAGGAAACACCCCAGCTGAGCAGCTGTTATTTGTGAATCTATCCTCAGGCTAATCATATAGCTAAAGCTCTAATAAAGCAGTGAAACTGGAGCCTCAGAGCTGGCAGGGCATTTTTTGGCATGAATTGCAACTCGTCTTAACCAGAAAGGTAAAATGGTAAAAAAACTGAGAGGGTATTTATTTTAAAGCTGTAAGATGTTGTTAATGAATCAGATAGTGAACCTCTTATTCACACTTTGACAAAAAAAAAAAAATAAAGGTAGAACAACACCCAAAAGGCTGAAATTTCAGGTACTTTGGTGAGCATCCAGGGGAGGTTTTTTTCTGTTAAGGTTTGAAGTAAATACAGCAAGTAATTTCTGAAACAGAAGCTATAGTCTGAAAAACGTGTTCAGAAATAGTCCTTATTTGAAAGGTCTGCTCCCCATGTTCATGGACCAAACAACTTTCATGTGGAATTTCTGTACCTACAATTAAGGGGAAATAACCAAAAAAAATAAATCCCCGAAGAAACAGCCCCTATTAATTTGTAAAGTGACTGTACTTGATCTTATATCATCAGGAGCTCAAAATTCCCAACATCACCTTTCCAAACAGTGATTTTTGATTTTAACATTAAAAAGCTGAAAATTTATCTTGCCTTCCCCTCAATACCTTTCTACAATTATAACTCAGAAAGCTGTAACAAATTTTTGAATATTTGGACAAAACCTGACAAGGCCCAATGTCTAATATGAAGCATCTACAGGTTTTCATGATAAAAAGAAAATAACAAAAGCCATAGATTTCTACTTTGGTCTCTTTCCTAGGTGAAGAAAAGTAAAAAGAAAGAAAAATTTTTAAAAAAGAATGGAAACTATGTGTTTTAGAAATGCCCTAAACAGGTATTACCTGTTTATTCAGTGGCTGCAGAGTTCTGCCAGGACGTAGAAGGTTGGGGTTCAGTTCTCACTTCCCTCCCAGAGATCAGAACCTAAAGGAAGTTATTTTATTGCACAGGGGAATAGTCTGCTGGGAAATACTTTGTGTCTTGCATTTTTTTTCCCTGTAGATCTTGTTCTACTCTATATAGAATATTGAAATATTCATTAGGCCAGGGAGAACAACTCTATATCATGGTGTTCAGGCCCTGCAGTGGAGAGATGGGACATCACTCTCATGAATATTTCAATATTATAAACAAAGTAGAACATACTCTCTCAGAGGTATTGAAAAAATATTTTCTCTGTCTCCATCCTGCATTGGGGGATACCAAACAGCCTGGAACTTGGGGGCTGTTCCTGGGAAACTAAGGTGGGCTCAGGTCTCACCTGGCAGATGAGGAAACTAAAGCCTTCCTTTTTGCATTTTGAATGAGTCCCTGCCAGATGAACTATTGAGAGACAGGAGACAGGTGGCTTTTTAATCAGCTAATCCATCTTTATGTATCTCTTTTTTTTTTCTACCTCTTACCTTCAAGAATGACGAGCTCATCCTGACTTTTGGCACAGTTCTAAGCCCACTGAAATGCCACATTTGGGCAAAACACTTAACAAACAAACCTTACTCAAATATGAGCATATTTGATTATATTTATGTTTTTCACAGCTTTAGGTTCATCTCTAGGATTATGCAAACCATGTCTAGGCTTCTTCCTACATCTCCTCATACTTAGAAAATTCTGATTTTTTTCTGATTTGGTGGAAAAGTAGATGGATAGGTTGGAGAGAAGGAAAAGAGTGCATGGGAATCTAAATACATCTCACTGTAATTTTACACATTCTATTAGAAATTTAACTTGTAATTTAAAAAGAATTGATACTTGGGGAAAATATTGATCAGATTTCTATATTACAGACTTACAGCTGAAAACTGAAAGTTACTAGAAGCTATGCTAGACTGGAATTTGTCCATGATTATTAAAGTCATGGGATTGACAGCTAAAATTAAATTGAAGTGCATAAAAAAGTCCTAACCATGACTACATTTCTGTCTAAGAAGAAAACCCAAAACCCAAAACACAGAAAAAAAAAAATCAGCATGCTCTGTTGAGCAATGCTCCCTGATTTATGTGTGAGTCCACTCTGGAGGCACAGCATGGTATTTCTTCACACAGTACATGGAATGCAGTCCTTCTTTCCTACCAAAAAGCTGAGCTGAGGAAGAAGAATTTAGGCCAACCATTTAATTTTATTGTGAATTTTGGTCTTATGACTATACATTATAACATGGGGGCATGGATAAAGCCAGGGAAGAACTGGAACAGATGAGCCTTTGGAGGTTCAAAGCTTTAACTTCCCAGGCTCTGAATGATAGGCATGCTTAGATCAGAAAAAAATTTCTTTTGTCGTCTCCTGAGCTGAGAATATCCCTTTAGCTGCCTGAGAAAAATAATGTTTGGAAAATCTCTGTGTGATATTACATTGCTTATATTATTTATTTTGCCTGAATTTGTTCTGTAGCAAGCATTCTGGAAGCAATGCAAGTAAAATAACTCAGCAAGGAATGACATAAATGCAGTGAACTGTCATTGCATATAGCTTCAAGAAACACTTTCCACATACATCCACCTAGCTTTCTTCAGTGCAGTTGTCACAGGAGAGTTTGCTAAGGATCCCATTTCAAACACATTTCCTACTGCAGTTTATTCACCAAAGAAGAATCCCTAGGCTCCTGAACACCCAGGGAGTCACTGATGTTCTGGGAGACAGGCTGTCACATAGAGGCAATGAGCTGGTGTGTGTTTTTGCTCCTCACAGACACACACAATGATTCCAGCTACACCTGCAGTGATGTGGTGCAACAGGAGCACCAGATTATCCTATTGCAAATTGCAACCATCACAAAGCCATTTGTGCTAAGGACAGCAGCTATACCATGTGAATCACGGGTTTTACTTCAGGACAGCTCTAATCTTGTCCTCAGGACAGAGCTCCTTGCAGCTGCTGGAGCACAGTGGTGCTTGGTTGCCTGCAGCACATTTGGCTGGATCTGGCTTATGCACTCAGAGACAAATGGTGCAAACCAAAAGTGGAGAGTGGGGCAATCAGGAGAATAAAAAGCACAAAGCTTGAAGCTAAAATCATTCCTATTCCTGACTTCAAACTCATTGTTTCTACACTGTTGTCTCAGAAAACCACATGCTCCATGGAAACCTTCAAGCCTCTTTCTCACAGCAGCAGAAAAACAAAGACTTTGCCAAGCCACCAAAGCCAGGACCACAGAGGGCATTACGGACTGAGTGCAGCTCCCATGGCTGTGAGCCAACCTGGATGTCTCTGTGATGGCAGTGGTACAGGCTCTGCCAAAATCGATCCCACTTTGGAGTCACTTCATCACTTAGAAGCAGCAATTTAGATAATCTGCTAGGACTACACAGTACATGGAACTGGGGGCTCAACCATCCCAACTGGCCAGAGATGTCAGGATGAGGCTCAAATCAAACCTATGTGTATTGAGAGAGAAGATATTAATATTTAAGCATATTACAATGACCTGAGGGATGTCCAGTGGCAGACAGGTGGTGAGAGTAGATGTAAAACTGTGATCTTTACTGATTTGGTGGTTGTGCTGAAGGATTCAGTTCATACACTGGCATACATCTCATCCCTTGCAATGCCTAAATTGAGGTACATGAAACAGTCACAGGATTAGGACAATACCCAGAAAACCACATTTTATGTGGCTACCAAATCCTTAGGAAAATTCAGGTAAATTCTTAGGAAAATCCTTTGGTAAACCAAAATCCTTTGGTAAACCAAAACATCTCACCAGTTTCACTGGAGGTGTTAACACATCTGTTTTTATACCCATACACAAAAATAAAATTCCACAATGCTCAAATTTTCCATGTCAGGACAAAAATACATCCATTTTTCCCTCTGCAGTTGTACCTCAGCCATGGGAAATGCATTCTTCCACTACTCAGGTGTTATCAGAACCAGATCTCATAATTGTTTGGTTCAACATTTAAACTCACCTTTTAATGATATGTCAGAAAGCTACAAAGAAAGAACTTTACTTGAAACTCTCAGTTATAAAAGCAAATTGTCCTAAAAATGCACCTAAGCCTTTTGGAGATGGGGCCTACATCTTGGCAGGCTCCACAGGATTGCAGCACATTACAATAGCTCCTCAACATAAATAAAAATAATCTAGATGATTTTTTGGTGTCTGCACGTCTCACACAGCATGGATCAGACCCAACTGGCCTCCTGATGACAGTGTCATGTAAATATTAAATATTAATAGTACTGTTACTGTTAATTTGGCAAAATGTGATACTGTGTAAAGCAAACTTTGTCTCTTTTGGCCGTGCTGCAACAAGGAAAATACATGTTCTCAAAATTTCTAGCTGGACAGCTTTCTTTTACAAATGTTTGCTTTTCTTAAATTAACATACATGAGTGGGTTGGGGAAGGGGGATGGTGGTGGGGGGGTTGTTTTTACCTGAAGTCTTTCAACCCCCTTTCTTGTGAGTCACATTTACACCTACTGGAAATCTGGGCTTAGGTGACACTTGTCTCTAATTCAGAAACAGTCTCTTATTTATCAGATAAAAACCAAGAAAAGCTGTCTAAAACCATTCCTGTCTTTGACTTTTGTAGGTTTTTGTGCAGTTCCTGTCATAAATGTAGGTCAGAGACTGAAGGTAGTGGCTGGAGCAATTAAGTGCTCTATTTGACACAACTGCAGATCAAATAAAATACCTGAGAGTTTAACCATTATATACACACATTTATTCTTATACTTTCTATGTGTTGTCAATATGAAATATTTACTTTCATGCAATCTGGAGACACAGTGTCATCAGGGAGAAATAATCCTTATGAATACGGCTATCTCAATATTTGCCAGCATCCTCTTCTTTAGCATTAAAATTGTTTCTACCTTATCCCTTCATCAATGGATTTGAATCTTGAAAGGAGAAGTAAAGATAGGAAGAAGCCTGAAGGAGATATGCACAGCACTCTCCAAGGACATGTGGTAGAGTATGAATTGCACTCTCAGATAGTTCTGCTACTAAGAGCTTGCAAACTTAGTAGCAGAGTTATAGAAGCCTAAATGTTAGTAGTTCAACACAGCACAAAAACACGAGGTTTGTTGGCCATTTCATTTTGAGTGGGGAGAAAATGAGAAATAAACAGGAAAATACAGGGAGAACTGAGACCTCTAGAGAGAAAATAAGAAGGCATTGTGAGGAAGCACAAGCATGAAGAGAGCAAAAGCTGAAAATTACTCTGTGTTCAGAGCTGGCTGTTGAGTACTGGCGAGAAGATTGTGGAAAAGTCCTTCAGTGTCTCACTGGGGAAAAGGGAAGAAGCAGCAGTTTTTGTGGAGGTAGGTGGAGGATTAATCAGCTGAGACAATGCTCTGGCACTCTGTAAACATGATGAGACACATGCAACTGCCCAAACTGGGTGCCCCATGAGACACCCAGGAACAGCAACTGGAGGGCAAGCAGCCATCCAAGGGCATCTCAAGTAGCCCCAGACACTTTGCTGACAGTGGGATAGCCAGTCTTGCATGCCTGCATGTGAGGTAGATGGACAAAGAGGTAGATGGTTGTGGAGGCTGATGTGTCCAGTGTTATTTTAGGTCCTGTGAAGTATCTGCCTTTTAGTACCCTAGAGGATTTTCCAACCTCAGTTATTACAATTTTATGACTCTGCAGTCTCTGTTTGATGCTCTCTGTGATCTTGTGATATGAAATGGTTAAGTGAGCATGGTGGTATTCAATCAAAGGTTGGACTTGATGATCTTGGAGGCCTTTTCCAGCCTCAGTGATTCTATGATTCCATACTGGCCAATCCACTGCAGATGTGCCAGGTATCAAAGGGGGTCTCAAACAGCACTGAGCTTGTTTTAAACACCAGGGTTCCCTTCCTTTGTCACTACAGGCAATCTGAATTGCAAAGGGAGCTTCCCAGCCATTCTGTTTCAAAGTGGGCACTGAAAATTGGCCAGTTGAGTTCTTTCAGGTCTCTCACTGCACCCTCATTGAGTATAATGTTATCTTAGACATCTCATGCATCTGCAGACTCCTCCAGGTAATGTACCTTTAAGTCTTTAACTCTGGAGACGAAGTCATCCTAAGGAAATAGAAATTTAGATAAATTAATCTAAATCTGGGGCAGTTCCTGGAATATTTGAGTGCTGCTGATGTGCTGAAGGGAGAGGGCCAGACAGTAGCAGTCATGACATCAGCAATGATAGGTTACAGCTATTTGAGAAACACAGCGCAGCCTGGGACGATTGGGTTGCCTGATGCGGGCTCACGCTCCCTGGAAAAGGAGGCTCCAGCCATGCTCCCAGCCCGCCCTCCACGGGCTGCAGGATCAACAACTGATCCATCTCCATGCAAACAGCACTGTCAGCTGCAGAGCTCATCCCACCAACAACAAGCATTAGCACAAGGGGTGAAAATGGAACTGTGTGTCTTTGAGATGCAAAAAGCCATGCGACTGTGCTGAAACCATCAGAGGAATACAAAGGCTCAGCAAGAAACTCATACAAAAAGCATTGCCAGGGGTTTATAGGACCCAGCACGAGGCAGGACAATGCAGACCCTGATGTGGTAAAGCAGAGACAGTGAATGTCCTCAGGGTGAGACAGCAGCCAGGCAGGTCAGCTCTCTAATGGACAGGGGCAAAGACAAGGAACTGAGGCTATAAATAAGCTTCTCTTCAGCCAATGAGCCGTGAGAAATGCACCGTGTACTCACTGAGGAAGGAAGTTACAAGGCTGCAAAAAAAATGGATTGTTACATCTCTGGAAACTAGTACAGACTGCCTCTAACAGCAGTGAAAGCCTGGCAGACGCTGGGGTATCTGCACTGACCCAAAACCACAGAACAGAATCACAACCAAAAAAAAGTGTCACTACTGATTACCAGTGAGTGAAGCCAGAGCACTTGGGCTGTTCAAGGCACAACTGTCTGCTGATGATTGCATCAAGACGACTCTTAGGGGAAGTGCTGTGGATAATGAATTTCTCTGGGCTTGTGTTTTAGTCTCAGCGAGCCACAGGAAAGGTCTGGTGAATGTTGAATCACTAATGGAAGCTCTACCAGCAGCATTTACACATGTTTCTCAGAGTGCAGTCAAGAGTTTGCTGGATTAGAGGAAAAAGCCTGTGAGCAGGCTTCAACGTAGCTGTAATCTAATGGGACAAATGTACAAACAGTTGGCATTTGGGAATTACATAGCTGGACAAATCACAGGGAGTAAATTCTCCTGAACGCCCAGCAATACATAGAAAGAACAAAACATGCAATAAAAAGTATCCCATCTATCAGATTCTGGTTAGGTTCTTGGAAAAGATCAAAACAAATTTAAGAGGGGAATTGCATCATGAGAGAGAACATTCCCAGCTTCTAGTAGGTGGATAATTTGGAAGCCATTCAGGCAAAACTCCAGTGGGAAAACAGAAAACACATTTTGCAAGATATGACATAACCAGGTCCCGCACTCAGACAATCGAGCACATGACACAGTAGCAGAGTTTAAGTGACTCAGCACTCCAGGAGAATTTTAATACAAAACCTCTTCCCCTGGGTACACACAAAGCAATAGAAAAACCAGATCAGCACTAAATAGCCTGAGCTAAACATCCATCTGGACAAAAGAACAATCATGCAGGCAAATCTGGCAGGCTTACATGAAACAGCAACTGGCTTGGGACAGCAGATGAAATGAAACCAGTAGCAATAGAAGGGTAATGGCAGGGAGCTGGAGCCCTTGTAGAACTGAGGTGAGGGCCAGGAAAGGACTGCAGGACACCCAGCAATCAGCTGAGTGGAGGAGATGGGAGGTGTGAGAGCAGAAGGCCTGAGGAAGGGATGTGCCAAGCTGCCTTGTACAGCAGAGACACAAACCCTGCAGTGGCAGGAGGCACGTTCTGCTAGGGGCAGCCTTCTTCAGAGACCTGTACATGAGAAGGGCTACGTGACTTAGAAGGTCACTGCAAATTGGCTGCAAAAGGAATAACCATGTATCTCAAAATTCAAGTTAGAAAATGCTTTAAAAATTAAGGAAAAAAAATGGAGTAGGTAGTGTAATATCTGTCATAAAGCCAAAAGGAGAAGCACAGGTCACAAGAGCATGTGTTTTGAAAGGGTCACTAAAGGAGGCGGGCTGGGTGCATGTGACTGGGGAGCTGAGCCAGAGAGAGGAAGACAAAACCCTTTTAGGACATCTGAGAAGGTCAAACAGAAACATAAACCTGAAGCTCAGATCCCTTTTTCTTTTTCTTTCCTTCCCATATTCCATCATAGGTCTTGCATATTGTGCACCCACAAACTCTGTGGGTCAGGACCAAGGGGACATCAAATATTGCACTGGGAATGCTGCAGTCTCTTCTGCTACTAAAGCCTCAGCAATACATTCCTTTTTGCATTTCTGCTGCTTCACACTGTGCAGGGACATATCAGCACAGTTCTTCTTAATCTCCTTTTGCTCAAACATCCCCCCTTGCTCAGGCACATTTAAGTGCTTATTAGGCCACCACTGCCTTAAGGTCAGTCATGATTATGTCGTTCAAAATTTCCGAGTGCTTCTTTCCTATTCACTACCCACATCATACAACAGACTAATTAACCCACCAGGTTCTCATTAAGTGGTATTCCTTTACTCTCCTCCAGGACCACCAGCTGTGCTGCAGATTTCCTCTGAGTTTAGGAAAATAACAAGATTCATTATTAGAAATGGATTTTTTTTTTCCTTCAGTGTGTCTCAGGCCCATGGTAAGGTTTAAAATAGCAGCCCCTAGACTCTGGGGCTTGGGTCAGGATTTAGATAAACTCCTGCAGGGGATGGGGTTGATGTTTCAGCAATTCTTTGGGGAGTGAAGGGAGGATCCCATCATGAGGAGACCTGGATTTCTACCCATATGCCCAGGTTGGAGGAAAAAAGCATTTTACTCTTTCACAGACCATGATACCTCAGATACTGCTGCTCAGGGTCACAGCAGGTCTGCAGCTGACGTGCTCTCCAGCTCTTGGGCAACTCTTCCACCACTTCAGAGCTCATGTCCACCAACCCACTTGTTTTCCAGAGGGAAAACTAGAACATTGACACCAAAATAGAGAAGGATGCTGAGCCCAAAACAGCCTCCATTTACCCATCCTTTGGGTGGTTAACAGCTTCAGACACTACCCAGGATGTTGCAATTCCTACATCTGGTTTGGGCACCCGTTCCTCACCTACCAGCTCCCTGTCAGAATCCTGCCCAGCCTGTGATCTCACACCCAAACTTCAGGCCTGGCAGCACAAAACACCAGGACACCAAAGTCCTCTGGTCTGGCAGACCAAAATTTTTGATCCTCATACTTAGGTTGGTGGTGAGCAAATTAGACACCAGTGTGTGGGGAGGTGCTTCAGCTTTAAAAACAGGGGGAAAAAACCCAAAAATCCAAAAAAACTAAAAAAAAAATACCTCAAAACCCCTTAAAATAGCTTATTCAAAGAATAATGGCCCATTTTATTGTCTCTCAATAACTTCCAAATCAGTGTGGACCAGGTCTCTGATACTGTTTGCAACCAGCTGAAGAGAGAAGGTTTCTTAATTTCTTCATCAATGCCTGTAATTTGAATGATGTTAAGATTGTAAAGGAATGCTTATTCATCATTTAAAATACCACTGATGTACATATGTAAAATTGAAAATTTATTTTGAATCATTTATAAAAATGAAAATATATGTTAATTTGTATTAAGTGCAATAAAATTTCTATTATTAACAAAAATTTATGTTGGCCTATTTTAAGTAAAAGAAAGATTTTTTTTAAAAACTAAATTTGGCATAGAAATAGATATCCCATTTCATGAGACTCAGTAGCAAGTTCCTATTTTGAAATGAAACAAAACAGCAAGACTTCAAAAATGTTCATTAAAACACAGGTAAATTTTTTTAATGTGTTCCCTAATCCCAGCTACTTTGAAGTATTTATTTAAAATGTAATGTTAATCAGCTGTTTATGAAAATATATTACTTGAAAAATAAGTTGTTTTGACTAAAATAATTCTCAGCATGCCATCATTCAGGCTGTATTTAGTTTGATTTTTTATTTTTTTTTAATGTTACATGTGTAAATTAGCTATTACTTTTTTTTATTAGAAGAGGAGGGGGTGTTTTTGCAGTTAGGCCATAGAAAACAAAGGCATACTGGAAGATCACAAGGCCACTTTTATCTCAAATAAAATGTTTTCCTTCCATAGCAAATTTTAATTTTTAAAGTTTCTAATTTCTTAATTAAACTGTGCAAAAGGGAAATACAAGGGATAAAATATTCATAAGGAAGAAAATCAATATATAGCTAAAAGGCTGTATATTACATGCAGTACATTAGAGTATATTGATTCCATGAAGTTGTCTTTCAACTGCTAATTACACATTCATTACAGGATTATAAATCTTAATAAAGGGATTCAGTCAATGTCCTAGAAGGAAGAAGACTTTTCAAGTCCATGATTTGCAGGACCAGACTGTGGTTTCCAGCCTCACATCTGTACAGGTCTGCTGTGAGAACAGGACTTCAGGCCGTGGAAGATCTTTGTGTGAAGTCAGGATCAGCCTGAGGGGGCTTCTCCCTGCCTGGGATTTTCCCCCTGGAGATGCAGAGATGGAGCTGGGGCTCTTTGGAGAAGGACCAAGATGCAGAGTGACACAGCTCAACAGGAACCTACAGACCTGACGTAGTGCAAGAGGAAGCAACTTCCTGAACACTCAAACTATGACTAAAAAAGCTTTTTTAACAGGCCCTTCAGGTTGCTTAGAAATATTTCCTGTTGTTCCAAAATGCCTAGACAATCAGAATCAGTTGTCTGCAAACCATATTGTGCAATGTAAATGGTCAAACCCTAAGTGTACATCCATAGTCAAATCCTGGTTTTAATCTGGCCTTCTCAAAAATCTCAGCATCATGCCCTATTTGGTGCTGAAAGATCAAAATGACAGCATTTGATCCTGCAAAAAAATACCACTGTGAGCCATGGAAGTGTGGAGCACAAGGGAGCAGAAGGGCAGGTTCAAGAAGTTTAAGATGAGAGTGTTCTTGCTCAGATGACTCTGACCTGTGAACAGGCAACAGGATCCCTGTGCACAGGTAATGCAAGAAATTGGGAATTATATAAAAATATAGTAAAAAAGTAAGGCCTGCCTAAGGGAAGTACAAGCTATTCCATGTAGATGCCAGAGCAGTCGTTCAGGGAAAGCCTAAAGCAGTAGTTTCCTTATGTGTAAATTACAGTGGCTCACTTGTGCACCCTAAAAGCCACATTTAACCCAACTGATGAACCATGCCCAGCCCTGATTTACAGCAGGTCTGTTTTACAAAACCCTCTTAGTCAACATATGGGAACAAGGATGGGGGAGGAGACGTGAACATCTGCTTTCCTTGTCCTGGGCTTGCACTATTGCTGTGTACAGCTTTTCGCTCTGGAAGACTTTCAAGTCTGAAAGAGTCACCAACCACTTGGATGCAACAGTGTGCTCTGATGTTGCTGCTGTCTGTCTTCCTGCTGTGACTAACTCAGGATTTTTCTGGTTTTGACAGAGTGCTGACGTGCCTGGCAGTTTGTTGCAGTCTTTGGGGCCAGGGTCTCCACACCCCACACCCACCTCGTGCTCATGGCCATCGATGTCACCAGTGAAACAGCTGCTTCTTATTAAAGATTTCCAATAAGGGGACTCGATAAATGACCCTGTTTGTCTCAATCTATACCACTGCTGTCACTTTGTATGTGCACTCTGGGGATGAGAGCATTATTTTTAAGAAAGACCAGCATTTCCATTTTGGAGGCAGCAGAGAGGGAGAGGAGACAGCCAGATGTGGCATTTGGCTTTGGAATGCGCCAGGGCTTGGGTCCAGCAGACAGAGCAGAGGTATGGCTCTGGCATGGGTGTGCTGTGCAGACTGGCTGGCTTCTGACAAAAATAAGATGTCTCCTCAAGAAATTGGCACAACTCTTATGAAATACAGTCCCTCAAGCCTCTACTGCTCTGGGACAAAAGGGCTTGAAATCCTTCTTCTATCCTCATGGTTACTTCTATGTGCTTCTATCCCCATAATTTATTTGAAGTATGGCAGGAACTTGACCCTTCCCTTGACAAAAATCTTGCCCAGCACATGTGAGTGGTGAAATTTCTACTTGTCTGAAACGCCTGACTGCTCCTGGTCAGAATAATGTGTGATCAGCAATCCCTGTGCCTGTATTTCAGGCAGAGAGCTTTCCTCAGCCTCTCCGCACACACCACATCTCTCCCACAAATTTTCGTGCTCCCTGTTGTACTCCCAGCAGCACATAAAGCCTTGGAGCAGGGGCTGAGGGGGCTGTTCTACTTTGCTTTATTACCACAATGATCAGTTATGAAATCAGTGTTTCCCAAGACACAAGGGTAAGCACTCTGTGTAAAATCACCATAAAGATGGCCAAGAGAGCTGGGTTTGAAGATGCCAAGAACATGGCTGACCAGAAGGAAAGAAAATGGAGAAGGTTCTATTGCTCCCTCAGGGCCAGATCCTGCCACTCCTAATCTGGTCCTTTGAAATCACTGCAGCATTAAAGATTCAGTGGCTGATCTGGCTGGTGGGTAGGTGGTGAAGCAAGTTGGGGCCCAGAAATAACCTTGAGCAGGGAAGGAAATGCAGCCCAGGGCCAGAGGATCTCTTAGGATCTCTTAGGATCCATTTGCAGGCTGCAAAACCAAGATGCTCAAAGAAGCATCTATCAAGAAGCAGCAGCCTGTGAACTGGAATAGATTAGTCAGATGCCACTAGTCTCATGCAAACAAATCCTTTTCTAGTTCCATGTTCTTCAGACAGCAGACCTGCTCCCAAAGCAGTCACCTGGGCCTCTGAACACCATGGGAAATAAGGAGAACCATGAACTGGAAAATGGGTCTGAAAGCAGCTGTGTGTAGCTCCCAAAGCAGCCTCTGCTCCCACCCCAGTAAGCACAAGCCTGTCTGCAGCTCAAATCTATCAAAAGTCACCACTAACGAGTATCTCCAAAATCACTGCTATTTTTTGTCTCCATTTTGTTTTCCCTGTCTTTATTTTCAAACTTTCTGGGTCACACAATGACAAAGGATGTAATTTTGGTTGTCATGCATGCTTTCTCTTAGTGCCACAGCTGAAAAGTTGTCGCAGACACTGCCTTGTCCATGGTTTTGTCATTTTTCTGGCAAGTTATTCTCCCCATTGTAAGGTGTACCCCATTGTAACGTGTACCCCTGTACTTCTCAAACCACCGAGTCCAAGGAGCATTTGGTCACTACTTTTCAAGTAAGTAGCAACTATCATTCCAGCTGTAGAGAAATTAATATCTCCCAGGCCTCCTCAGCACCCTCCCAACTCCAAAAGGAAGTGTTTTTCGAAGTGCAAAGTACAGAGCAGGACACTACCCCAGGTGGTGCCATTTTTGTGTTGTTCACATTTTTGTCACACCAACGGTGAAACAAAAATAAGGTTTGATGCACAAGCCCTTGCCAGGTCTCACAACTTTGTAGCTTTGTCCTCCTGCCTTCCTGCGTTAAACTCTGCTCTCCCTCCTGCTGCATCCTCATTTTCTCTGCCCAGTGTGAGCTCATACCTTTATTTTATTTTATTTATATGGCACCAGTTTCTCATGCCCCAGTTTGTTGGCTTTTGGGCCCACTGGACCTCAAGAGAGTGAAAGATGTGTCGTGGAGATGGTGACAGTCCAAGATCTTGGCTCCCCTCCTCAACCTGCCCTTCCCTGCCCTGCCCCTACATTATCAGTCTCTCCATCCACACATTCAGTCTGCTTTTATCTATCAGTTTCCCCTTTAACATACAGTTTTGGTTGCATTTTCCCTGCAACTGTCAGAGCCAGTGAACTTTGGCACTGCTGGTATCAATCAATTTTGTCTAACAACTACCACTGGATTTTCAGAAGACATAACTTTGCTCAGACTCACTCTCTGCTTGTACCTCTGTGCCTCTCTGCATCCTCTGAGCCCATAGGCCACACTTAACCAAGCCTGGGAGATGGCAGGACATCCCAAAGTAATTTGGGATGCCTCATGTCAGACAGGAGAGACTCAGCTGAGGAGAAGGCTTCAAGGCAAGCTCAGCCCTTGTTGGACACAAGAGAGATTTCATTAACACTCAAGCCAGTATCAAGAAATAAATGTCAATAAGCCTTAAGGCAGGAGAGGGATTTAGGTGCACCATTTCAGATCATGAAGTAATTACTTGCTTTCAAAAACTCATTTGAAGTCAGTCACCAGAGCCCAGACATTAAGAACACTTTCACCTATGATTGTAAGACCCAGGTTTTTTTCCCAGCCCAATCTGGCACTACTCCCTCCTCACATGCCCCCCATCAGCTGTTTAGGACTGGGGTCTGTCCCACAGGGCTCAACCCTGCAGCCACTTCACAGCTGATAGTTC
Source organism: Catharus ustulatus (assembly GCF_009819885.2). Classification (NCBI taxonomy): domain Eukaryota; kingdom Metazoa; phylum Chordata; class Aves; order Passeriformes; family Turdidae; genus Catharus; species Catharus ustulatus. The sequence continues at coordinate 154,298,237 of NC_046221.1, read as the reverse complement.
TCAGTGATCTGCACTGAAGGACAAGGGTGATTTTCATCTCTGAAACTATCCAGGCTAATGTGAAAGGCTGTTTTGTCCAGTGGGATGGCATTTGGTTTTCTTCGCTTATGTGCAGAGGAAATATGCTCTTCAAAAACATTTCTAGGGCGGGTGACAAAGAGATATCTCTGCTTTGTTGGTATTTTGAGTTTATTCTCATTTAATGTTGCTGAAGGTCGCAGAGCCATAGGAGAGGGCTGCTCCCTATGTCTCATAACTTTACCATTTGCACCACGTTTTCTGGAGTCACTGGGACAAGTGGAAGGAAGTGGGGAGAAGGGTTACAGACGGTCACTCCAGAGACCAGCACTTCCTGTTCTCTCACCTCCAGTGACTTCAGCACCCCAGGCCTGGCCCTCTCTTCAAGAGAGCGTTGCATAGTTTTCCTTGGACATTGCAAGGAGAGGATCTGGATCTGAACACCCAAACTGTACACACACAGAAGTATTGCAGACTGGTTTTAACACGTCAGTTACTATCTGAACAGCACTATGAACATTAGCTCTTCTCAAAATATTCTCCAATAATTGTTGAAAAAACCTGAAAGAGAAAAAAATAAGGAAGGAAAGCACTTATCCAATCTGCTCTGCATTGTGTGGATGACACAAAAAATTTGGTAGCCTCAGGGATTTGTCAAATACAGGACAAAACATGAAGGTCTGTCCTGAGGAACATTTGCCAGTCTCAAAAATGTTGTGCATGTCTCACCAGGGTGGTTTTCTCTCACCTCCTGACACTCTCAATAAGATCTCATGTTTCCATGGATACTTCTACTTTGGTTTTCTGTGATATGCTTCCTTCTGCACTTCTTCTTGTCTGCACAGCTGGTAAGGAGACATCACAGTAGCCTTCTGGAGGTAGAGTGTGGATCTGCAAGGTGGCTCACACACCCCCAGGGGAACACATTTGTCTGGACCATTGTCTGTATCTTTACACCAGCAGGGTCTCACCACCAGCCTTAGTAACTCAATGGCCACCCCTTGTGATGCTCCTTGGAGCCCCAAAGACAGAGCCAGACTGAGAATGATACGATCTCTCTCAGCCTGCCCAGGTCCCAGCACCATCCCAGATGTTACCATGGTATCAGCTGCTGAAATGCCACAGTATTTTAGCCTCTTCGGGGAAACATGGATGGCAAGTGGGTTTGCATTCACCTTTTCCTAGAGAATTTTCGTGTGAAAATGGAAAGGAAATGATTGTTTGAATAGGAAAGGATGAAAAAAGAAACTCAAAAAAAGGCCACATAACTGCATATTCTTGAAGGACAAATCAGCTGGAGTTTTTGTTACAGCACTAGTCAAAAGACTGCCCATAGAAACGCAGAAACCCACGCAACCAAGAGAGATGTGGAATGAAATCAAACAAGAGGAAAAGGCAAAATGTTGTGATAAACGCACCAACTGTATTTAAGAAAAATTAGAGGCAATATTTTGCTTGTCTTTTTAAGTGACTTAATGACAGAAATCTAGAAGAGGCAGACTTGCCATTGAAAACCTTTAATCTTGCCATTGAAATTATTATCACAGGCTTTGATCCTCCTAACACAGCTTCTACCAAACATAATCTTGAACTAGTCAGTTTGAAAATCCATTTTCCAAGTCAGGTTACCAAGTTGAAAGTGATTGTCTTTTACTCCAGCCATAGATTTGATTCAGTTTTCAGAGAAAACCAAACTCTCTGTGAATTATGAGGAGAAACTACCAGTGACAGTGAAATTACTGAAAGCAAACCTTGGCCATACCATAAATCCAGCTTTAGGACACCTGCTGTCAAATAAAAACCACTTCAACCTCATATTACAAAACATTTATGTGATAAAAACTCAATCTACCATCTCAGTTTTCTTTTTTTTCAAAACCTGTGGGCAAGTTGACTTCACCCTGGCAGGCTTCAGGATGGAAAAAAATATCACTGGCTTCTACTGCTTAACTTGATGACAGACTTCTGTCATTCCAAAGTCAAGCTGAATCCCAGCATGAAAATACAGAGTCAGCCTGAACTTCATGGCAAGTACTCAACTAATTCCTTGGAAAAATGGTTCTCAGTCTTGCTTTCCCACCCCTGGTCTCAGTGGAAGTGAGCACTGCAGGGCGATGTGTTGGGACTGCAGTCTCTGTGCTCTACTTCTCTCTGTGGTTTAAAGAAGGTGAAATTGCTTTTTATTCCACTGAATGCTTTAGAAAGATAAAATGAACCAATGCCAAATAACAGGAAATAGCTGTTACCACAGCATTAGCTCACTTTGCCTTTGGTCTATCTTGCAGCAACGTGCCAGGTTGCTACAGTCCCTCACAACTTGGATTTTCCACCTTGAAAAGTCAAGTTATGATACCCAGAGTGGTATCAACTGTGGCAATGTGCCACCTCCCTGCCACTGACTGGAGTGAAATCCCCCTTCCTGGAACCCAACTCATTGTGCCCCAGCAGTGGGTGATGAACAATGCAGCCAGCAGATCTCACCCAAACAAGAATTTCAATTAGTTTTGCCTGCAATTTTCCTCCTTCTTACTTCCCTGTGGTGGCATAGCCTATTTTGTGAAACAAGATAATCTGAGACTCCACTGGCAATTACCCACCTCTCTGCTGAAACCCCTTGCTTTATTTTTGACCAATTTCTCTGCCCGTAGCATCCAGCAAAACCCACACCAATGGATGAGGAAACAGGAGTCCCTCACTGCCTTTGAAAATATTTTTCTGTTCCAGCCCTCTACATTCAGGGTCTTACTGTTGCAACTGCTTGATTTTTGTCTTGTTTTGCATTTTGGGGAGCAGGACTATTTCTGAGCTGAAGCCAATGTCCACATGTGGAGCCACCTTGCATTTCAGTCCCAAACAATGCAAACAGCATTTCGCAGGTAGAGAGTCATCCATTCAAAAATCACAATGAGTATTTCATAGATTTAGGAACTGTCTTGGAAGGGCTCCCCAATACCCAAAGAGGCCATCCTAGGGAGATGTACACATATGCATTTTTGTTAGCACATGGCACTGAAATGAGTTATTGAGCTCAAAGAGTTTTTCATATGATTTAACAGGCATTGTGAAAAATGCCTGCATGTGCACAGCTTCTGTGTATCCACAATAAATAAAGAAACCAGCTATCTTCCACATTTCCCTTGGCTATTCCTTTTTGCCCATCCTACAGCATTTTCTTTTCTTTAATCTTCAGGCATTGCTGGTAGGAAAAGTATTTTTCTGTTCTTAGGTTGAGCTCTGTGTATGCTGGCAAATCACTAAATATTTGACAATGGAAAAAGACTGTGGTTATCTCAAAATGTTGTCAATGAAGCAACTACCATAGGAGGATTTTGCAGAAATATGTCTTATTTGCAGTATGTACCATTGCACAGTCATCCCATTTGTCATAAAAGTTACAACTGATAAAATAAAACTTTCATTTCACTCAAATATTTCCAGGAACTCATAAAAGTATACTGAAACAAGATGAAGAGTAAAAAGAGGGGAAATGCTTTAAAGATCATAGTTCTTAAAAATATTTGGGTTTAATTGAAAGCCTTATTTTTAAATATTTGAAAAAAAATTCATATAATTTTTACCTTATTTTCCCTTATGTTTCTTTTACCTATTAGTGCTTACGCAAAAATAATCCATTAATTCATATATTATTGTATCTATAAATTCCAACAGTAAGCATCTCAGAAGTAGTTGTTACATGTAACGTTGTTTATGCAGATTTATGCTACTAATAGTAGAACCAACAAAGCAAAAAATTAATCCACAGATTTGGGATCAGCAGAATATACTGCTGCCATCATTAGCTAAACAGTTCACCCTTTTGTGTTTCTCAACACTGTGAATTTCCCTCAAACAATTCAACACACCTGGACACAATTAGGAAGAAAAATACAAAACACCTCCGAAGTACTGCAATTAGGTTTGTTCTGGCAAGTCCTGCATCTGTATTCTGGTGGCAATTGGCTTCTGGTGCAAGATGTTGTGCCAAAAGTAATGTTTTCTTTTGCATAAAACATATGGAGGGCTTTTGCTGAATTCCACTGTGTAGCATGCCTCTGGTAATGCTGTTGTCCAGCCTGGGAGAGACACAGCAAGTTACTGCTGGGAGCACTGAGGTGTTTTCAGGGCTACTGAAAGGAGATTGTGGCTTGCAAGTTGGTGTGAAGGCTTTTACTGCAGTCAGAGGCTAAGGAGCAGCAAAAGGCTTTCAGCAGGAGAATTCTCACATCTACATGTGGTGGCCATGAGCACCCTCAAACCCAGAGGGTGTAGGCAGGGAGGGGATTTATTGGAAATGTGAAAAAAGGAATGTACATAATTTGCAAAATTATCCAGCCTGAGCCTGTACCTGCAAAGCACAAACTTGTGCATCATGCTGAGTGTATCTCCATCCACCAGTTGTTGTTTTGTGTGACAAATCTTTGGCCTCAAACACAAAACAGATTCTCTATGCAGAGGGCTTGCAAGGAATTTGATGATATTACTTGAAAAATATTTGCATTGTTTCATTTTCTTGTTAAACTAATACTAAAACTTTTCTGAAAATGGTTTGCAGGCATCTTCCATGTAGTCATATTACCAAGTTCAGCAAGATGCATTTTGTCAGTGAAACTCTTTACAAACTGAAAATTATAAACAGAAAGCAAAAAAGCCAAGCTCAGAGTTTTTCATGAAACTTTCCAAAACCTGAGGTCAGTAAATGATTGTGTCACTGCACCAACTGATCCTCGTAGGGGAAACATTGTCCAGCCCCCTCTGTGACCACTCACTCATCTTCCAGCTGGTGAGGCTGGGCTCAGGCCAGAGGTGAGGCATCACATAACAGTGGAACTAAATATTACAAAAGAAGCTTTGTTGTCCTTTCTCCTATGTCCACAAAAGCTCTGCTTTTTGATGAACATAAAAGAAATGCACTGTTGGGTGAGAGCTTGATGCAGATCAGCAGGCTCCTGGAGTGGCAGCCTGAAAGTAGCAGGAAGGGATTTGTAGAGAGATTTGTGCCTTGGACCTGGATGGATCAAAGAGCAAGGTTGTACCAGCTGAGGTCCAGCTGGAAACACCTGCAGGTCAGGGTGGCAGAAAGCCCTGAAGAAATTGGGACTTTGTCTGGAGGAGAAAATGGGTAATTAAAGCTGCAGGTAAAAATATCTCTTTGATGTTTCAGTTGGACCAACCCTTCCTGATGACAGGTTATGAGCCAAGGAGGGGGTTCCAAGGCAGATTAAGAAGTTTGGGGGTCTGCAGGGAGTTTAAGGCCAACAATGGCATGGATGAGATACAAGTGGGTGCAGGAGTGTGGCAGAAGTACCAACAGAAAAGCTTGACTGGAAAGTAAGACAAGTTTGCTTTTCACCAAAGCATTTCCTACTGCCCTTGAGGTGAAGGAGCAGCTTCACTGAGGCAGGAGCCGATGAGGACTGAAGAGATGCTAAACCACAATGTGCCCATCCTCTGTGCGTGAAAGGCCCAGCAACTGGCTTAAGATAAGGAATAAACACAGTAAGAGGAATTTTATCAGTTTCTGCATCTAATTTCAGTGACTCCCCCGCACCCCTGTGTATGGCTTTTCTGCATATGGAGTTTTGCAGTCTGTTCAAAGAGCACTGAGCACTGCAGAAGTAGGGAGCTGTATTATTTCTGAGCAAACCTGTTCCGTTCAGACCTTTGGGCACATGAGACATCTGGAGCAATTTCCAGGAGCTAGATACCTGTGCACAGCTAACACAGGTTGTGCAATGTGCCCCCTCCTGGGAAGAGCAGAACCACCTTAGAACTACTTAGAAAATGTTGACTTTGAAAGACTCTCAACAAAAACGACTGGGTTTTAAAAACAGAGACATGTTTGGTAACCTCCAGCATGGTCAGTGGCAGCTGCACTGTAAGGACAGGAGAAGACTGCAAATCTGTGTCATCCCTGAGTCCTGTGGGTCCTGCAACTCCTGCTCACAAACCACAGAGAGCATCCAGTATCCCCAAACTATTCTTGGGCAAATTTGTGTATTAAAATGACATTTGGATTGTCATTGAGCACAAGGACACCAGAATATCAATAAATCTGTCCTTAGAAAAAGATTGCTGAGATGTGAATGTTTGGCTTTTGGGTTTTTTTTTGGTTGTTGGGGTTTTTTTGTGGTTTTTTGTTTGTTTGTTTGTTTGTTTGTTTTCTTTTAATGCCCAAACTTTTCCTTTAACTCTTGGTTTGGAAAAATAAGCCAGTATTGTTCACTTTAAAAAAAATTCAAAATTCGCAGAGATAGAGAGAGCCTTTTAAGTTGCACTTGGCCTCACTTCTATTCCAGACCCAGTAATATTACCATTGACTGAGGCATTCTTAATGGGCCCTTAAAAAAATAAATAAATGAAAATTGGTAGTTCAATCAATATACTATCTTTAATTCAATATTCCTCCCAATTGATTTTCACTTCCAAGTTTCATTTTAGTATGAAGTAGGGCATTGTGTTAAGGAAGTTGTGGGGGAGCTTGTAGGTTTTGGCAGCTGGAATGAGGGGAAACTGTGGTTTTTAGATTAGAGGAAGGTGTGGGAACCAGTTCTTTAGCAAGCTGTTGGAGCAGCAGGGCTTGTGCACGCAGTTTGTGTGCATGTTTGTTGTCAGCCCCCACGGGCTGCAGGAGCAGGGCAGGGGAGCAGGATGCAGAGGCACCAGTGGCTCCCACTCCTGTCCTGTCCTTGCCCTGCCACCAGCTCCCTCCACTACAGACTGTACTGGGCCACCCAACATCCCTGAGCTGCTCCCCAGGTGTCCCCTGCCCCCCTAAAAGAGGCACCATCAAATCCCCATGCCAGCTTGAGCTGCCTGGGGGGAAAGAAATTCCCTTTCCCAGCTGGGGCATCTCCATTTACAAAGCTGCCAAGCTCCTGAGGACTGCAGCTCTCCAGCAAACATATTTCCAGATATTTTCTGTGGCTGCACTATATATTCTGTGGTTCAGTCTCATGAGATATGCAGGGCTTTCCATGGCAACCACAGAGGTAGCTTTCTTCTTAAAGAAACAGCGAGTAACAGAAAATGAGAACTTTACCAGTGTAAAATCAACTTGTTTAAGAAAATGAAGGAAGCCCATCAAAACAAATCCTGTTCCCAGGAGTGCAGCTCTGTTCCCATGGGGAACAGAGCTATGGAAACAGCCACAGGATGCACTATGGAACAAGGCAAAAAGAGCAGGAGGAGCAAAGCAAAAACCTGTCCAGTTTGTGCCTCACCTGTCTGTGCCTCTCCCTGCCTCACCGAGCTGAGCCTGTCCCAGTTCCCTCACCAACACTCGGGTCAGGTTTTCAAGTGAACTCACACTACTTTCCACCAAAAAAAAACCCAAAAACCCCAACAAAGAGAATACAGTGATTTCACGAATACAAGCCGCACTGAGTATAAGCCGCATCTCTGGGTGTTGGCAAATATTTTGTTTTTTGTCCATAAATAAGCCGCACCTGAATATAAGCCGCTCTGTCGTTCACAGCGAGGACCCGCGTGCAACAAAGTTGCCAAATAGTAACAGAACCGCAGCAGGGTGGGGTTTACTGGCTCGGCTCGGGCTGTGCAGGCTCGGCCCGCTAGGGGCTGCTGACGGGGCTGGGTGGCCCAGCTCGGTGGGGCCGCTCAGCGGAGCCTCTCAGGGCTGGCAGCCGCCTCTGGGGTCGCTCGCCCCGGCCCAGCTCCCGGCGCGGCGGCAGCGGCAGGTGAGCGCGGAGCCCGCGGAGCCCGCTCCCAGCACGGGGGCGGTGGGTGGCAGTGGAGAGCAGGGGCGGACCCCCCGCCTCCTCCTCGAGCTGTGGGGATGTCAGCACAGAGCCCCCTGCCTCTCCCCCACCTGAAGTAGGGAACTCCCCTGCCTCCCTCCCTCCCCCCATACTGCCGGCGCTGAGCTGGCCCCACCCGCCGCGCAACACATTAACCAATTTGTAACAATCGCGAAATCCTGGGTTTTACTGGCAGGCGCTCGGCTCAGCACCCTGGCTGGCACTTCCGGGGTTGTAAATGTCAGAAAATTATTCACATATTGGCCGCTCCTGAATATTAGCTGCATTTCCGGTTTGAGAGCAAAATTTTAGTCAAAACGGTGCGGCTTGTATTCGTGAAATTACTGTACATAAAAAGCAACCAAAAAACCTAAAAAACAAACCAAACCAACAACAAACAAAAACCCAAAAACATAAAACCAAGGTGGTTTGCCTGTGCTTCACTGCCTGCCCAAACACACATCCACACTGGCATCTTGACCATGATCCCAGCTGGTCTCCATCTTCTTTCTCCCTCCATAGTCAATAATCATTTCTCAGTATCTCCTTCAGTATTCTAATCTTTTTTATGCAGCTCTCTGACCTCCTCTCAGACACATCAAGAGCTGTCAGTTAAGTGGTTGGGCCATTCATAATGGTCCATAAAGCACTTTGTGCTTTACTACCCCATATTTTTTACTGGGAAATCCTTTGGGAAGGCATCTTTCCACTTCAGGATTAGTGATAAAGAAAGAAGCAACCATTTCTGAATTATTCTGCTAGCTGGTGTCTGTGATAAAAATCATTACAGCTGTAATAATGTTGATATATTAGAGGTAAATTTGGAAAATAATGGCATCTAAAGGGACTAACTTAGGATCACTAAAATGTCTAAATATCCTCCCTAATAAGGGTGTTGAAAAGGCTTCACTAATTCAACAAAGCTGTAATGGGTACACATAGAAGGAAAATACATTTTCAGGGTGGAGTCTGAAAAAATCAGATAAACTGAAAAGGATTTTAGGACTCAAAACCAGAAGAGAAACCTTACAGCTTGACATGGTTCTCCATACCTGACCCCATGGCACAAAAAGCCGGAGTACCCAAACCAAGGTTGCCACAGCTGCCCTCCCTTGCCACAAGCACAGTCAACCATGTCCTGTGAATTCTGAGCATGACCTAAAACACTCTGGATTTTACCCCTGAGAATAAAACCTCAGACTCTCATCAGGATGAGAAGCCAAAATTTACATAGGAGGCCAAACAATTACCCTCCCTGCATGTTTTCCCTTTAAAGCATGGGTGTGGCCATTTGGAGAAATTTACATTAAAAGAATGAAAATCATCTGTTTGATACAGTCAGAGAATGCAGCCACAGGATGCTGTGACACGGTGCCCGAGCGCTACAACACAGTTTGGAAAACAAGTTACATTATTTGCTTGGAGTCACATGGAAACAGGACTGGCAGCAGAGCTCTGACATCCAAGGTTCCAAATCTGAGACATAACCACAAAACTCTCCTTCCTCCCACGGCCGTGCTTGTGCAGCTTCACTGGGGGAGGGGGGAAAAGCCGTCGGTGCTCACTAACTGGAAAATCAACGCAGGAGCAAAAGCAATCCTGTTTCCAAACTTTTAAACGACAAAGACCTAAGGGAGGGAAGGGGTAAAATCTATAAACCCAGGTAATCTACCATGTTCTGTGAACTGTAATGTTTATAAGTGAATGACTCTCCAGAATATGAATTCACTGTCACAAAATCGCTGGAGTAAGAACCACAGCAAATTGTTGCAGCTCCTTTGAAGCCCGCCAAACTTCTGCAAACTGAGCAGGCTGAGGACAAACTTTGGAGAACTCTCTCTTCATTTGAATATTAAGAGGACTAATAAAACAAAGAGGACATGGTAAATTCTGGAGGCCTTTTTTTTAGTTGCCAAGGGACAATTTGGATGTCAGCATGGTTTTTAATAGCTCTCTTCACCCCAGTCCTTTAGCTGTGCTTACAGAACCGACTGCAAAGAGCATCTCCTGCTGCCTTGCAGATTAATTACCCAATGTTTGGGTGAAGTGCTGTGTCAGTGCTAAGCATTATTGCTTCCAGCACCACCACTCTGCACTGAATGCAAGTGGCTATTTTGGGAGGGCCACAGTTGCTTCTGCAGGACCTCTAAGTTCCTCAAAGCCTTGTTCCACCCTCTGCTTCAGCAAGTGGGATTTCTCCATAGAGCCAGAGATACTGGCCTGCTCCAGCAAGCATGAACATAAGCAGCAAATACTGTGTGGGGAAACAACATTTCATGCACACTGACAGACTGGATATGAGCCCCCAAAGGATGAATCCTGCCTGATTCAGTGCTAACATCCATCAAATCCTGCCTCACTATTCTTGTTACCCAGCTTAGCTATCTACAGAGCTTTTGTTCCTCCACCTTCCATTTCCTGTGCAATTGGACCCTATATAATGATCCCCATGGAATTTATACAGCCACAGTGCCTGGAGACTGTAAAATGTTACAACAACGGCTGTCTTATGATCCTAGAAGAATGCACAGATTCTGCCATGGTGGTGGCTCCCTGCAGAGTGCCTGGCCATAGAAAGCAGGACTTCAGGGTCAGGAGTACCTGCTGCTCACTCCACCCAGCAGTGGCTAATGAGACCCACAACACAGAGCAATTGGTGTCTTTTCCCACAGTCCTAGGGACAATGCTGTCCTGTCTCCAGAAGTCTGCATGTGTGCTTTTAAAGGGGAAAGTCATAAAAAGTCTTTTCCTTGCCTGTTTTACTCAAAAGCCAGCTACCACCACGTCCTGCACTCAGGAGAAGTGATCTGTGGTTAGCTAGTGTGTTCCCCTTACTACAGCTGCCTCAAACTCCTTTTAGCACTGATATCCTCTCACGATCCTGGGATGCTGCAGCTCCACCCCTCCCTTGTCAGGCATTATTTGAAAGAACAGCCTTGGCAGGATTCCTCCTATGTATGTTATGAACCAGCTTGGGCACATTCATCACCATTTCCAGGACAAGGAGCAGGAAAGTACAGAGCAAATCAGAATCAGGCTTTGTTTTCTCATTACCTTTTTAGCAGAAGTCTGGGAGAGAAGAGGAAGCAGTTGTGAGAACTGAGGTTACCCTTTATGCTACCATAGGAATTTCCTGTAAGATGGTGTGTGCATTTTCCAAGGAATTTAATTATTCTCTCAACACTTATGCTGAGACTGTCCCACAGGAAAGAGAGATGGGAGGGGAACATTCACAGAAAATACATCCACACACAGGACATTGAATTAATGCAAGGTTATAGCTCATTGCTGAAATAGACATGGAAAAAAATTCTCATCACTTTTATACAGCTCACTGAATTATTATATTCCTTAAAGGAGCATTACAGATGAGATGGAGCCAGACTTCTCAGAGGTGCACTGCAGAGGGACAATGGGCAGCTTGAGCTAACTTTGCAGCTGACCCTGCTTTGAGAGCCTCTGGCAACCCCAGTTACTCTGTCTTTCTATGATTAAAAATGAAATGTATGCTAGGTAGAATGTTTATTAGGTAGTAACAAGATTTTTAAAGAGGCCTGATTTTTTCACTACTAAGCTTTTATTTGAAGTCATCAAATCTGCCTGAAATTCTTCCTGAAATTGTCTCAATTTAGCTGAAAATTTCCATGGTTTTCTTCAGAAGTCAGTAAATAACCCATTTCTTCCTAAGAGCATAAACTCATTAGAAATGCCCTGCTGTGTTAGATCCATCATCCATCGATTCCCCCAGTGACAGTCAGAGATGCTTTTTCGAGAGAACACACAAACCCAGATACTATTTGTGGTTTATCTCCCACACACTCCCCCAGCACCGGCACTCAGAACAGAGATGTTCAAGTTCCCTCTGGGTGCTGCTCATGGCCTGTTTCACAGTCTCCTCTAGCAGCAGTCTCAGAAGTTTGGGACACCCACAAAAGCAATTCTTTCTTTATTTGTGCTTTTAAAAGATCCTCTGCTGGTTTCCATGAGCGTCTGGCAGTTCTGGTGCTGTGGGTTTGGTCAGTAAGTGCTCTGCAGTCACAACCCTGCACGTCCTCGAGGCTCAGTCCCCATCACATCCCCCCTTCAGCTTTGTCTTCAGCCAGAAGAGACTCAGCTTTTCTCATCCAGCAGCTTCTGCAATCCCTGAGTTATGCTGGTCCCTTTTCCTGCCATTTCCCCTAACCCTCATGCCCTTGAGATGCAGAAACTCAGATCATGCACCAGACTCAACACATGGAAGAACCAAATATGTTACAGGAAAATGACTCTTTGTCATGACTGCAACATCTTTCCTGATGAGCTCCAGCATTTTATTGACATGCTTTGTTTCCACTTAATGTGCTCAGTCAAGAATTTCAGAGAGCTGTCAGTTATGACTCCAGGATCTCTTGCCTGACTTCTAACATCATCTTTTTTGATTTGTTACAAGAAGTCCATATGGATATGTGAAAGCAAGAAGGCTCTGTGAGTAGGTGGTGTAAGATCAGGAGAACTAAAAATGCTTAACTCATTTATAAATAATGAGCTAGTAATCTGGATAATTAAAAATAACTACCTTAGGTCTGCACTTAGAAAAACTTAGCTGCACATCCTTAACTCTGTCCAATGTCCTTAAGAAAGATGGCCTGGTCTTTATAGTATTGCACATTATCTCTCAGGAAATACATTTGTTCAAGTATTGGAGCTTGGTTTGTGCTTCTTTGCAGAACTGAATTTCATTCTATATGCATTTTCCTTGGTAAATTTTTCAGGTTTTTGATTTCTTACACTCTTCAGAAGCAATTATGTATTTATGCGCTCTCTGTAAAGGTGCCTGAAGTATCAACATTAGTGTGGATTCTTATAGCAACATGCATGTGCTTGTCTGGACAAGAGAGATACTCCTGCTATACTTTTCCCCCTTGTATGTTCAGCACATAAACATGATGGATCCATTTTTCCTACACAGTTTCCATGGATTAAGTGTTTGTCAAGAATTAAACCTGAAGAAGATTTACATACTCCTGAGATGCACAGATCCACTCCAGGGCTGAAACACAGAAAGATGTCCTTCTGGATTCAAAATTTTACTTTCTGAAAAATTCACAGAACTCAGAGTCATAGGACAGTTTGTGTTGGAAGTGACCTCAGAGATCACTTAGCTCCAAGCCCCTGCCATAGGCAGGGACACCTTCCACTCAAACCAGGTTGCTCAGAAACCTATCCAACCTGGCCTTGAACACTTCCAGGGATGGGGCATCCACAACTTCTCTGAGCAAACTGTTACAGTATCTCAACACCCTCATTTTAGAGGAATTTCTTCCTAACATCTGATCTAAAGCTACTTTACTTCAGTTTGAAGCTGTTACCAATTATCCTATTGCTACATGACCTTAGCAGGTGCTCTATCCCTCTAATCACCTTGGTGGCTTCCTCTGGTCTCTCTCCAAGAAGTCCTTCCTCTGCTGGATGCAGGACTTCAGGTGGGTCCTTTCAGATCAGAGGGAGCTGAATCCCCTCCCTCCCCTGCTGCCCATCCCTCCCTGGAGGCAGCCCAGGACATATTTGGCTTTCTAGGCTGTGAGTGCACTTTGCCAAGTCATGTCCAGCATTTCTTCCACCAGCACACCCAGGTCCTTCTTGAGAAGGCTGCTCTTGTTCATCTCCCAGACTGTGTTGATACTGGGGTTACAGCACCTTGCACTTGGTCCTGTTAAATCTCATGAGATTCCCCCGAGTGATGAACAATAATCACAGCCTCCAAAAACCAGTATCAGTAATGTACTGTGACTTTAAGAGTAGTATATATGTAAGAAAAATGTGGGCGAACAACCAGATGATTAACTATTATGACAATGAATATAGTAAAAAAAAAAAAACAACAAAAAACCAGTAGGAACAACTTTACTGAGCAGTATCTGCAGCTAAACTAAATAGGTTTATGTCATCATTCAGATCCTGCTGCCAGTTCAGGAGATGTTTATTCTCAGTGTTTGGCAGCTGCTGAGTTCTGGGCTGTGGATTGTGCATTCTGAATGTTTTTAGTGACTTTTATTTTGTCATGGCCGACAATTATGAAACATTTGCTCTGAAGAGCTCTTAAGAGCTTTTCACACTGCTGCCATCTTTTATTGCCATAAAATGGGAACATACACAACCTAAGGCTAAATGCTGCTCTGCACTGGACAATGAATAAGTTACTACAGAGAAAGCCATGTATGCAACTCATTTCAAAATCTTCCTCCAGGCTCTGAATACAAATCTTTTATACTGACTTCTCAGCTTGTAAATACAACTGAAGGTAGGTGAAAAAAAGGGTCATCCATCCTGGAATTCAAGCATATCTCGAGGGAGTTCTGGTGCAGTAAAGCTGGTGTTGGGCTGCCACACCATGATGAAGACACAGGAAACAATATGAAAATAGAAAACTCCATGAAGTTCAGCATCGACGACAACAGACAGATCTTTTATAAACCGATTTTGTTCTGCCTTTGAGCAAGTCCAGGTCACTCCTTCACTGACAGTGTGCTGTGTGTCAACAGCATTTCCCTGGTGGTGTTATCTCAGATAACACAGTGACATTTAAATCCTTGATGAAGAATCATTTGGTTCTGGGAGGGTCTAAACTCCCAGTCTGGGGACCCCCTGTTCATTGCCTGAGCCAAACATTGAACAAATCCCTCCAAAATTCCATTGTTTAATGACATTCTCTTCACTAAATGGGGCAGCTCTCTTTTTTCGTCCACTGAATGGCTTTCACAGACATATGCAGAATGCAAAGAAATAGGCCTGTGGAGAAGACGTGGAGAGCCAGAGGAGTTGGGACCCTGCTGGTTGAGAGAGGCCACCTGTAAATACTCAGCTCCTGCCTGAACCAGGATGTCCCCTCCCCTACCTTTGAAATTGCTGTGGCCAGGCCTGCCTGTGCTGCCTTCAATGTTACTGGCTTTAAAAAAAGAGATTATAATAACCAGATTATCATATTGACATCATAAACCCCGCTAAATGTGAATTAAGTGCATCCATTCTCAAACGTGAGATTATTTAATCAAAACCACCCAGGAGAGGAAATATTTAGGGGTTTTATGATGTCAGATCAAGACCTGGAGTGGCAGTGGTGGGTGCTGCTGCTGCCAAAGCAATCAGTGACTAAAAGATGATATTTATCCACAGCCAGCACTGAAACAGGTTGTTTAAAAGGGAAGTTTGTTTATAGCACAGTAGTAGCTACACTTCTCCTAAACATACTCCTTCTTCCAGGAGCCATCTGCTCTGTGATGAGCAAATGCTTTAAAGCATCTCAACGTGTGGGTGACAGTGCCTGGGGAGAAGGAGCATCCTGCTTGACCCTACTGTCCTTCCTTTCCTCTTCATTTAGCAAAATCCTAACATCAAACAGGAACAACTGCAGCTACTTTCTCAGAGATGATGTGCTATGACAATTTTTTTTTTACTCCCCAGTAAATTCCAGATGTCAGATGTTGCCAGTGGATGGAGATGTCAAACAGGAGCAGGAATAGTCACATGAAAGGAGTTGCACATCCATCCTTGGTGCTGGGAGACAAATTACATGTGGAGATGAAACCTGCTCCAGGATGACTTACAGCTACCACACCCAGAGTCAAGGCAACCTTTGGAGTCTCCTACAGCTCAAGCAGAAAGTTTTTAAAACACTGTGGTACTTTAAGGTCAAGGGACAGACAGTGACACAGAGTATGACACTTCATGGTGGAGACTTGGTCTTACCTCAATGGTGTTTCCAGGCTCTTCTCTTGGTTTGAGGAAAAGCTTTGATCAGCTCAGCTTCTCACACTTTTTGGGAGTCTGTGCCTCCCTTGTTTGCACTGCACTCTGTACATTTCTTCGTTTGTGGTGTCTTTATCTGTGCAAGGAGAACAGGACTGCAATCCTCTCCAGACCACAACTGCACCTTCCACATTCAGCTTGTCTCTGTATTAGCTGTCAGCATGGCATGAGCACATCATATGGGTGACAGACCATCAGCCTGTTTGTCTTTGCTGGGAGAAACATCTCTTCATCCATGTAAACAGCTAGAAAAGAAAACAGCTTGGGCTCAACTTCCTTCCAGCTCATTCTGTTCTCACAATGAAAACTCTTCATGTCTTCTGTTTAACACCAGTCTGTGCTTTGCCATTCATGGGCATGCAAAAACAAGTGTGGTATTGCACAAGACCATATCATATTCAGCTGTGGACACTGTTTTAGTTCATTTGGAAAAACAGACACCACAACTGGCAACACTAGTATTCCTTTGATTAAAAACAATGAGCTACATTTTGGTCTGACTCCTGTTTTGCTGAAGTTGGGCAGATGTTAAATATAACGCATGTGAGTATTAAATAGTGTTTCCTCTGTGTTCATGTGAGCACATGCATGTGGGGAACTGGCAAGTCTTCCTGCTTAAAAGACAAACATTTGAGCTTGGGACAACACAAGAACTTGGAAAACTGGATGATTTGTGAGTGAGAGGGAATTCTCTCTGCTGTGCTGTGAAGTGTGGCCAGCCAGCCTTGGGGAGACTTGTCACATACACAGAGGGAAAAATAATCCATCACTCTTTCCCTCAGCCATAATTTTAATCTGAAAACTGACTTTCACCAAACAACTGCTGATGTTGTTCTGTATAACCAAACTCAGCCCTCAGAAGCCATGTCTGACAACAGGTGCTGCAGCAGATAAGCAAAATGCTGGTGGAAGATGCCCTGTATCTGCCTTAGAAACATCCAGCCCCACTGCAGCTCTTCCTAGCACCAGTAAAGTCCAAAATAAACCATGCTGAACATGAGGGAAAATTCCCAAGGTTGAGCAATACTCTGTGTCCATTGCAATCACATTCACATCTGTCAGTGTCCTCAGCAGGCTACAGCAGAGCATCTTGCTCTAAAAGAAGCAGAGCTTGGGTTGCCTCTGCCCCAGGGCTGCTTTGCTGGTCAGATCCTCTTAGACTGGCATCTCTATTGGCAAGTGAAATTTGGTTGGTATAATAAAAACATTCTGCTTTACTCTCAGAAGACAAGATTTTCCAGCAAGAGCACTGCTAACAGGGCTCAGAGAGCAGCACTGTGGCAGCCAAGCCTCTGCTCCCAGCCCCAGTGTGACTGGGCAGCATCGTGGGTGTGCTGCAGCTGGGGAAAACAGAGAGAAAACATCAGGGCTACATCACTCACCCCAGGCCAACACAACTGGGATAACCAAACCAGTGCTGGGCTTTCTGAAGTCCTACTGAAATACAAATATCTATCCTCCCTGCAAGTAGAGGTGCAGGCTGCCTCTTCTGCTCCTCCCTTTGCAGGTCACTACTAAATTTCTTTGCTTGAAATAAAGTCCAGGACAACAGGCAGGCAAAGTATTGTGTTTGAAGACAATGCTTTCTTCATTGCTCTGCACTTCCCAGGCCTGAGACATCATCAGAAAATACCAAATTGTGGACCTGGACTTCAGTATCAAAGCATGACTTTTTTAAAGAAACCAAATTCCTAGACCAAGAATTAAAAAAAAAAAAATCAAATCAATATTAACCTATTCCTCTGGACTGTGCCCTATATTCAGAAAACATAAAGCACATTTTCTCTCCTTCTCTGATCTCACTGCAATCAATCATTAAATTACACTGGATACCTTAATCACATCTAACATAAATATCAATTCTGTTAATTCTTTCTGTTAATTTCTCTCTGCAACTTCACAGAAACCTCACAAGTTATTATTATCATATTCCACAGCATCCAATTAGCTCTCATTGCATTCACACATCCAGAAACCTGTCTCCCCCAGATCTCTGCAATGTTGCCATGAGCCTATAGTAAAAAAAACTTCATCTAACAGAAGAGAAAAGCAAAATATTTAGGTCAGCTCAGAATAAATCAAATTCAAATAATTTGTTTTGCAGCCACATTAAAAAAAAAAAGTAATAATAATTCAGTGGAGGAAAAAAAAAAAAACTCTTACTGTGATGTGCTGCTTAGCTAAGTTGGTAATGCAGGTGTTTTGATGGAGAAACTAGGTCAAGTTTCTCTGAGACATGGGCAAGTTATTGTTTAGCATTGTGGGAGTGTGTGGTACTTCCAGGCACTCTGGTGAGGAGAGGACACAGGCAGAGCTGTTTCATGTGGGTGCAATGGCAGACAGTGCTACCTGCTGGGAAAAAGGTCTCCAGACCTTTAATTTGCATCTCTCCTCCCAGTCCCTGGGAAATCAGCTGCTGAGAACTGAGACGAGGTGCCCTCCCAGAAGAACCAATTTGCATCTACTAAAGACCAATAGAGAGAGGCTTTCACTAATTCCTTGTTTGGGTTTCATGTTTCACCTGTTTAATCAGAAAAGTACTTTCAGCATGTAAAGACCCACAGGGCACACAGTGAGATGAAACACAGCTTCCTCACCATGAACCCAGATATGTCAGGCACAGACCAGGCAAGGCTGTTTCCCCTACCTAGGGCACCTGCCTCTCCCTTGACGGGAAACCACCATGAGACCATTTGGGAACTGGGCCCATCCTGCAACTGGACTCAGGGCAGCACTGAGAATCCATTCCTGTCATCTCCAACCCACCCAGAACCACCCCCTTGAATGGGAAGCTGGGTCACACTGAAAGCAGGAAAGGTGCCAGTGGTGTTTCCATCAGGCTGCGCACCATGGCATGGCCAGAAAGAAAACACTTTGATTTTCACACAAACACCCTCTTCTGCTTTTCTCCACTGAGACACCAGACTGCAGCATCCCAGCCATTGGACCAGACCATGCACAAGCAGCACTTCTCATCATGGCATGGGTGTTAAATGGGTCCACAACACCAATTCTTGAGAGACTGTGAGCTAGAGGACCCCAACTGCTGTAGTGCCACAACTAAAAGATGGAGAAGCAAACTGGCTGCCAGTCATGCCAAAGATCCCTCATGATTTGCACTGGTACTGCCCAGGGGGTCTGCCTTTCCCAGTCCATTTCAGGTGGCAATTGAAGGGTCTGCTCTTGCTTCAGCAGCCTCTCCATTCACGACTCACTGACACAGCTCTGCTTGTGATGAACATTTCCAGACAGAAGGTCCTTCTTGACTCAACCCTCCTGACAGGAAAACAGAAGTAAGATCCTTCCCCATGTGTGTGACACATGACTCACCTTCACAGATCTCTTTCCCAGAATAAGAAGGGAAAAAAAAAGAAAAAAGAAAAAAAAAGGAAGTAGAGCCAAAAGGAAACAGCAGAAAAACATCAGAAAAACAAGCAAGCACTGAGGTAATAAAAAGCCCTGCTACAGACAGCTTCTACAAATCTACAATATCATCACGTGAGATTATCATGAAGAGGCCTTGGAAATACAGGCAGCAGTGTGATGTGGTGTGAGTGTTTGCAAGAGGACAGCAAATCCAGGACAGCATCCAGGACACTGCTGTTAGTGTGATATCTGTCAGCCCACATTAACACTGCAAACATCTTAGTGACCTGCAAAAAGCATTTGAGAGAGAAGGTAAATGAATTTCCGAGCTTTGTGTCCCTGCTGTTTATATCCTGCTTGTCACTAAGTCAAACTCAGCTGAGCAGCTCTGCCAAGCCCCAGCTGCCTCTCTGCAGCCCTCACATGAGCAGCAGTCACAAGGAGCCACATCTCCCCAGCAGTACATTAAAACTTTGCCCTTGGTTTAGCCAGGCATTTATCTGGAAAGGAAGGGTGTTCATCTGGACACATGAAGGTAAATGAAATACAGAGAAGTGCATCTCAGGCCATCTCTGAGTCTCCTCTAGCAATGAAATGAGAGGAACCAGCACCTGGAGGCAATAATCCACCAACCTGGAAGCAGGCAGCAGACCTAGGGCAGCTCAGAGCTGATATCTCCCCAGTGGCCATGCAGGAGCCCATTGATAAGCCTGGTGCAGATGTCAAAAAGAGTGGACTATTTCCACTCCCACATGCTGGCACATGCTGCAATATAGCTGGTCTGTGAGACCATCAAAACTCACATCCAGGTCTGGGTTTCCCTGAATGAAAACAACCACCATGTTTCCATTTAAATCAGACACCAAAGGACGGGGGGAATTGTAACATGCTTCCCAGCTGATCAAATTTGGTCTGTTTTCATAATTTCTAATTCTTCTGAATTAGCTTTTCCATTGTTTAATTTCTTGAAGCAATGGGCTTTCTCCCCTCTATGGAGGCTGGCATGAGTGGGCCACCTGTTCAAAACTGACATGAAAACAACCTGGATGACAGAAACAACAGTGCAAAGAAAAGACTGCTCAGCAAAAAACAGCAAAACAAAACTGCCCTGGCAGCCCCAAGCTTTTCACATGTGTATTTGCAAATATCAATTCCCTGGTCACTTCCAGAATACTCAATATGTAGAAAGGGTCCTTTTTGAAGGAATTGAGTCCAAGTAATGCCATGCTGAGTGAACTTGCCCCACCTGCTCTCCAACTGTGATCCTTTGGGAACCCCAGCAAGAGAGGAGAGAGAAGACCTCTGGTAGATTTGTAAAACAATATGTTGCATTTATGTCCATGAGAACTGCTCACTAGACACCAGTGCTGCTCACTGGAAGAGGCAACAGCTTTTCTTCTAATGCCACCCCCATGTGGTTTGCACTGAAATCCCAAAGCCTCCTCCTCCAGCAGCTGAGCAGACAAACCACAGCCCAGCCTCTCTTTTGTGTTTCAGTTTTCCTCTTAGCAGGAAGGGATAATAAAATTACCCAGCACTCAGGAATGCTGTAGCTTTAATTCATTAATATCTATAAGTAGCTTAGAGCTCCTCAGCCATAGGGGGCTCTGGGAATGCCAGCGGAAATGCTTTGCATCTTGTTGCTATACTTCAACTTTCCAAATTTCCCTACTGCATCCACCGATTCCAATAATTCGAGCTCTGAATTTTCTGACTTGGCAAATTCGAATCAGCTTTTCTCAATGATTCTGTGAGTAAAAATGTGCTCTTTGTCAGAGAGGAAACGGGGAGCAGCACTAGGCTATCTGTATGCTGCGTGAGTCAGCCACAGTTTGTGCACCTGCTGTGACTTACAGTGTGAATGCATTGACTGCACTCCGAGATGCTGGTGTTGCAAACAGATGGATTTTGTAAATCCTGTTAATGTTTCTATGTGTAAGAGCTTCCCAGCAGAAAAGGATCATGTCCACGTGAGTATCGGATCCACTTACCCTTATCGATTTTAGAATCGTAGATTCATTTTACTCTGGCTGGAGATACAAATAAATTTATCATAGAGTGGGAACCTGGTTGTGTTTGTGAGAATGGCGACTTTCAGGAAATTAAATTTTAAATTAGCTGCTCTAAGCTGTAAGAAGAGGAGAAATGTGTGCCGCTACACACACGGGCTCAGTTCCACCACACTCCAGCAAAATACCCAGCCTGGAGATAACACTGGGGCTGTGCATGCAAATGGCTTGTTCTGCTCTCTCTCCATCACAGGGTTTTATTCCAAAAAAGATACTGGAATGCTTTGTTCTCATAAGGTTTAAGCAGCTTAGGCAGGGAAAATTGCATAACCTGTTTTCTAAGTTTCAGACTTTGCAATGTACTGAGCTCCTTTTGCTTGTTCATGTGCAGTTTCCTTTTGCATGGGATGGGACTAGAGAAGTAAACAAGGAAACTGAGCTGGATAAGAAGAGAAAAAGAGTTCTGGAGTTGCTGTTGTAAATGCAGGAGAAAGGGAAGTGGGAGGTAGTAGAAGCACAGCCTGTGTACACAAAAATTGCCAAAATTTTCTATTCTCCTAGCTGCAAGGTGCCACACACCTGCCTGTGCATGCCATCACCTTCCAAGGGCACTGGCTGGACTAGATCATCCAAATATAGCAAAACAAGAGGGGGAAATGGTGAAGGTAGCATGGTTCAGCAATCACAGCAGAATGCTATTCACCACCCCTGGAAGCAGCCTCTCTTGGCTGCCTCAGTGGTGGATTTAAGCATGGCTGTGGTTTGGGAGGAGGAGGACGAGGAGGTGGGAACTGCTAAAAACCTTGTCACATTGGTATGTTTGTGAGGGGACTTTGACACCAGGAGGGACTGAGGTGCTGGGGCAGGGATGTGGCAGTCCAGCCACAGCCCCACCACCCAAGCTCAGAGACTGGCTGGAGATGCACTTAGGAGCTGGCATCCAAGAAGCTGAACTCAGCTCTCAGCTGTCTAGGTCTAGGCTTAGAGAGACACCCTGACACTGTACTTCCCTGCATTGCTGGCATCATCAGTAATGGAATGCTAAAAACCCACTGCAGACTGTAAAACCCTCGCTGCTGTTACCAGAATTTATTATGTGGGCAATTAACATAGGCAATCCCATTACAACTGGTGGGATTTATCTGAGTAAATCTCACATGTGTTATTCTTCTAAAAAAAAAAAAAAAAGCTATCAACTTTTTGGCTTGGCCTAAGTTTCCAAAGATAAATGTCTTCCCTCATTCATTACTAGCTACACAGCTTGTGGCCATGTGGCATGAGTATAAACAAGCTGAACAAATGTCTAGTATGGGAAGGAATGAAATGTTAATGCAAAAAATTGATTCAGTGATCTCTTTGCAGGCAGTGAGATGGATATTTCATTGCCAGGTCTGACTATGCAATATAGTAACTGTGTGATTAGCACTTAATGACTAGAGTTTGTTTCTTTTCCTTCCCAATCATTAAAGCCATGTTGATTTGCTCAGAGCATATTGATAATTTCTGAATATATAGGCAAGCAAATAGTAAACCACAACAGCCTGGTCAGGCTCTGTTTATTTCTCTGCACTGACACGCACAGACCTTGGCAGATAGAGAGGGCAGGGCAGGACAGAGGACAAGGAAAAAGGGGATGAGGCAGCTCCTGAGCTCTGAGTCCTCAGAAATACTAAATCACAAAAACACATCCTTCCAGAGAAAGATGACTGGGGCTCTGCTGCTGTTAAATCCTGGGGTCAGCATCCTGCAGAGCTGCTGAGCACACAGAACAGCCCCCCTTGCTCTGCACAGCTCACAGCCCTGAGCACAAACATTGGCTTCGTGAGCCTGTCACAGTAAATCCTCACCTGCACAAGACCCAAAGCACTTCTTCTTCCATTCTTGGCCACAAAAGTCTTGGCTTCCAAGGTAGTTTCCTGCTTCCCTCCCCCATTTTTCAGCTTTCTGCAAGGCTGCCCTTCATGCAGAGCACCCAGTGTGTCTCCACAGCACATGTCCACATGCATTTTAGCACAGCTACTGCTATTATTTTGCTTTTCATGACGTCTGTAGCATTTCCCAGTCCTGAGAGATCTGACCCTTCACCACCACTCATGCTACTACAAGTGGTGCTCAAAGTGGGGCTCTTGAATACACGGCTGGGATTTTCAAAGGTGTTTGAGGAGTAGGTGCCTACCTCCTGAAGTTTTACAGGAAGAAAGGATGGCTAAATCCTTTAGTTATGACTACTTGTAAGAAAAGAGACTCTCTGCCCACAGTGTGCAGCAAAGGATGCTCTCATGCATGCTGTGAACTGACCTGTGTGAGCACATTTGTGTCCCTGCTCATCACTTGGCCCAGGGCAAGATGTATGTAGGCTTTGTGCCAAAATCTCTGCAGAGATTCTTGTTCGTGTTCTGTGGGAGAAAAATCCCAAAACAGAGCAAGCTACAGTTATGGATAAACATTCATCTGGCATTCAAGAGAAATGCAAAGATGCATCTTAAGTTGGTTTCCATTTGCTAGTGATGATCCCAAGCTTTGTTACAGGAAGCAAAACCCAACAGCTGATTCATCCCTACTACCTCCAATGCCAGAGCAGAAAGCCAGTTTCCTACCCTGTGTTACCAGCCAAACTGTCTGCCTGACTGATGGACTTTTTTACGAGCAGGAACTGTGCCAGGGCTTTGGCTCTGCAGGTAGATGATGACCACAGCGTGTGGGAGGGTGGCATGGTCGAAGGGATCATCAGCACATGCCAGGTGTCTCCTTGTTCAGGGATGCTCCTGTAATATGCATGCATGGACAAGGCAGACTCCACCATATCAGTAGGAACACTGTTGTCATGTAGGCTAGATGTAAAAAATTATGCTTGGGTAAAAGGAAAAACCTGAAAGAAAACCCTGTATTGGTAAACAAAACAAGCCAGGACACTTTGCATCTTAAGGGAAAGTGAAGTGATACATCTCTCACCATTGAACTCTGCACCCTCAAACCAGAACAGCTTCATCTTCACTACCTGCTGGCTCCTGCTGTCCTCCCAGCTGTGCCACAGAATCTGTGGCAACAGTGGTTGGGATGGTCAAAACCTTTGAGGCATTAATAATTATGGAGAGTGCCCTGGCCCTGTTCAGCTCACTAGCCTGTGTACCCAAAGGGCCTCACTCAGGAGTCAAGCCCTTTGGACTAGGGAGTCCCAAGCTGCTTTTCTCAGTGCTGTGGGTGTGCTGAGGCTGTGAGTCTAAACTGGGAATTCCCAAAGGACCTTGAATTCCCCTGAAATGAGTAAGGAAGCCTGGAGACCATGTACTATTCTACTTACAGCCCACTTCCACTGGACAGGCAGTGGGCCCAGATGGCTGATTTTGATATAAAACATGTTTTCCCTCTTTTTGTCACTCCCTCCCTGCTACTCATGTGTTCACTTCACCCGGCTGTGGCTCCCTCATTGCAGCCTGGCTGTGGCTGTGACGGCCGATGACTCACACAGAGCCGAAAATGCGGGGCTCAATCCTTGAGTGTAAGCCAGCACTCCCCACAGAGCAGCACCAATCAGTAACACAGAGCTGGGAACACAGCAAAGGCAATGGACAGAAATCTCCCGAAATCCAACTTCAAAAACCTGGGAAATAACACTGAGCATAAAGTCACTGAAATCGCTTTTCTTCTGGGTTTGTATTTCCGATTGATACGCTGTAGGTGGACATGTAAAAAATTGTAGGTGTGCTGCTGAATTAAATTTCGAGGGTTCTGATGATGTCGTGTTGCATTATAAATAGCGTCTGCTTAAAGCAGTTGAATTTATTCTTACAATGCATTCCCCCCCCTAAAATCATGGTGCCAAGTCCAATAAATTGGTAGAAGAACTCCCACTCACTTCAGTAAATTTTGGATCAGATCCTGCAGGATTAGCCCACGTGCGCTTTGCAGAGCAAGGACTTGCAGACAGCAGTGACAGATTGATGAGAGCATTTCTGTGACCAAGCATTTGTGGACAGGGGTTAAGTTTCCATGGCCAAGCACTAACAGACTTATGCCATCATTTTAATGGCCTCTGCATCCATTATGTTGAAAGTGAAATGACAACATCTGGGTGCCTGGACATGAGAATGATTAATAAAAGGAGGGGGAAAGGCAGAATACTGAGCAGGCAAAGTAGAGAGTGTGGGACTATTGTTCAAAGAGTTTTGAACAAGCATGGGGGGCTTGTGGATCAGATGAGTGGCGTGTGCTCTTGCACAAACATCCTTCACTGACAAATGTGCCCAGGGCTTGATTCCCAGCTGAGGCTGCTGTCAAAGCTGTACAGAAGTGCAGTTCCTGTTCCCTTGTAGGAGCTCCCTGTGCTCGATGCAGCACGGTTGGAGCAGTAGGGTCTCAGGTCGAAACTCCTAATGTGAGGAAATTGGGAGTTAAGTCTAACAACTGGCTGCATGCACAGAGAGAGGGTTTAAATAAACATGCTCCAGTGAGGGGACAGGCAATATGTTTGGAAATCTAGACAGGCTCTTTCTGCCGCCTGTGTTTTGTTTCTGAATCCAGTGCTATGATAATGAATAAGCTGTTTGCTCTTTCAACTGCATACCACATGATAGCTAGTTTCCATCCAAAAGCTTTGGCCCCTGCTTGTAAATTGATCCTGTAAAGTTAACTCCTTTGTTCAAGAGGTTAAGTATGTGATGTATCAACTGGACTTTTTTGTGGAAAAGCCCCAGAGCAATACACTTACTGAGCCATATATCTATTGCAGAATAATTTGCAGTAAAGGTATGTGGAAGAGCAAAGATGGATCATGCAAAAAAAATGTAGGCTCCATTCAAGAAAGTATCAGTTCAGAACAGAAGAGAATTTAAGCATATGCCTAAGTCCCACTGAAATATGGCTTCTAATCGCATGTTTCAGGTCAAGAGTGTGGTTAATGCTCACCCCAATAGGGAGAAATGTATACATATGCTTAAAACCTCTGAACTGAGGCAGGGGTGACAAAAAGGCCTCTCAAGTCTGGACTGACCAAACCAGGAATCAAATTTGCACCCAGTTTCTATCAAACATGCCAGGGAGACCTAAAAAGGGAGAAAAAAAGTTGGAAGGAAAGAGCAAAATCATCTGGAGACACTTCAGAAGGGCAGAAATATTCCAACCACAAAACATGGCAATGACACATCCCTGGGATGCAGCAGCACAGCCAGGAAATGAAGACACATTGGCCTTCACCCTCCTACATGGACACCTTGCTTACAGAAATGTGGATGCTGAGGATACCAGCCCTGGACTCACAAGATCTGTTTGTTCTTTTAACTCAGGCTTTGGATATGACCTTGGGCCACATCCCCTTCCAACATCATGGCTCTTGTATCTGTCCCAACCTCTCGTGTGAGAGTAGAGAACCAGGAATGCTCTCAGTCATGGGGGCCACAGAAATCTCTTTTGCAGATGAAAAGTACACATTCTGGTTGCTGTAACCATAAAAATATTCCAGGGAGAAAAGGGCTCCTGTAAAAGTTGTTTTGCCACCATGGAGAATTCAGAGGGAACCCTGAGGTTAAAAGGAATCTTCCTCACAGGAAACAGGACTGTCTTCACATTGTCTTCTTCAGTGAAATGAACTTTGCCTAGGAAAGATGACGTCTTCTGTAACATCTTAATCCCTGCCACCTACCCGCTGGCAGTGGGATCATATGCATCTTTGGCAACAGGCAATTGGCATTTTCAAAGCATGTTAAATTCCTCCCTTCTGCTGCACTGCACGGGACATGGAACGTATTGGCAGCCTTGCTCAATGTTGTCATTTTATTCGAAACTCTTGAAGGAGCATATTTGTCTTATCCCTTCAGTTTTTTGTTATTTCTTTCTGGTAGCAAGAACCAACAGCCACTGAGGTCCTTTCCAAAGAAAATAGTGGCACAGTCTGTGCCTTGCAAGGCCATCCCTCCCTTTAAAATTCTCTGCAGTGTTGTGAAATAAGAGAATCACAAACCCAACCCACCATAGTGATGATGTAAATGTACCTTCAATATTTCTATTTTCTGGGTGTCTGAGTGTGTTTAACCTTCATCTGTTTAATAAAGAGGTTTATTTTTCCATTGTAAATGGGAGGGGGAAGTGTTCTTGATCTCCCTGCCTTAATCCAGTTCCTGCTTCAAGGTGGAGCATCACATCAGCTGTGCTGTTAAACACCTAAATTTTTCCTCCTTGAGACCCTGGAATAAGCAATTCTCATGGATGTCCAGCAAAATGTGGAACAGCACTGCCTCAAAGAATTTGTGGGGATTTCAGGAGTACAATCAGCATCTCATCTGATCTAAACTGGTAGGGCTCTGCCAACTCATACCAGGTGGGGATCTGGCCCTCAGCCTCTATTAATTGTCACATGCACTCAGAGATGAAAAACACGTTTATCACAAAGCAGGGAGGAACCTGCACGAGCTGCCAAAAGGGAAGGTGTTCACTCAGCTCAGCTCAGAGGGGCATTGCCTCAGTGGCACTGGGCACAGTTCTGCCAGGAGCAGGGAGGCTCTCACTGATGTTAACCAGCAGTGACAGAGAGAGACCAGACAGTGCTTTGGAGTTCCTCCCTGCCCTATTTTCTGATGCCTGTTATTTAACAAGGAATCAAGTCTGCCCTGTTGGTACAACATACAGCAGCCAAGGCCAGGCAATGTCTTGCAGGAGCTGAGGGCTCAAAAGGTTGTGTGGCTCTGCTCAGACAGGATTTTGAGGACAAATTTGGGCTTCTGGGGATGGTAGACATGGAGGGGCTAACTGGGAGCTCCCAGTGGAGTAGGGCTACATGCAGTGATGGTGGTGGATGAATTCAGAGCAGCTGACTTTCCTGGGAATTTCTCTGCCTGGTTTGGGAGGTTTCATAGGGATTAGGGAAGGATTTGTCAGGCTGTGGTGCCAAACCAGTGTTTATCCACAGAAGCCTTTTGATCTTTTAATTGTGTCAGAGACCTCTAGCTGGCATCTCTTTCCCAACCTGCCCAGTCAGTGGAAATGGAAGATTTATACCCAGCCTTTGTTTTAGGCTGGGGATGGGCAAGGGAGGGCTGAGCTTTCTTTTGTCTGACTTTGAAAAATACCCCCTCCTCTTCATCTGCTTGCAGCTCATCCTCCTGGCTGGCAGACGTGGAAACACTCCTGCCAGAGCTATGGAGGGATGGGGGAGGCAACAATGGCCCCCTTAGTGTGAGAGCATCAATAACAACACAAGGCCCCCTCAGATGCACACGAGCCTTTCTCTTGACTGCTGTGGGAGTTGCCTGCATATTTTAGCAGACAATTAGGCTGGTGCTGTGTACACTGCCTATTCACTCTTCATCTCCAACCCTGGGGAGCAGGAGGAATGATTTATTAGGGAGACAGACTTAATGTCTTCTGGCTTTGGTCAGCTGTGATGTGAAAATAGCCTCATTGAAGACAATTAGTATCAAACCCTAATTAAAAATATAATCTCTCATTGGTTTGCTCACAGACAGCTACTGCACTGGAGCAGAGTCTGGCAGGGGGAGGACAGGGAAGGTGTGAGAGGAGATGGGGAGTGGTGGAAAAAGGCAGGAGCTCCCACTCATGGGGAAGGCAAGTGTGGGCACCACTCAGGAGCACTCAGCCCCTCATTGAAGACTGCCTGGCAATGGGAAAGCTCCATCCTGCTCTGCTGGGGCTGTGCAGTGACCTGAAAAGCTCAAGAGAGATGGTTTGTGTTGTTTGGTACATATCCAGACAGTTCAGGAGAGACTAGCACTGCTCTCCGTGACAAATCCTCAATGATCCTCCCAAAGCAGAAACAAAAACTAAACAAGTGATGGAGCCTGAGCTTGCAAACAGGCGTGGGTGGCATTGTTTGGTCTTTGATCCGTGTCCAAATGGGGCTGGCTAAACCCCAGCACTCCCACAAGGTTTGTACCTGCAGAAAGCCCCTGTTTTCATAGGTGTTGGGATGAGCTACCCACCCCTTTGGGGTGGCTTTGCAGACCTCCTGTCCTTGCTTCTGCCCTGAAGCACAGCATGGAGCCCCACATTAGCTCTCTCATTGAAAATATGCTTGTTCTGCGCTTGTGCCTGGTCCACTGTCAAGTTCATTTAGTGACACTGACTGAAACCATTGCAGAGAGGGTGTTTTGTGCCTCTACACTGAAATGTGCTCTCTTTGGGTGTCCCACTTCAAGCCAGAGGCTGCAGGACGGGAGATCACGTGTGGGTGATGGGGAAGCTCCTGTGAGGATGGATAAGTCTCCAGTCCCCATTAGCCCTGTGGTGGGGTGCTCCCCATGCCCACCTGCAAGCAATACCCTGCCAGGTCTCCTCACTACATGCAGTGCTTCAGGGGACACAGCAGCTGCACCTCTGATAACAAATTAAACATGCCCAGGCCTCTTCTCTGTCACTGAGGCCACTGAATACCCTGCAGCTGTAATTCTGAGCTTTTTTGCTCTCCAGAACAGTGTAATCTCTTCCAAGTTGCCTGCTGGGAGAGGTGGCTGACCCATGCTGCTTCCTGAACTGCGCTGGAGACTTTTCTAACAGTGCAGACAAGTTCCAGTGCTTTTGAAACAGAAAACCTCCTACCAGTATTTAATTTATCAGTCAAAATAGAGATTAGATATTTTCAGTATCTTCAGGTTAATAGAAGACTTCTGTGATTCAAAGAGCTATTCCAAATACCAATGGTGTAGGAGAATTTTTTCAGACTGCTGTTCTGGGAAAAGCAATCTCTGCTTGAGCTGAAGCCATCACTAATGATGTGAGCATGAGTCTATTCAGCAAGTTCACATCCGCCACATCTGCTGCAGCCAGCGGCTGTGGGGTCTCGGTGCACTCCTGCCCATCTGCTGAGCATCCACCTGCATCCCACAGCACTGCTGCACTCCTGCTCCCCGCCCAGCCTGCCTTCCTACCCGCCAGGAAGGAGACAGAGCCAGGCACTGCAGGTGTTTCCAGGGATGTGCTGATGGCCGTGCTGATGGCTGTGCTGTCCCCTTCCACACCACCACTTCTCCACTGCTTCCTGCCACACGTGGGGCCTCTGAACTGCCTGAACAGCAAGCCAGAGCAACGCTGGCCCACCAGCAGTACACATTGCTTCTTATGCTGGAAAACAGACTATTCTAAACACAAAAAATTGTATCCTTGGGCTTATTTAGTGCTTTATGTCCTAGTTTGGAGGACAGGTGTCTGCTAAGAAAGGCAGGACCCTCTCTTTGAAATGGAGAATGTAAACCCCCTCCTTCCAAATTATTATAATTTTGAAATCAAGGGGTTCTCAGGCAAAGATATGGAACTAGGAAAACAGTTCTTTCTAGGGAAATTAAAATAGAGTACTACAAAGAAACAAACCCAAACCCTGACAAAGTCAGAGTACAACCTGACACCCTGTCAGGCAGGGTGTTGGTAGCAGTCCCATTCCGTGGTGGCTGCATCCTCCTGCAGTGACAGATGTGATTCAGTTGGAGCAGTGCTCCTGTACAAGGTGCAGTTTCCCTCTGGAGGTCCAGTGGTGATGTGGAGAAATCGATTTTCCTCTGGAGTCCAGTGGAGAAAGGGGCTCCCTTAGTGTCCCAAACCTCTGTTTTTATTTGGTAAGAAATGTTGGGCTCTTCCCTCTGGCTGGAGCAACTTCCAATGGGATGCAGTAATTTTATCAGTCACAGTGGGACTCAATGGCCATCAGCAGAAAATGACTCGCTGGGGAAGATGAGTTGTGAAAAGATAAAGAACAATGCCCTGTGGTTTCAATGGATGGCCCATTAGCAGAATATCTGCCGAGAGATAAGGATCACTGCCCCCACCCTCAACAGATGATGATAGAATTGATACCTTTTATCACATCCTGTATTGTAACCATATGCCTCATCACAGTTTAGTAAACCAGTTAGTAAACATAGCAGCCAAGTAAACCAACCATATTTCAGCATGGTTCAGT
Source organism: Catharus ustulatus (assembly GCF_009819885.2). Classification (NCBI taxonomy): domain Eukaryota; kingdom Metazoa; phylum Chordata; class Aves; order Passeriformes; family Turdidae; genus Catharus; species Catharus ustulatus. The sequence continues at coordinate 154,267,404 of NC_046221.1, read as the reverse complement.
GTGTGGCAACATGTGCAGCAATGTATATGGGGGTAAGAGAAACCTGCTGACACCTAGGTACTAAAGCATGGGATCCCACTCAGTTCTGATAAGATTTCCATATAAAGGAGGGGTTTCCTGTCCTTGTTTCATCTGGGATAGAGTTCGTTTTCTTCTTAGTAGCTGGTGCAGTGCTGTATTGTGGATTCAGGATGAGAATAACTTTGATAACGCACTGATGTTTTGGTTGGTGCTGAGCAGTGCTTACCCTGAGCCAAGGATTTCTCAGTGTCCTGGGCTCTGCCAGTGAGCAGGTGCACCAGAAGTCAGGAGGGAACACGGCCAGCAGAGGTGACCTGGACTGGCCAAAGGGATATTCCACACCCTAGAATGTCATGCTCAGAGTATAAACTGGAGTGAGCTGGCTGGAAGGGGCTGATCACTGCCCAGGGATGGGCTGGGTATTGGTCATTGGGTGGTCAGCAATTGCAGCATGCATCACATTTTCTTTCTTGGGTTTTATTCCTCTCTCTTTTTTGTTTTCTCTCTTACTATTCTATTTTTTTTTTAACTTTACTTTGATTAAACTGTTCTTATCTTAATCTATGGGTTTTATCTTTTTCTGATTCTCCTCCCCATCCCACTAGGAGTGGGGG